>NC_052135.2:5256438-5856438 GCF_016086655.4 Lepeophtheirus salmonis | reverse complement strand
TTGTCTTTAGTGAAGAGAAAAAATGGGATATAAAAAAAATATCAAATCTAACCGACTAAATAATTTCATTTTTCCTACAAATTTCCAACAATTTCTTTAGACTAAACCTTTATCCTATGTTTAGTCAATATCTAATATTTGATAGTTTCAAGCTAAGTTGATTAAATTCTGTTAGGCTTTTTTTTACTGTAAGGTCTTCAAATGAAGACAAAAGACTGCATCTTGGAATTTTTGGAACATATTGTCCTTGGTTGGTTTAAGTGAGAGTCCTCAGATAAAAATAACTTTTTTGATTTTGAATAAATTTAGGAAAATTTCCTTATTTTCATAGTTGTTTTTTGAGACGCCAGTCACTTTATTTATTTATAACTCAGCCCCTAGTGTATCTTGCTTGAGCTCCAAAAACAGTTTGATGTGTTATGGGAACAGAATAAGTTTATTTGGTCTACCTGATAATTAGCATGCTGTCTTAGCTTGACTAGGCTTAAAAGAGGCCCCCACGCAAAGTTTCAGCTTCCTAGGGTTTACATTGTGAACACCTATAAAGGACAGAAACACAGAAAATTTATTTTATATGTATGAATATTTAAAGAAGATGTCGAATGTTTACTGTTTATCCCTTTAATGCTAATATATGCTCCTCTATTCATACGTTTTCTTCTGAAATAATCACTAAAATAAAGTTAAAAATGTCAAGAAATTCATTCTGAATGGCACACAGAACCTTAAAATATATTTAAAATTACCGTAATTTATCGTATCTGAATTTGTATTAACATAATTTTGTAGGTCCTTTTTTTCCTAGACGATAAAAAAACTGTGCTTACCTTTGAACTCCCTTTCAATGTAATATTGGTACTAAAGTACATAAATAAATATAAAAGCATTTATTTAAAATATATATACATATATATATTTACTCCAAAAGAGTCCTAATTGTCCTTAATCATTTTAATTACGGAAATAAATCTTTCAAAAATAAAATAAATTATTTTTTGACTTTATAACTGCATTTTCTCGGAACTGGGAGATCCCTTTTGAAGTAAGTATATTATCATACTTGAAATTCTTAATTAATTTTTGCAAGAAAGAAGATTATTCTTAAATATATTATTTTCCATCCTTTTAAACTAAATATATATATATATATCAAAGTTTCAGTTTATAATATCCTGTAACAAAAGTCATTTAGTAATTTTTTATTTATATATTCACAATTAAAAGTATAAAATAAATATTAACTGACTGATATGTCAGATATTTTATAAAAAAGTCAAATATGAGATTTGTTTCTATATTCATTTTAGCTTCATTTTTATTTTTCAAAAGAATAGTAAATTGTGTGTCCAAAAAACTTATGGATTTATTATGCCTTCGTTACTTTTATTGTATTATGTCGGCTGAAAAGTTCGTAAGCAGACACATAATTCACACCACTAAATGAAATCTTAAGATTTATAGTTAGTATGAAGAATCAAACGATACACGTACAAGTTTGTCAGCTTTCAGACAATTGGTTCGTGAATGGAGCAACTTTAGTTATTGTTCAAAAAAATATAAAAAATAAGAAATTTCGTGCGTGATGAGGCATTGTTTTTTTGCCGAAAGAAATCCTTTTGAAGCCAATGCTTGGATTGATAAACATTATTTGAGCTCTCCCTTAGCAAAATCAACCGTTTAAAAATAGTTCACTTAATTTAAACGAGCGAAATGGGTATCAAAGACGATGCACGCAGTTGACGTATGAAAGAAGTAGTAACTAACGAAAACATTAAAACAGTTTACAAAATAATTTTGAATAACCTTAAAGTGAAGTTGACTGACATAGCTGAGACCTTGTAGACAACAAAGAGACGTGTTGGACATTTCGTGTATTCATATTTGGTTATGCAAAAGCAGTGTATGCAAAGTGGCCGGCCTGCTAGTTCACTATCCATCAAAAGCAACAACGGAGCAACTTTAAGCAAAATTCAAAAATAATAATTACTGATTTTTTAGACCGTATGCGACTATAGATGAAATGTGGTATCCTCACTACACTCTAGAGACGAATTAACAGTCTACCGTTTATACTTCACGCGATTAACCGAATCCAAAGTGGCGAAAACCGCAACAATTCCCTGTTTAAGGCTATGACATCAGTTTTCTGGGATGTACATTGTACAAAATTAATTGATTCCCTCATAAAGAGTTAAACTAGACCCACTATAACATTATTAGAGTGTATGAAAGGATAAAACCACTAAAGAACGGCCCCATTTGAATAAATGTTGATATTTCATCATAACAATGTACCGTATCACAAAATACTGAAAATAACCATAAAAATCCATTGATTAGGCTACAAATTGATTTGTAATCTACTCTATTCTCTAGAACTAGCCCTCAGAGAAATTTCCCTTTCTAAAAAACTTACAATTATACTCACTTGAAAATAATTATAAGATAATAAAGATGTAATCGACAAAACAGGGATTTATTTTGAGACTAAAGATAAATCTTACTTTTAAAAATGGGATATTAAAATTGTATGACTACTATAATTGTTTATTTTCTCTAGAAGGTAACTAAATTGAATTTTAATATAAATTAACTTTCAGCTAGTCTTACGCATATATTCTGAATTCCCATTTTCTTCATGTTTATAGTTATAACTAATAGTGTGCAGGTCGGCATTTTTAGAGCTCGCATATCCCACTTTTTTGAGTTCTGTAGCCTGATCTGACTAGGTCTTAGAGATTGAGCATCCTATATTATTACCAACAAGTCACAGGTGGATCCTAAAGAGATATACTTATATTTTTGTCATGAAGAATGGGAGATCTCGTTTTATATATTCTATGAATGTGTGTGAAGAAGATTTCTGGATAAAATTTGATGTAAGATTGAGTCCCTCGGATTTGCTCATTGTAATTTCTTTAAAATATAAATATACCTAGTTTGAAGGTTGAGAGACATATCTCCAAAGTAACAATTATAATATACGCAGTGTTGCACAAATGACAACACTTCCCTTGCTGGCTCCATGTTTACATTTCTCAAGCAATTATAATAATCAAATACTAATTCATGGATTGGAAATACTTATTTTAAATATAGAATGTTTACCAACGATTATTTGTCAGTACGTACTGGCTCGATATTCTCTTTTCTTGATCTGATTTACTTATCTGATCTCTGGATCTGCCAGTTTATATTTTTGTTTCCCTCCTTGAGTCGTTAATTTTATTTTGATTAGATAAGAATGGAACGACGCTTCTCAATGGACAACGCGCTTGGGAGAAATTATTATTCTCTTGCACTCAATGTACATAGCTTTGGGCCCCATCTTTCCTACAGAAGAAAATATATATTATGGCTATGGACTTCAAAGAAGATTCCTATGTTAGAGGGAGTAATAGTTATGCTATAATGTCAATTTATACTAATTCTTTGCAAATCTATCTGACCAATTTAAGGAACAATAAACAAAAATATACAAGTGCTTGGTCGATTTTTTATAACCAAAAACATACTAATAATTGAATGTATTTTAATTAAATTTTCAATTGATTTCGAAAATGTATTAATTAGAATAAAGATATGGCTCAAAATTTGCAGTCTGATCTTATACACACACAAAAAAGAAAAAAAAACTTAACTATTTAGTGATGAACGACAACAGTTGTTGGTGGAGCTGGGGGCTATATTATTGTGAAATATACAATTCTAACGCCAGGGCTCATTCAAAACATTTAAGCACTTTGTTGGGCATCATTTATTAATTATTGATGCCCATAGAAATAATTTAAAAAGTATAAATTGCCATAGTTTTAAACCAAGTATCTCTTGATTTAATATGCATTCAATATTTAATTTAATAAACTATATTCAACTAATGTAATCTGTTCTAATGAAATAATTAATTGCAAGATTCTCCCAATTTTTTTTTTTGTGTAAAACCCCAAGTTTTGGAAAATAAATTCTAGCAGATTATAAGCCAATTTTTCCCAAATATTGATTTATTATTCAATAGGACTGCTTAACAAAATTAAACTTTTTTTCTCGTAACAAATTTTATATCATTTTTTGCTCTGATTTCAAATATGGTTTTTTTTTTAAAGCAAGTAGAGTTTTTGAAATAGAGTGGTTCGGAATTTATTAATTATTAAGATTCTCATATGAGATGGGTCAAACTTAATGTAAATAGTCTCATTTTAGGAAAACAAAACAACAATAAAAATATACATAAAGATTATTTATTAGAAGTGTTGTAAATGTGTTATCATTTGGTATATTTTGCCTGGATTGTCACGTTACAGCATCAAACAATGATCCACTATCATGCTTTTTTTTTCAAATCATTTGTAACTATTTTATATTGTGCAAAAATCTTGGTAAAAACACTCTCTTTATTTGTCAATGCAAACTTATAAAGAAAAAAATATGCTTTATCTTAAAAACCGTACTTGTTAGAAGAAATAAAAAGATAGATTTTGAATCAATGTCAAAAATGCTGTATGATACACTAAAAATAATTTTTGATGAAAATTCTATGTTGACTTATATAATTGTTCATAGTTTCACAAGAGCACATTGTAATTCAACCACTTAACGTTCAAAACACATATAAAAGAAGCAAAAAAAACAAACAAAAAAAAACAGTGGTTATTTTTGTATAAGTAAGTGAACGCCGTTTTTAGATCTTCAAAAATATAAGTGTGAAATTCACAAGTTTGATGTATTTACTTCTTTGTTTTTCTTAATTGAAAGTATATTTTTTTTCATCAATATGCCACAAAAATAATATTAATTCTTATATTTTTCTTCCAATTAGCCTCAAAATTAAAATATTCTTGTGGCGTCTCCTTAGAAAAAGAATAAATAATTTTTAATAAATAAATACAATACAGAGCTATGTATAACTATTGATATTAATATGTTTGATATTTAATATACCTAATATTTTGTGTATGATGTACTACTATAAGTAGTTATATTATGGGTTGTAGAAAATCATTAAGTATTCCATAAGGGATCTTACCTCCAAAAACATAATCATAAAACCATTTTGAATGTACATATATGTGTCAAATACTAAATTTAATAGCCGATAAATGAAGAAACACGTATTTTATTTGGTTCAATATTGAGAAACTGATCATTTGTTGAGTTAGATATAGAAGAATGCATATTTATAGGATCAACTGTCTAATTGAGAGCAATATAACGTGGAATGAAAATCAAACCATCTAAAGCATTGGTATCCCACCTTTTTTTGTGTCACAGACCGAAATAGTTGCATCGTTGTTGTGACGTAACAATTCAGACCCTTTTACTAATCAGGAATTAAATAATAATGACAACAGCTGAGGAATAGAAAATTTATTCAGATTAACAATTCCAAAAGAACAGGTCAGCTAAAAAATACACACATTTTATATTATTTTCATACGGGATCAGCTCATTCCAAGAAAAACAAAACATGAAGGTAATTATACCATTTTTTATAAGGATGTATTTCTGAAAAAATACATACAGTCTTGAGTCCGATGTTTGAGAATCATCATGGCTTCATTTCTTTATTTTTCAGTTTCCACATCACTTCTTTTGAAGCAAAATAAGATTAATAGGATGTCAACTAAAGCATTAATCCTTACACTAGTAGCGATATTTGTAATTCAAAATAGGGGACCGTTCATACATATATTCAGAGTGGGGAGCCAAAACTTGCAGTAGGCGTGATTAAATTACGAAAAAAGGGATTTTTAGTGAATCACAAAAAGACAACTCAAAGTCAACTTGAGATATGGCTAAATACTGTATTTAGCCATATTTTGTATGAAACGTGTCCTCTTTTACCTGCAATAACAACTAAGACATGCCGTCGAATATATTGACAGCTATTGACAATGAAATTTGTGTCCATGGCATAACTTGCTTTCATGATGATAGCTCGGAGCGAATCCCAATTAGATGAGATGTGCGGCATACATTCTTTTCTAAGACACACTAAACAGAAAAGTCCAGGGAGTCGAGCTTAGGTCTAGAGAAGCGGTATATGTAGGCAGGGGAGAAATCATCCATATTATTCCTGCAGAAGCATTGGTTCTTCTTAGCTGTATCGGGCTGTAATCGACTTCTTGAAGTTGTAAGAAGGCTGGATGTAGATGCCAAAAGTTTCTGCTTCCTTCTCAGAACTGACACCGGATTGTAGAAGATGACACACGGGGTGGTGCCTTTTTGTTGTTGCCCCAACATTTTTATACTTAGAGACAAATTAGAAAAAAAACTTTTGTTTTGTTTCAGCTGTCATTTAATGCTCTAATAAACCTCATAATTAGAAATAATGGGGATAAAATCTTAATTAAAGCTACTTCAAGTTATGGGTAACCAATCAGTAAAATATCTGCAGCCCATCATCACCTCACTACCAACTAAGATATTTGCCTCTTTGATATCGATACTGGTATTCTACATTAAATATTGATATCAATCCTGAAATCTAAGATGAGGATTACAATTGCAATGCTTCTCTGCGCGGGATTGTCCTAGAATGCCATCGGGGAGCAGACAGAGGCCTTCAAGAAGACGATTTATGGCTGAGGAGGATCTCAGAAACTCTCCAGGAGTAGACAGGGAAACCACAAATTTTATCTAAAGAACCTTCTTGTTCCTATGTGGGAGGCTTCGATGCCAAACCCTTTGTGTCCGTCAACCGTCTGAAGTTGGCCTCCATGAAATGCCGAATTCATCGATTGTATTTATATTGTCCATGGAATACCCACAAGTTATTCAAGGAAAACTATATTACTAGAATAGATATGAAATCCCCTGTAGGAACTTTTCGCTTCAGCCAACAAAAAGAAAATCTAAGTAATTCTTTGTAGGCGATTATTTTATGCATTTTTTTAATAATTAATCATAATTTAGAATAGTTTTCTTGATTGACTTCATTAACTAAATAATTGAATTTTCTTTTAAATTATGCAAATAAAAACTTAATTTCCTAAATGAAGAAATTTAGAATGTATTTCTAATTCAAAAAAAGGATTTAATATTAGAATTTTTAATTATGATGAGTATTCACTTATCACAAGAATAATTTGTTTGTAGGATTAGGTATGATTTAATTCATTTTTTTAAATGAAGTATACAAGAAAATGTAATATAATTTTTATAGATAATATTTTGCTGATATATATCCTTAAAAAGTATGTATTAGGAGAATATATTTAATCAGGTGCAAGAAATCAATTTACTGTTTATATTAAATAGTTGTTAAAGATTCGTAAGATCCTTTCAAGATTTTCTTATGGTTAAATTATGTATCAGAAAATTGAACAACATATTAATTTTAAAAGTTTATATATAAATGATAGAATCCTCTCGTTTTATTTCTGCCATCTAGATTGAATGGTTTTCAAATAGCAGCACATGTAAAATATTTAGTGTTCATTTTTTTCGTTATATATTTTTTATTCTTTCTATTAGAACATTGAGTATCCTATGAAATCTGATTCAATTTATGTTATAAATTTTAGAAAACAACAAGTTCGTTGTTACAAACCTAGTACCACGAAATTTCGACGATTAAAAGTCTCCTTCTACAGTATATTATTAATGAAGCAAAATTGCACTCTTGGTTATTTATAATAACATCAACTCTTTCTTTGTTCAATCTTAAAAGATGTTCCACAAAGGAAAATAGGACATTTCATTATGTGATGTACTATTAAAGTACTCAGAGTGAATACAATTTGTGTGAAACTTCTTTTCTTGAGTATGATAAAATTTTGTGAAGTGTCGTGAAAAAATCTTTAAAATTAAGAGCCATCTAGCGAGTAAAAAATGCAGTATAAAAAGACGTCACGGGGTGCATTGTCTAAAGTGCTCCCTGATTCATATAACAACACAGTATATAAAAAAAGAGTATAAAAAGCAGAGAGCACTGTATAAAATGAATTAAATCCTGCATACGTTTAGTTCAACTAATATAAAAAAAGAAAAAAACCGGGAAATACTATATATATATATAATTGAATTTAGATGAGGTTTAGGGGTGAGCTACTGTACTCCCTGGCTCATCAAATCACATTAACCAAACTTATTATTGACGCTAGGTCATTTTACAATAAGCTATTTAGCCTCACAAAATTTTAATTTTAATTACTTTGCCGTAGGACATTTTGCCTCAATAGTATTTCGCCTTAATATATAAATAAATTGAATTTTTACGTCGTTTTTGTTAATTTTTGGATGTTTTTACCAGAAGTACGTTATTTGTATAACTATAAAAAACATTAAATGATTGTTGTCTGTTTCAAAAATGATGGAATACTTTCCCAAAATTTCAATGCGTACAACAACAAATCTCATTATGCAATAAATTCGAACCAGAGACAACGTAGGTAGTAAGAAAAAAAAAAGGCATTTCTCCGTAAGTACTTATCATTAGACATAATAATAGAAAAGACTCATGGATTGACGAACATGCGTAAAATGAAGCAAGAACATAATTTTATTATTATTTCAACAAATAAAAAAACATTTAATGCATTTTATAGTTATAAATGTAGCATATTTGATTTAAAAAATTTAATTGAAACATCAATTTTTAACCAAAAATAAACAATAACGACTTATAAACTTCATTCATTGATATGTTAAGGCGAATTATCCCTAATGGTAATTAATGGCTTAAGACAAAATGTCCTGAAGCAAAATAGTTTAATGCAAAATTACTGGGCACCGGTTCTATTTGTTTTTTATTCTTAAGGAGAGAATGTCTAGGTATTGAGGAAGTGTCTATGAGTGAGCATGGTTATAAAAAACAGAGGGTAACACTAAACGATTTATTGGGAATTTATATTATATACATATTATTAAATCAAAATTTGTATATTCATATTACTGCCAGTGTATCAATATATCATGTTACTGTATGTATGCTGTATAAAAAGAAGAAAATTACTAAGAACGTAGAATATGGTTATTTTTGTGCAGTTGTAGCGCATGTTTTATTGTTTATGCATATACCGTATCATTAACAAAGAATAAAGCATAAATGTTTCCAAGACATGTATTATGTATAATTGAGTAATTACTTTTAAGTCAGTTATAGAAGATATTTTGATAAATACAATTAATTCATCAATTTTGTATATTTAAGCAACAACACAAATAAACTTATTATTTACAGACAAACCTTACAACTTTTTTATACTCAACCATATACAGGGGCGTTTTCAGGGGGAGGGTGGGAGGGTATCCAGAGAGTATCCCACCTTCCCAAATGAAGGAATTTTTTGTCTTGGACTATGACAAATTATAGTATAAAAGTTAAATTTTGTTTGAAGGATTTATTTTCGAAGGCGAATGTGTTCTATTTAATTAATACTACAAGGTTTTCCCTATCAGTTTGCCTAATAGTGATTTAAGATGTATAGGGTATGCAAGGTATCTGTGCCGTGAAAAATGTTTTTTGTTTTTTTTTCATATGCAATGTTCTCTCAAACCAATCATTCAATTAAGAAAATAAAATAAGATTATGAAAGCTTGATTGATTGTGATTTATTGTATTTAATTAAATCACCTTCAGCCTCAATTACAGTCTCTATAAGAGGCGGAAAATTCAAGCTGGCCCTTCGCCACTAGGCCCCTCGGTAAATATTAGAATTCCTTCTTAACACGATTGGTCTTTGGTGTTGCAGGTAGTTCGGTTAGATTGATCACGTCCTACACAAAAAATCCATCAGATTTAGATCCAACGAGTTTAGAGTCCAAACCTCCCCCAAGATGAAGTCATCAAAATAGTCTTGTAGACATTTTCGAGGTCTGGCCAGGAGCCGTGTCTTTTGGAGGTCTCAAATTCCCTCCTAAATTTGTGAACATACGTCAAACTGAGTCCCAAAAATAGAGCAAGTGTTATTTTGTCGCTCCTGGTGTGGATTCAAAAGAGGACTCCGAGCCTTTTACAAATATTTGGGTCAACGAATTCCTCAATTGATTCCTTTTTGTTCTAAGTGGAACAAGTTTGAACAAGCTATGTTACAAAAAAAAATCAGCTGCCTAAGTTTTCCCAAGAGATTGCACCAAAGTGGCACTCTATATTTTAATCAGTACCTTTTTTGCAGTACTGACGCTACACCCTTTCTGAATATGTTCTTCTTATTTTCCTCTCGTTTATTTTTTTTAATTATCTTATTTTTTTTAAATGTCATGGTAATGATTAGTTATGGTATGTGATGGATAATTAATAATCTAATGATATTTTTGGACAATCATTAGTTAAAAATATATATTTATTTATAAATAGTTTTTGTAGGGAAATAATTAATATTATAATTTAAAAAAATATATATATATCATTTGGTCCATTGAATCATTCAACAAAGGAATCTAAATATTTACTCGTTAAGGTTTCTCTCATGTATGTATGTAACGACTTTTTAATGTTCTTATTCTATTAAACGTAAAGGAAACATGTTAATAAGTAGGAAAGACCAGGAAGCATTGCAAAACTTTTTTTTTTGGCTCAATTACTCCGATTTTGTTTAATTTAGACGTCCCAAAATTTAACACAATAGATAGTAAATACATAAAATGTGTTATGATGAAATCGAGGATTTTTTAAAATCATGTAACTCTCACTAAGGCCACATTTTTTTTGGAGGATTTACTTGAAAATTCGATTCAATTGTACATATGAATGTTAAAAAAGAGAAAATTTGATATATCAGTCTCTTGCATCAATCACGACCGGGATTTATGGCCCGAAAACGATCAGGCGTTAACGAGGTAGTTCCTTGGCATATTGGTCATTGTCTCCTTGATGGAGTCAATCAAAGAGTCCTTGATGGCATGAAATGTTCCATTTGTTCTAGATTAAACGTAGCCTTCGACAAAATAATCCATTGGATTATGATTCGGGCTACTGGGAGCCGTCTTTCTTAAAGCATAGCAGTTCTTACTCTGCCACTTTAGGGACCTGTTTGAGACACCTCATGACATTACAAATCTTTTTCACTGTCGGGATATGGACACCAGTTACATTTGAGACCTCCCAATTCGAAATCTCAATGTTTTTGTTTACAAAAATCATCGTCACGGTGCAACGCCGTTCCTCCTTTGTAAATTCAATCTTCTTTTATATCCAGATCAGCTGTTGACATGATGCCGAAAGCTTTACTAAAGTTTTTTTTAAGTTAATGTTTTTGCTCTCAATTTAAGTGACAATATCAAAAAGGTGCATCATGATAAAATTGCCGGTGCATGTAAGCACCACTTTGATCTTAAGGCCTTCTATGTTAACTATCGTTTGAACGTATTTAAGGACTTTACCATTGACTCGTTTTTCCACAAATTACATATTAATGGACCTATTAAATGTAGCAAACGTCCTTGTAGTCAGGAATATTTTCAAACGAACGATTGCAACAGAATTTGAGTTAAAATTTACGAAATTTAGACAAGGTAATATTTTTTGAGGAATAAATTATAAAAACTTTCAAAAAGTTTTAATTTTAATTTCAATGTATTATAGGATATTAAGATGTAAAAATATTTAAATTAATCAGTATTACTAATCGTAAATATTCACGATTAGTAAGCTCTCTCTAAAACACTGGGATTCCGGTGTGTGTCCGGGATTCACAGTCAAAAAAGAAAAGAAAAAAACCCGGATTTTACTGAAATTCTTTAAGTAGATTCTTAAGGCTAATGAGACGGTTCTGATAAGATTTTTTTTTTTTTGAATTTCAAAGCTATGGTGGCCTTAAAATAGTATTTTTCTAAAAATCATTTTTTTTGACAGAGAAACCTCTAATTTATATAAACAAAAAATAAAAACGGTAAAATTTCAAAAAATATCCTTGCTTCATGTTGGGTATGTATCTTTACTCACTTTTTTTAATATAAGGTGTAAAGAAAAAAAAAAGATGAATAAAGAATAAAAAATATAAGTTTTGATCATAACATGAAAGTTGAGCTAACGACAGTTGAACAGTCGATGCTTGAATATATTTTCATAGACATATATGTATTACCAAACTTTGTATAAAGTAATGAATATTAAAGTTTTTATCAAAATCAAGCTTTAGTATTTTGACTATATTAATAACAAAATTAAATGTTTTGAAACTTCAAACTTGTGTTATAAAATATTATCTTTTAAATAAGATATTTTTTTCTTCGATGCCTTACATTCAAGTCAGTCTTTTAGCATTTTAATACAAGTGTAAAATGTATTGAATAGTTGAAAAAAAAAAATTGTACAAAACTAAAATGATGTAATTTGAATAATGTTTCTACTGTTTATCAAATAATTAAATACGTTTTATTTTTGGGAGTTTCTTTTTACCCAGTTCACGAACAGGGTTACACAAAATGCATTCACTAAAGAAGGTCTAACAAGAAAAGGTTTTAATCTCAAATAATTAAAACAATTTATCTTCATTTGTCTAATTGTTAAAACTAATTATAATAGTAATCAAAAATATAAATTTGAGGTCTTTGTGAATGGGTATAAGAATCTCCGGCTCTCTTCCTCTTCCCTTCTGTTTCTGTACCATTCATCTTAATCTTTTTATTCTTGAAAATAAAAGATGGAATAATGCATTTTGCAATTAAAAAAGAAGATGTTCATTTAAATAATCGTATATTTAAAATTATCAGTTGGTGAAAAAGAAATATCGTATTACCCAGTTTTCATTAAAACTAAGTGTACCTTGTTTATTATTGATCACATTAGACCATACGATAAAGTTTTGTAAAGGTGTGATTGTATAATTCAAACCTTTCTCTGAAAGTATTGCCCTTGACCGGTTCATTCGTGAATTATCGTGCGTCGAGTATGAAGGTCTCATTGGAATAAATTCGCCATTTTTTACAGTTTTACTATCTTAAAGGGAAAAAAGTGTAGAAAGCGCACAAGAAAGTTTTCAATGTACGGGGTCAATATTATCTCTGTTCATGTTGCACATAGGTGGTTCCAGGGATTTCATTATGGTGTAGTTGAGGCGAATGAAGTGCCATGCTCTTGCGGGCCTGTCATCGAAAATGTCGATAAAATTATATAAAAGAGATGAACATGGCTCATTAAACCGTTTTGAATCATTTGAAGAAGGCTGAATACAAAAATAAACTTGAATAAGAGTGGAATCGTGTTTTATCAAGACACGCCAGCCAGGCAGCACACAGGTTTAATGACATGTTAGAAGCTCCTGGAGCTCGGATGGGAAGTGCTTATGCATCCCCCTACAGTCCAAACCTTAAACCAAGTGACTAAAACCTGGTCCTGCCTATGGCCAACGCGCTTGGGGTTACAAATTTGGCTTCGATAGAGGCCTGAATAAATTGATTGTACTAGATTTTTGTCATTAGGGACAAGGGCTTCTACAAGAAGGAATTATTAAGTTGTATTCTGTGTGACAAAAAGTTATCGAACAGAACGGGGAATACTTGGCTTAAATTGAATGATTGTAATACCTCTTATTGTAGAGAGCATTGAAATAAAGCGAAAATAGGAAATAACTTTTTCCCAAACCCAATACATAATATGTATACAAAAAAAAAATCAATATATATTGTAATTCAATATAAAATTGTGTATAACATTTCTTTTAATGTTTTAATTGTAATAATGAATCTGTTAAGTGAATTAATTGATATTTGTATAAAATAATTTTACATTAAATAAAAAACACAAATGCAAAAGTGTATTTGTTGGTATAAATATAATTACTATTTTTCATACATTAAACTATTGTTGATTTGACTTTTATCTGATAAATATGCCTGTCAACACAAAAGAAAAAAAAATATATTTTTCCAAAAAATTATATTTGGATTACATTGTTTTCTTTGATGAATTAACGTCAATATATATTCTTATGCACCATATGGAAAAAATTGCAGTTAAAGTAGCCAAGATTGATCACCACAATAAACAAATGATAAATTGAGGGATTATATTTGAAACCCTATATCAGGGTAATATAAGTCTGCCAAATCAAATAAAGATTTTAAACTTTAGTCAAAATTCTTGTGTGTCTTAACTCATATCACAAATTTGAATACAAAATCTATTATTTACTTAAGTATGTCTATGATTACTATATATGTAGCTATATGAAGCAAACAAATATATTGGGGTTACAGGAGGAGCGACCCTTCTCTCAGGCCAAACGCTCAACATAATTTTGTGTAAAAATATTCAGCATTTTTTTCTTTCAATTCCATAAAAAAATGAACTTTAATAAAATAAGGTATTTTTAGTAGAAAGGAATGCTATTTTCTACATAAATATCAATGTCTATTTATATTAATGTTTGCTGTAAGCATGGTGGGAAAATGTTGAATTCGACAAACTGTCTCTCAAAACTGAAAAGAGAATTTATTGCATTGAATGTTCATAGGATTACAGAGAAGTTTGTAAGCCCTTCTTTGTTGTTTGGACTCTCTTCATAAAGATGTAATGATGAAAATGGAGTATTTGAACATGTTATTTCAAGCTGCAAAAACTTGATTGCAGAAAACTTTACTATTGCAGGGCCCATCAAAGTAGAAAATCTAAGAGAAATAATGATGCAACAAGATATTCCTCTCAAAGTGAATCAATTTCACTTATTTAGTCTTTTTTGTTTTTATTTTAATGAAATATGGTTATAAATTATAAAATAAAACAGTTAAAGAAGGTTGTATCTTTTCAAAAAAATAAAACGTTTTTTGGGGGGTGAATCTATGTCTAGTTTTTGTCTTATGGGAAATAATTTTTAAATAAATCTAGGAAAGAAGTATAAAAAATAAGTGTATTCATCACTATTTATGTTTTGATGCTACATTTTAAATTATAAACCCTTCCGCCGTGTCCTACAACTCCCAATTTGGGAACTACTCTTGTACAAGTCAGATAATTATTTTGAATAATATATTTTTTTACATCAACTTTCATACGGAATTGGTTTTTATGAAAATGAGATGATTAGTTTAGGAGATATTCCATATAAATAAATATTGTTGTTTTTTAAATAGAGGTCGTAACCACTTTAGTGCACCCTGTATACACTGGCACACAATTTGACCAGTATTTTATTTCTAAGATAAAAAACATGTGTATGTTATACATCTGGGAGCACTTTGTATATACAGTGCACTCTGTTTAGACGTTCGATGCTACGTCGAAAAAGGCCTGCGATATTTCATTATTATGACTACATTGTCAGTTCTTAGATTAAAAATCCTATTTTTTCAAAATCAAAACATTAAAGTTTTGACTTAATTTTATCAATATAGATATCCTTTTTTCACCATTTCACAATTTATTTATTTTTTGCAATGTATCATATTAGTTAAAAAGTCATAAAGTTACTTACACTCAGAATAGTTTTGCTGGTTAGCATATCTTTTAGTATTACTAATATAACACCTGTTTTATATTTTGACAATTTTTTTCTCCTTGATGAGTCCAAATCTCCAAAGTTCTTATTTCAAAATAACATATTTTTAATGACAAGATGTATCCCCAAAGTTTATTTCTCTTTTCAGCATGGTCTTAATTTCATTTAATATTATACAATACAATTAATTAAATTGATAAAAGAAAGTAAATTTTAGTTTGTAATGGTTTTCCTTTTGATGACCTGTTTAGCCATGTTACAAACCTATATAAAATCAAATCTTTGTATTTATAAAATAATATTTTAAAAATTCACTTACTTTGCAAAAAAACACCAAAATAATTTAAATAAAAAAAAAAAAGACCCCTCAATCCGTTGTTTCTTTCTTGTACTTCATACATCCATGAAAGTACTTTCATACCAAATTTGTATCGATGGAAAATATTTGATTAATTCAGAGGCATAATTTCACCATAAGTTTTGTGGTTGGGGAATCCTAAGGGTTAAATTGGTGTATCCTGCTGCAACCGATATCAAGATAGTCCACAGACTTTTTCCGTTAATCACGCTATTTTCTATTACCTCTTGAGCAATAAACGTTCTATAGTTAATGATTGATTCAATAATTGTGTTTTCCTCATCTGAACTCTGCTTACTCTTAGACAGCATAAAAAAATAGCACAAACACTTCCCAATATGTTGGCTCAAAATTTACAATATGTTTCAAATTCAGTAATATACAAACTTTTATAATTTTCAAAACTAAACAGAAAATAAAAGCGTGTTTGATATCATTATATGTATATTTGTCCAAAGTCTTTGCAATATAGTGAAAAACTTATCAAACTAACCAATATCTGAATCCCGGCTATCATTAATGCCTTTCACAGAACGCATAATCCTCTTATCTCAAGTTTGAGGAAGATCAAAGTTCCTAATATTCCTGTGTCACCCTAGTTTCTAAATGAAGTTGTTGATGTTTCATCAAATTTATTTGAATATATAATTCGTGAACTTTCTAAATACTCTTGTCCTCGAAACTTCCAAAAAAAAAATCTTGAAATATGTAATTACCAGAAGTTTTCATAAGGATAAAGAAAATCAATTTTTTTGAATGCAATATTGAAAAGAATGACATAGTTAGGCAATAAAATACATATATTATGAATATATTTAAATTTATACATATTTATTTTAAATTGCATTTTTAAATCAATTCATATCAAAGATAAGCATTATTTTGTAACTCTCAAACTCATCAAAAACTGATGTGTTCAATTTTCATTCCCCAAATTCGCATAAAGTAATGAATATTTAATAAAGAATTAATGTTTTTATTATTAGAAATCCAAATTATATCTTTTTTGAAACCCCAAACTCATTTTCTTAATATTGTTTTTGAATAAAGATGTCTTAGGAATTGATGTCTTATATTCATTTTTTTTTTGCAACAATTTATAATATAGTGGGTTTATTTTTTACCAAGTTCACTATCTGTGTTATAAAAATGATGTTTATTAACAGTTAGTTAAAGAATTTAACTATCTTTTTTATAAATGATTATTCTGATGACATAAAACTAATAAATCAACCAATGTTTCAATTCCCTAAGAATTTTCGAAGATAATTGTATTAATTCAATAACCTCTTTCATTTCATAACTGTTAGCTTCTATAAGAATTGCCCTTAGTTCAAACAACGAAGGAGAAAAAAGAAAGAAAATAAAGAGTGCCTGCTACTTGTACATGTATAGAGTTATCTTGGCTAATCCAAGCTCCGTAAAAGCTCTTTATACCAAGTTTGATTAATTCCTTACCGTTTTACAGTACAGGTTGTATTGTTTTTATTTGCTTTCCTTATCCATTTAGTAGTGTTGGATACGCCCAAAGTCTGATTTTCTAATCAATCTTCCAGTCCCACTCTCTTTCAGTCTAATTTTTTAATCCGGAGATCTTATTTACCATCCCACATATTATATATATAACATTCATACTTTGAACATCTAGTATGTTGTCTCTTTGAAAGAGGTTATGACGAAACTTCAACAACTGAAATAATAACTAGTTTAATTACCAGGAAAGACTGATACAGATCGGTTCTAGGATGACAAATTTTATTAGGACCGGACTGAAAGGACTGTAGTCTTTTTAGACACATCCAACACTATCACGCAGAGATTGAACGTTTATTATCTATAAATAATTACTACAGACCTAAAGCACATTTATATAAGGCTAAGAATTTGATCCCAAATTAGATAGTGACTCACCTAAATGGCGTTTTAGAACTTATTAAAGAAAAAATAAAAATATATAGGGATTAAAAAAGGAAAAAGGGTTGTTGCATGTGCTCTTTCTTCTTTTTTGTTCATTATTTAATAAGTCGTGGGTGTATTAATATGTCCCTCTGAAAGAAAATTCATTTTCTCCACCCAAAATTATATAAGACATTAACAAAGGTCTTAAACAGTAATCCCATATGTCTTGCGTCCACTTTCTCCTTGAGCACTTACACCAATCCCATTTCTATATGTAGACTAAGTGCTTCTTAGTCTCTAAATTTATGTTATAATGTTTAATTTTCTTTGATCACTGTTTTTTGCTTTATCATTTAAATTTTTCACAGTGTACGATGTCAAGATATCCAAGTATCACCATTATGAGTGGCCAAACTGAATATACCATAGTATAGACTTAACTTATTTATGATATTTTTCACACACTGGTTATAAGTGAGCTCCCTCTAGCGGTATTTTTAATATAATATAATTAAATTTACTGAATTAAAAAAATATATGCTTTAACCACGAGTTATTTTTTTGAATTCCGCAAGCCTTTTAACATTTTAAAAATAGGAATCCATTATTAACATTTCCTAGTATTTTTGTTTACAAACTAAAAGAATAAAGCGTTATTCATCTTCGAATAAAACAATAGAAAATAGGAATTTATAAAATTAACATTGCCCTTCCTGAGAATTGTGTGATCATACACGAAAAATAATCACACACAAATTTCGTATCAGTATTAGATTCACAAAAATTAAAATTTATTGTAAATGCATTCTTACATTTTTTTTCTGAATTTTTATATGTTATGTACTCTAAAATTGTCACAAATTTATAATTGATGTAAAAATAAAAAAAACTTGAGATTTACACTTGCAAGAATATTTGATCTGATAGGAAAAATACTAATTGCATACTTGAAATGACTGCTGAAATATTCAATTATCCAAAATAAGTAAAAATCAAAGAATATAATTATATTTTTGTAATTAATTAGTCCAATCACAATGCTTATTTGTATTAAAATGTAACTTCCTCTGTTCTACCATCCTTAAAAACTGATGTGCCCGAAATAAATCTTTTAATTTGCCCAATTAGCAATAAAAACTTTTGAACAAATAATAAAAGCAAGTCCATCGTCTAATATTTATCATTTAGCGATCCTTTTCCAAAGTTATTAATGTTTTTATTCAAGAATGAGACTATAAAAGACTTAATTTACGATTATTTCTCGATTACAGAAATCTGACTAAGTATGTACATAAATTTTTATAAGTACTTTTGAAACTATAAGTTTTATTGGATTTATTGTTTTTAAAATATGTACAAAGATTAATGGTAGTAAAATAAACGTACCTAGGTAAAAGGTACAATGGGAAGACCTATTAGTTACCATCCAAATAATATCTACAAGATGTCCCAGTGAATTTTCAATGAAACTCTGGATATGTTTTTAGTGACTTGCTAAATAATTCATCGTTTCTTTCCGCAGTATCAGCTCGTAAAACAATAAAGACAAACAACTTTTGAGCAACAAATTTCTTCATCTGACCAAGGACAACTGAAATGGAGAGAACACAAATAGTTTATATGCACTTTTTGATGCGGGAATGACTTATGACAAGATTTCCAACGTCGTTTCCTGTTTCAAGGGTTTTATTGACAAGAATAAAAAACCTAAAGACGACAAGAAGAGCCTTGAGAGATATTTCATAAGTGGTGGGCTCCTTGTATCCGACGGGAAGAGGATGCCACCTTAATGATTTTGCGTGGTTGTGTACCTGAAGGTCATGGAGACAGGGGTTATTTCATGGCTGAAGTTCAACTACCCCAAGAGGAATAATGCTTTCCGCTAACACTACTTTCCCAGCGACAGGGACCAAAAACTAAAAAGTGGTGTGAGAATAACTTGGGGAATTTATGGCCCTTGGCATTGTGTCCTCGTGTTCTCTAGACTGGAACCCTTCTGACTATGGATCGCCATCGAGAGAAAGGACTGTGTCACCTTGCATGTGAATGGCGTTCTTTTAAAAGCTGCTGTGGAGAAGGAGTTGCCTGAAATGTCCGATAAATACGTCAGGAAGACTTTCAAGGCCTAGAATCAATAGCAAGGGGGAGGCCAAGGGTGATCACTTTTAGATTTAATTGTAATATAACGTAAAATAAATATTTAAAGCCTCATTGTCTTACTAATTTTAATTTTTGAGGGTCTTGATGAAGTTGAGTTAGGGAAAACTTGTTTATAATTCGCAGGGACACACTGTACATATATGGGAAGTACCAAGGGGAAGAAAACAAAAATATCAATGAGTTCCATAGGGATACCCTTTTTTGAAATAATTATTCGTAATGTATCCAATGCATTAATTTAGTTTATTAATGAAACATTACAGAGTTGTTACAGTTTCATATTTATGTCATGTGTGTTTTAAAAAGGTATACAACAATGGGTTTTTTTTTAATAAAAATTTTAATTTTCTTTGTTAATAATCTACAAATACGAAACATCTAAAGAAACTATTTTAGTAAATACTTCTTTAACAATGTAAACAAAGTTACTCTCTAAGTTACTTGAGCTAATATTTGAACAGGAATTTAACATTTTATGAAACAAACTTATTCAAAATCCTTGACTTGCCGGTTTTTTTCAAAGATATTTACTTAAGAAACGATAGGTAAATGAGAAAAAAACCTTATGAAAGAAAGTACAACTTCTAAAAAACTCCCAACTACTTAAAGCAAATCACTATTTCCATTTTTCTTCGGTTTTTTTTTGTCTTTGTTTCATGTACACAGATTGATGCATTGTATTTGATAGTCTACATTTGATACTAATTTAAGCGATCAATGGTGAAGTTATAGCAATCGTCTGTAATAATAAATAACTAGAAAGGACACACGGTAAAGTGCAAATTATTCGATTATCCATCTTCTACGTTTATTTTTATCGTTCAAAATTCACTTCTTTCCAATTATTATGATTCCTCCATAATACATTTAAGCCTCTAGTACTTTCAACACAGAGTCGAAACGAAAGTATAAATGGAAGAAGTGGAAAAAGTCTCGATTATAGTGCCACGAAATGACCCAACAGCTCCTCAGGTATCGAGAAGTTGCCAAACAATAAGCTAAACCTTATTTGTATTGAATTGCAAAATTGATTTCAGAAAATCAAGTTCGGACTCACACCCGAAGCATTTCAATCTAGATTAAGTATCTCCATTCTTCAGGGGTTATGTCATCGAAAGAACATTATTTCTATGACGCAATATCGCTGCTAGTAAAGGTTACCATACCAATTCAGTATTGTATTGTTTTAAATGCTTTTGTATCCCAATGTACCCATTTATTATTTGGCCACACATTCTTAGCCTCTGTAAAGTAGGGCCACAATAATTTTAATTAATTTTGTAGAATTAGATTAAGAAATTAAATGTGATTGTACAAAATAATATTGGAGAAAAGCTTGAACAGTTTTGAAAAATATTTAGAGGCAGCTCAACGGCCCAAAAGTTTTAAAAATTTACATTTTTTCGCTGAATTTAAGTGAATTTGACGTAATTGCAAATTTGTATATTTATCAGCCAAACACTTGGGTTGCGATATGTTATGGAAATAAAAGAGTTTCCCTCTCCAAAGTGTCTTATATAGAAAAGTCCAGTGGGTTCAAATCTGATGAGGAAGGGCCCATATCTCTTTGGACCATAATCAAGCCATGCTATCTGCACAGAACTTTTGGAACTTGGTGGACGTGTAAGAAGATGTACGCCCTAATTCTACAAGTAATTAAACTTGCGGGTAGTTGGTCTTCAGCCATGGCAAGGTGTTGTATTTAATAACCTTATAATAGGCTTCCTGTCCGATTTTCTGTCCAGCTTTAAAAAAGAACAGATGCATCTTCTTTCCATCAGAGGCAACAACAACGAGGACCATTGTTTGGGCCAGATATGTGGTGTGGTAAAACCCTTGGACCTCTTCTTTTATTTCTGCTGGCCAGCAGTTGTTCTGGTGGTTGTGGAATTGATAAACTATGAAAATCTTCTTGTCCGAGAAAATTTTCACAATTGACCCCTTTCCCTTGATCCATATTAGGATTTTTTTTGTAGCTCTCGAGCCTCCTGGCTTTCATGCTTTCTGTCAGAATGTGGCTTGGGGTCCATGTTAAAGAAACTAATCACAAATTATAGTTTATAGGCCTCCAGATGATCCCAAGAACCACAAAGAAGTCGTTGGCGAGGTGATTCATTTACTTAGTGGGATCCTCTTTTATATTCATCTCCAAACTTAACAAGAACTTCTTATCCATCTTTAAACTATACCCTCCACTTCCTAACATTCTGGAGAGGTCTTCGTCTCTTCATTTTTTTTTTGTTGTTTTTATATATTGGCTAACATAAAAACTAGGGTCCTTCAGCACTTACCACTGTCCGTCATCTTCATGACATCAACTCCAGCATCTACGAGATCTGAGATGCCCTGCATTTTTGCTTGTTGCGCGCTCAATGATTAGTTATAGTTTGACCATGTCAAAAAGACAGCAGAAACAGAATATCGAAAAATAATCACTAAACCTTTTTATAGTAATGAGAAAATAAACATTAAATAACAATCCACGTTTTGCTACCCTATCATGTATATATATGGTCATAATACAAAGAAATACTTAGTTTTTCTATAACAATGTAAAATTCAAAACTTTAAGGCCGTTACACTTCTCTAAATATTCTAAAAATTTGGTCAAAATTTTGTCAAATGTTTTTTTAACAATAAGACACCATTTTAATACCTAATTAATTTTCTTTTTCAAGAAATTTAAAATTATTGTGCCTACTGTAGATTGTTTATAAAAGAATGCAAAAATGAACTCACTATAATAAGGTGTGCCTTATTATTTGCATTTATGTAGGTAGCATAAAATCGATCCTATACACTTGTTTGGTTAATTACTTTTCTTCTAATTCATTTTATAGAATAGCCTCTGTTTCTATTACTACATATTAGAGTGTTCACTATTTCTTAAAGTTGACCAAATTCAAAACTATCATGGTAATGACATCTTAATTTTTTTTTTCTGTTCAATCAAAAACCGTTACCCTCCATCCGGTCAACGTTCCAGCGTTCTGAAAGTATTTCAAAATGAGGTCAAATTACAAAAAAAATCTTATTATAATTAAGGCATACGAAAAGAAAAACTTATTTTATAATCTTTTTGAACTTGTTACTAATTTTTTTGAGTTTATTATGTAGTCGATTTTGTAAGTAAAAACTCATAAAGTAACTATTGACGACATACAAATACCGGGTGTCCGGAAGGTCCTGACTGATTTCCAACTTCCAACTTCATTAAGATCTACAAGGACTAAAAGTAGAGATAAAGAGAAATGTTTTTAATAAAAAAACTTTGCTTGGTTATAATCTATAATATGTTTTTAACAATTTGGTCTTTAGCTTCCATAACAGCCACAACACGGGGACGGAAGGAGGAGCAGGTGTTCTTGATGTAGGTGGGGTCTATCTTGGCCCAGGCCTTGGTGATACTGGCCTTGAGAGCTTTGGTACTGCTGAGGCGTTTTTTGCAAGCCTGCCTCTCAATGTGCGTCCAGATGCTGAAATCCAAGGGGTTCAGGTCGGGGGGAGGAGGGGGGCCAGAAGTCCTTAGGCCAGAATTCCACATTCTCCTTCAACCACTTCTGGGTGTTCTTGGCTGTGTGTGCGGGTGCCCCATCCTACTGGAAACACATCCTCTTACCTGGATACTCCTTCCTGATCCATGGGACCACCTTCGTCTTGAGCACCTTGATGTAGTCCTCCGAGGTGAGCCTGTAGCCCTCTCGGAAGAAGACTGGAGGCATGGCTTTACCATCTGAGCCAACAACTCCAAGCATCATGATGCTAGCTGGATGCTTGGTCATGGACACATATTTCTCAGATCCCACATAACCATTAAGGCTAATGTAGCGATCATTTTTGCGGTTGAATACTGGATCCACTGTAAAAGTTTTCTCATCGGAAAAAATGAGAATTCTGTCCCCATTGCTTTTCATGTTGTTCAAAATCTTCTTGAATCGGATGTATCTGGCCTCCATATTGGCCATGGACAACATGGGACGGGTGGTGCAGACCAAGGACTTGCCCCCAATGCCCTTGACAATGTTGGCAGCAGTAGTCTTACCCATGTTGTTCTTCTTGGCAATTGTTCTGATGCTCAGAAGAGGGTTTATCTTGATCTGGGCCCTGATCTTCTTCTTAGTGGCCTTGGTGGCCTTTAAGACAGGTCTCCTACTTCGAGGCTTGTTTTAAAGGACTTCCCCCCTTGTGAAACCTCCTCTTGATCCTGCCAATGGTGCTAGTGGACATGCTGGTGGCCTCAGATATCTCCTTGTGGCTGATTCCTGCACGAAGCAGAGCAGCTACTTCATGTCTTTTAGCCTCCATGTCAAAAACAACTATGAATTTCGAAATGTTATTGAAACAAAATTTGTTAATCTGAACATGGTCTTCGACTTTTATTTACGCACCATTTACGTAAAAAGTCTCTAAAATTTCGAAAAAAACCATCGAAGGTACCGGTCAAGACTTTCGGGACACCCGGTATAAATAAATAATAATGTATTCTTATTTATTCAGCTATTTATATAATTAAATTTTTTCATGAACACGATACAAATGGCGATAAATATTTATAGTTTTTAAATCATTGAATAATCAGTAAATTAATTCATGAAATCAGACTTTTAAAAGTTATTATTCAATCGAGTGATATATATATATTCCTATTTAAGAGGCCCCTTATCAACACATAACCACATTTCATGATCCATGATTATTTTGAATTTGGTCAACTTTAAAAAATAGCGAACACTCTACTACATTTATATAATCTATCTATGCAGCAAAAATGATTTTTTTTTACTAACGCAATTTTTTCTCCAAGCAATTATCAAATTACAAAAAGTAACACAAATTCTAAAAGATTAATGGATTCAAATTTATTTTATTTAAAAAAAAAATCCCTTCCAGCCTCAATTATAATCTCTATACGAGGTTGAACGTTAGAGCAGGTCTTTACCACTTGTTCCCTAGGGAAATCCTGGATTTCTTTCTTTATCTGTGTGGTAAATTCGTCTTCGGTGTTACAGGGGTTCGGCTGGTTTGTGGTTCGATTTTTGACCACACTCAAAATTCATTAGATTCAGGTCCGGCGAGTCTGGAGGCCAAAAGTTGTGTGAGAGGAAATTGTCTTGGAGTTATTCGATACTTTTTTTTGGAGATGTGATAGAGACTGAGACCTTATTTCCTGCCTAATTTTGAAAATAAAATTCTCACTGAGTCCCAGAGCTCGAGTAATTCTTATGTTGTCTCTCTCGAGGAAAATACATTATAGGGCTTTGTGGCTTTTCCAATTGTTTGGAACAATAAATTTGTCAATTGATTTCATTTTGCCTGCATTTGCCCAAGAGAGTGCGCCAAAGTGGAGGTATCTATAACTTGTGCACTCTGTATATTAATGATGCAATTATATAGAAATTTTATTAAGAGTTTCGTAGAATGATGTTATTAATTTGTTTCATATTGTTTTGTTATTTTACATTTCGCAATATTTGTATTTCCTTCTTGAACTCCATGCAAGCGATTTACTGATACAAGTTATGTATGTGCCTATATCAACCGAATATCTATTTTATTACCCCCTATTAGTTTAAATTGCAATCTGCTTGAAACACATGCTGTTTCCATCAAATAAATATTATTCCAATATAGATAGAAGAAATTCCCTGCTGATCATTTCAAAGATGTTTATAACATAATATATCTACTGATTATAAGTTTTTGTAATAAAATACACTATAAATGTAATGAATATCACACTTTGTAATATAAACTTTATTTTTATTCATAGGTAAGTTCACTTAACCTGCAATATGGAGTTGTTTCTTTCTAAGTTATACATAACTTTCTTTTTCAAAAAGGCAATAAAAAAAATTTTATATTTCAGATAGTTTATTTTTTGGTTTTATATTGATATTGTCAATTGAAAGTTTTGTTTTAGAAAGTTTTGAAAATAATATCAGATAGGTGAAGTCAAAACACTGAACTTTCTTATTGAAATTTATCCTTTGATTTCTTCATTTTTATATATACATTTCAATATAGAAAAGATGCAAGAGATTTTATAAATATATATATACACGAGGTGCTCTTAAAAGTTTACGACCTAACAAAGATACAAGATATTTTTCCCAAGTTTTCTTTTGTTACTCTCAGCAATTTTCCCAGCCCTGTTTTCATCTTTGTAACCCTTCCAAATAGAACTTAGCATTTTTCTATGCAAAATAATTGTTCAATACACTTTTAGTTTTTTACTTAAAACCACCAACTTGAACTAACTCAGACACTCAAATTTCAAACCAACAAGCTTTTATGAGTATGCTATATTGTGAATCTATTTAAAGATTATACTTTCTAAAAAAATAATTATTAAAATCTCGATATTTAATTTTCTCCATTTTGACAAAAACACACACATCAACTCACTCAAACGAGAGTTACAAAACAACTGCGTGTCCACAATGACTAAAACTTTGGTGAGATAAAAACGTAGCAGAGAAAATCGTTGGGTTTAATATCAGTGCGCAGTAAAATCATCGGTCACAGACAAAATACGTGGGGTGTATTTAGAGATATTAGAAGGAGTCATTGATGCTCAGAGAAGTGGCAGCGGAAGAATTTAACCTGCCTTATGTCCCAGCAGTTCATCTACACAACCAGTGGGGTGGAGTCTATTACTGCATTTTAGAAATAGTCCATGATGCTTAGGGAAGCGGCAGTAAAGAAAATTAAACTGCTTTGTGGCCCAGGAGCTCACCATGAACTTTAATACTTTGTGTGTTAAAATGGGTAAATAATAACGGTTGGCCGGGTAATATAATTGGAATGAAATGACACACGATAATATTGTTTTTGCAATGTAGCAACATAAAATCTTATTGCTAACAATGAAATTGCTTCATGATTTTATTACCAACAACAATTAGTCTCACTATGATAATGAACATAACGATTTTACCAAACAACGGTACTACTCCAACGATTTTGTCGGAAACTTTTTCACCACAATAATTTTATAGTGCACCCTCAAAATTTTGTTTAAAGTAATTCTTGAATTTTTTATTATTGATTAAATAAGTCATTTAGAAATTAGCCATTCATGTTTAGATACACTTAGTTTGAAAGTACATCATTATGAATCACGAAAATAAGAAATATAAAGAGAATCTCATATACTTCAATTATAACTTTGACCATTAGAAAAGCCTTTAAGAACAAACCAGTCAATATGTTTCACTATGATTTTTTTAAACAAATTTCTCTGTTTGATGCATCCAAGCCATTCTGTTTATACTCTACAAAAGCTAAAGAATATTTTTTCATATTATAACTTGAGTTGTAGAAAATACGACCTGCGGGTTTAAAAAAAGAAGAAATTAAAAATCAACATATTATTCCTCAAGTTGAAGAATGTTTTGAGCGAGAACAATTTAGTTATCATGCCATTTCATTAGATTAACTGCAAACAGCTATGAAATAAAGGAAATAAACAGAGAATCATCTTTGTATCTTGCAAGATCATAGGCAAGAATTAGCCCAATGTCTCTTCTCGATTCTATTCTGAGTCCAACAAGGACTTACACTTAACACTCTTCACCCCATACTCAGTTTTTGGCTTTGGCTTTCAAGCACTAGTGAGGACTTGATACTAAAATTTTCTCCTTCAAGAATAACATCTTCAGATGCAACTACAACAGTCTCGCCTTCATCTAATTTGATGTTTTTGATATCTCTAGTTAATACTGACATTGACTAAAAATATGAATATTCCACCAAAAAGTAATGTAAGGAACGTGTAAATATGACTATTCTTATCCAGAGGATAAGGGGTTTGACGAGGAATGTTGTCCCAGAATCGGAAGAATTAACGGTAGATTATATGAAAGTATTGGTGGAACCCTTTATGGGTAGGAAATACTAGGGAAATTAAAGAACTTAAAGAAATTGACGTTTTTGAGTAAAAAAATTTAACATTTTTGAATAATTCTAAGAAAAGTTATAGGAAATTAAATTTCACTGCAGCACCTTTACCACTTTATGAGTTTATTCTTGTCAGACATTTTCCATAGAATTTAGTCATGTGTATGTCAATTGCCTGGTCTGGAGCATCGGACATGGCAAATTGAAATGTTTCATTTAAATGGTCAATAATAAATCATATTGTGTAATAGTTGTCCGATTTATTTGCTTGTTAGTTATTAGCGAAGACGAGGTTTTGAAGAAGAGACATAAATCAAGCTCTGGTCATTGCATTCTTGATATCCTCAGATGATATAAAATTATCAATGCTCCAATACGAGTTCAAATTAGGAGGCTTCATTACTGACATGATGAGATTAATTCCCAGAAAGGCACGGATTTCTTCAACATTTATTACAAACTCTCTACCATTATAACATAATTAATAAATATTGTAACACCTAACGTACTTTACCCAATAAGAACACCCACGTCTCTTTGTTAAAAAAATAAAATAAAGTATGAATTTGAAAATTTCACAGTAAATTAAATAGACATAATGCAATAAAACTTCTAAATTAGTATAAAACTGTCTAATTATAAATAAAATCGTACAAGTTGTCAAAAATTACTATAACTAAAATAAGTTTTTATGTAAGATATTTATTTTAAAAAGATGAAGACAATAAATTAAAGAACATATAGAAATTGACGTTTTTAAGTAAAAACATTTAACATTTTTGAATAATTCTAAGAAAAGTTATAGGAAATTAAATATCCCAATTGTAGCGAAAGGATTAAATGGTGGATGTCCAGACTGGAGGAGGGTACATGGAGGGAGGCATGAAGTCGGACATATTATTACTGCAAAAGTTTTGGCTATAAATGGGGATGTATTGGACTTCTTGAGACTGTTTGGATGGGGATGTCAACAGTCCCTATACCCTTCTCGGCACTGACAACGGTGCAGAAGGGAATGCACACACGCTGCCTTTTTTATTGTTTCCCCAAAACTTTTACACTTGGACACACAGGAAAAAACAAAGCTTTTTTATTATTGTTTCAACTTTGTTTGGTTGTCTAATGAAACCTTGTA
Organism: Lepeophtheirus salmonis; assembly: GCF_016086655.4. Taxonomy (NCBI): domain Eukaryota; kingdom Metazoa; phylum Arthropoda; class Copepoda; order Siphonostomatoida; family Caligidae; genus Lepeophtheirus; species Lepeophtheirus salmonis. Next base: position 5,827,610 of record NC_052135.2, on the reverse strand, counting down.
ATTAAAAACCCTAGTGCTAAAATTCCAATTAACTACTACAAAGTTTTGGGTATCCACTATGTACATGCAGCGTTATATAGATATATTATATGTCAAGATAGATTGATGCATAAAATAGTATTTGATAGACAATACATCAGAAATATAATTATATGATTCATTAGAGAGAGTGGTGGGACTTGATGATATTCTATAAGGGTCATTCCAAGTCAAGTATTTTTGTTGTTTTTCGGATCTTGGACCATTGCTCTTCCAATGAATAGGTAAACACGATCTTACTAGATGACCTAAATAAGATCTGATTTGCGTATCTTCCATTTGCCTTTGGAGTGTTTCGAAACTCCAGAATTCCATGTAAGAATTCATCAGAATTCTACATTTTCCTCCTGTTTACAATAATAGATTCTTCATACATTTCACCAAATTCTAAGCATATCCATTACTGTGCGGAAAATGGGTGAAGAAGGTCCCTATGTTACTCCCCACATCTTCAAAAATATCTGAAATTCCCTGGAACTAAGCTGAGGACCTTGATCTGTTCTTATTATCACAGAAATCCCAGTTTCAGAAAATATTTTTCTTAATGTCACTAATACTTCTCCCGAAGATGGAACTCTTTTGAATTCCTCTACATATGGATATCCTGGAAGACAATCTCCATATACCAAGTAATGAGTTCCTCCATACTCAAACAAATCTTCAGACGTGTTCTCAAATGGCCTCTTTGGTATCGGATTCCTCATCCTCGTTTCTTCTTGTAAACTAGGTAATCTTTCTATACATTTTCTACATGTTCTAATCATTTCTTCAATATCTGAGTTCATTCCGGGACAATAAATCATCTCCCTAGCTTTTTTTTCCGTCTTCTCGATACCTTGATGGGAACTGTGCAATCCCTGAAGAACTTGAACTTGCCTCTCTTTTGGAACCACCAGCCTATTACCATATAAAACAAAACCATTTTTAGTACTTATATCGTTTAATATCTTGGAAAAATAATCTTGGAAAATGGTTGTACTGAATCGTTTAATATCTTGGAAAATGGTTGTACTGAATCGTTTATACAATTGTCTTTAACTGCGTTGTCTAAATATTTATATGTTTGATCTTTCATTGCCTCTTTTCTAATATCTTCTATGATAATGGATCTACGAATCTTTATTCATCTTCTAAATGAGTAGCTCTAATAACAGCAACTCTAATAACTTGTTCTATGTGATATTCAACATAACTATCCAACTCTTCATCTTCCTCGGGATAAGACCCCCGTGATCTCGATAATGAATCTGGTACTTCTTGATATTTCCCCTTTATCCATTTCGTTTCAAATTGATACATTGACATTTTCAATTTGAATCTAATGAGTCTAGCATTATCTAGCTTATCTATGGTGTAATTATTAAGAATAGGAACAAGTGGTTTATGATGCATAATTGTAAGTAAGCCTGCTAGATATATGTGACATTTTCCTATAGCCCGTACTACACCCAAACATTATAATTCTATCATGGAGTATCTTGTTTCAGCACTTGGTAGAAATTGGGGGACACATTGAATTAATTTCCATTCTTCTTTGTGCTTCTGACATAACACATATCCCAATCCATTTATTCTCGATGCATCAGTTTCAAGTTTGGTTTCTAATCTTGGATCAAACGGTGCTAATGTTGGGGGTTAAGTTAAAACTTCTTTAATTTCCTTCATTGACGAAGAATGATTTTTGGTCCACAAAATACTTTTGACGATAAAAGCTCTCTCAGTGGACCTACAACTCCACTAATTCTTGGTTAGAACTGTCCCAATTGATTCACTAATCCCAAAAAACTTCTCAATTTCCTTCTAGCTGATGGCTCTGCAAAATCTTTTTATGGCCTTCAATTTACTTGGATCCGCTTCAATACTCTTCTTGGATAAAATATAGCCACAACATTTTAATTTAGTTTGTGCAAATACGAATTTAGATGGATTTAATGTTATTTTGTTTTCTTTGTAGGATTCTAAGGGCATTCTTAATATGGTCGTCAAAATTGTGTGATACAGTAAAAATGGACTTTGTAAGTGTTTGATAAACCTTCCAATACCTCATTTCCACGAAGACAATATGTGTCCCCCGTTGCTTTGAATCCCATTGGAGCTCTATTAAAAAAATATCTACCCCAAGGAGTCATAAAACACGTCATTTCTATTGATTTTTCTTCCAGTTCCATTTGACAATATCCCTATTTTGCATCCAATGTTGTAAAAAACTCAATGCTTATTGGAAAACTTTATATTAAGTCCCAAGGTGTTCTCATGGGATGGATTGACCTCTTAACTTGATCATTCAATTTCTTAAGATCCACACATATTATCACTTTTCCACTAGGTTTGGGTACAACTACTAATTGATGTCGCCAATCTACTGCGCTATCACCGACTTTACTTATTATTTTCATTCTTTCCATTTTGTTAATTTCTTTCTTCACTTCTTCTCTATAAGTGAATAGTATGTTCCTTGTAGTATGAATTGCGCATGGTTGATAATCTTCTTTAAGAGTTATCTTCATTGGTTGCCCCTCCATAATTTTCAATTCTTCCCCATCACAAAATACATCTCTAAATTCTTCTATCAATTCTTTTTTGAAATCTTTATCTCTTCTTTCTTCACGGATTACACCCCAACTTGTTTTGGAAAATCCTTTGATATGACTTACAGCTCTACTGATTGATTATATATATATTTCAGATTTTTCATACCTTCCTGTGGTTATTATAATAAATTGTTCTGAATTGTAATTGGATTTTTACAAGTACTTTGTAGGCTCTCTTTCGTGGTTTTCATTTGATAGTACCCCTTCAACCATTATCCCTTATCATGACTTGTTGCAAAAAAATGCAACTAAGCAGACAATTGAGTGCCCTTTTTGGTGAAACGTGAGGTTCAAGGAAGGTTTGCACTTCCTATATTGGCCCGCACACCCATCGGAAAAGTAATATATTTATTTAACTCAATTTTTCATTTAAATGATTTACATGTCGTTTCTGGTATATGTAAATGTACGGCTACAACATCATAATGGTTGTAATTACATATAAAAGTGTGAGGGTAGTGGCATAGTCGACCATAAACCCAAGGGTGTATTGCTGTCTGTGCTTTATTCCAATGAAATGTCTGATCCGCATCTTGGACAATAAAACTGTCATTTTCTGAAAAGTCATCAATTACCGCAACTTCTTCCATCGTGATTTCTTATTTCTTAAGAAATTACTTGGACCTTTGCAATTTAGTAGTATTTGACTAGCTTGACTGTTTTTTCAAAGAAAATCTCGATAAAGTCTTGTATAGTTAGCATTGTATACTTGGATTCACATTTAAGAGGGGATTCCCGCTGTTGAAATTGTACCTCGCCAATTTTGTTGTTTTAAAATATGCCGAGTAATATATTTTCATGATTATCAGAGAGTTTGAAGGCATCTCAACTATGAAAGTTGCACAAAGTTAATGCAAGGTTGCATACAATAGATGCAATAACCTGACAGTCCGTTCGATGGGTTTTTATTTCAGTCCTTCTCGATCCTATGAGAAAAAGTTATTTATAGTCTTATTTAATAAAATATATAATCTTCAAATTATATTATACTTCAAGAAGAACCCCTATTTATTTTATTAATCAACAGAAAATATGTATATTATATAAAACACGAGTTGAAATATAGAAGAATAATACTATTATACTATAAAAGCGGCTCTACATACTCTAGTTAAAGCTCTTATTCGAAGTTATCCGATTAAGATCTCACTCTTAATTTGGAATATCTTTGAAAACATATATGGAGACATGTTCTACCAAAATTAAAACAAAATCGATCTTGCTGCTTAGCAGGGGCGTCATTTTGAAGGGTGCATCAGAGCCCTAAACTTTTATTTTTGATTAAAATAAGATTATGAATGACTATAAACTATAGATTGGGTTCTTGTGTTTCTTTTGATGTAATTTTTGTTAAAATCTAGCCCATATTTTGTTATGGCCTTCTGAACAACACCAGTCCAACACATTAGGCATAACTTTGACCGGGCCTAGAACGGCCCAAGTGAGTCACAAAACACTCTCTTATTTCATATAGAAAAGCCAGTTTACCAAAAATCAACAAAACCGGTGACAGTCATGCCGTGAGGGTGTGAACACATAACCTGGAATGACCCATAAATCATAGAAAGATTAATAAGAAGCCTCGTATTCATTCATTCAATCTTACAATCCTGAGAAATATCTATAAATATTTTTTACTTATACAAATATCCTAGAAAATCTCATTATTCCATATCTATTGTTATGTATATCAAATAAATTTTATTATATATATTTGTGTCACAGACAGCTCATCATATTTGTATTCCCAAAAATTAAATAAAAAATCCAAAGAAAGAATTTGTACTTGGATAAAAGTAATTTCAATTACTTTCTACCAACAAAAAAAAAAAAAAAAAAAATTGTAGTAATTTTCTCATTTTCTTTCATATAATTACATGTTTCAATTTCATACTTTGTAGTTTTCGGATAAATCATACCAAATATGTATCTAATGTTGTGTAACATATATTTCGATTAATGTATAGGGTGCACAAGCTATCTGTAACATGTAAAGCTTTTTTTTTAACTTACAATTTTCTCTCCAAACCAGTTATGAGATTAAAAATATCAAACCAGATTCTAAAAAGTTTGATGTATTTTTATTTATTTAATTTAATGAAATCCTCGCCAGCCTCACTTTCTATACTAGGACGAGAGCTTGAGCAGGCCTTCACCACTTGGTCTCTGTGCAAATTCTAAATTTCTTCTTGAGTTGACTGATAAGTTTGTTTTTGATTTTACAAGGGGTTGGTTGGTTTTTTGTTCGATCTTCCACAAAAAAAAAAAGATTCAGGTCGAGCATGTTTGGAGGCCGAAACTCTGGCTTGATGAAGTCGTCAAAATCTTGTTTTAACCATTTAAGACACTTTTTGAAGTGAGGTAAAGAGACAAGTCCTTCAGAGGCCTTAAATTTCCTTCTTATCTTACGAACGAACGTCTCACTGTGTTCCAGACTTCGATTATTATAATTTTGTCTCTCCCAGGGAAGGTGCCAAGGAGGGCTCCGTGCCTTTTCCAAATAATTGGGACAACGAATTCTTTAATCGAATCCATTTTTTCCAACTATTGCAAGTTTGAACAAGCTACCTAACAAAAAAATAAAGTGCCTGCGTTTATCCAAAATAACCTGTTTCCTTGTTTTAACAAAAATAACGTTTCTCCCTTTTCTTGAGAAACTATCACTTCAAAGCTATAAATTAATCGGCTAAACAAAGACCCTGTAATAAATATTTCCGCAAATAAACAGGCTTGCCGTAAACAAACGTGAATAAATTTTCCAATTAATTTTATCTGCCGTTGTGAGTGCCGAGAATGGCTTTAAACATTTTATTATTTACTACCAGTAGTACCCGGCATTGCCTGGAGTTATTAGGAGTCATCAAACATCCAAATTTTGATTTTATAGCTTTAATATGGACAATTTTCATTTCCTTTGTTAAATACAGGACAAATATATACTAGTAGTTATAGTGTCCGACATTACGACGGTAATAAGGGTCAACGAACACGCCAATTGTGATTTAATAATATAAAGAATAATTACCCTCAACTTACCGGTTTTCAAACAGCACAATCAAAAGAAAACTACTTATTCAGTAATAGGATGTTCTCTCCTCAAGAATAAAATGTAATGAGGAATTGACTTTGCTCTTTGACAATACGCTTGGGAGGAATGAGGTTCGTGCCTCTGTCATTCCTAGAGAAGGAAATACACTTTATGTATATGGACATTACACAATATTCCTAGGTTAGATGGAGTAAATGTAATATTATTTTGTTTAGTTATACTTAATCAGTGCTACTCCATCAAATCAATTAAAATAACATAAAAAAACGGGGGGAAAAAATGTAATATTAAGGGATTGAGAAAGTTATTTTTAGTATTATTTGGAACTAGGGAACACTAAAGTCTGAGAAGATTGATTTATGATGCTGTCAAAGTTTCATATCTATTATGATGTATTCAGTAAAGATTGTTCTGTGGACAGTTTTTGCATCACATTCGGAAGTGTTTGTAGGATTTAGGTTGGACAGAATGTCAAAATTGTGCGACAAATACATATCTAACTTTAACTCATCCTTTGAGTTGAAGAAAAATGTCTTATTTTAATTGTATCCTATTTTTCAAATGACCATAAGTTTTTCAAAATTATAAATGCTGATTGAATTTACTGAAGCAATCATGTCCTGCCCCCTACAAAAGAATTAATCCAATATCTTGAAATAATAGGTGTAAAATAAAAAAAACACATTCTTTTTCCAAAGGAAATGCCTTTAGTAATGTGTATCCCACGTTATGGTCCATTAGTTAACATTATATGATAATAGAATGATAAGATTTTGTATTTAAAAAAAGTAGTTTTGTAATTGTTTGGCTCAGATTTGTTTGAGCGATTGTCAAAAATCGACACGAGCAAAGATAAAATTGCCACATTTTAAAGTTTTTCTTTGATTAAGGGTAAACGCAAGTCAGCCACCTGAAAATATAAATATTGTTTATAGTTTGATACTGTATTATCCTATTATGTGAAATTTGGATTTCGTGGATTCTGTTCCGGTAATTTGATTGTCAAAGATGCGCTACGCTCTGGAAGGTCAATTGTCGAAAATGTCAAAAATTGTTCTGATTGCCAAGGAAATTAATATTTATGGTAGAAAAATACTTTAAAAACAATGGTTTCTTTTTACTACATTCTAAAACATAGATATACATATGTTGACAATTCTGTATTTTAAATTTTGCAAAAAGTGTTTCCCAAGACGCTGAAATTGGAGCTTACATAAATAATATGAATGGATAAAAATTAAAGTTTGTTTTTCATAATAATGTGCCTTGTTCTGTATAGGATTTTTTTTTAAATAACCTTTTTGCAATAGTAAAGATCCATTATCCAGCTTTACAATATTTTTTTTTTACATAATACTATGTACCATATCAAATAAGTACAATATAATTTCGCTGACTTAATATTGATAAATTAGGGTGTTAAAAGTACATATACCTATCTCTATTAATAAAGCAAAGCTTATCTGTGTATATGAAGTTAAGTTTTCATGTTAGGAAAAAAGGTATTTCGGATCTAAGAAATGATAAATGAAATCTCACTGGCGTTTATCATTTATCATACAGATTGCACTATAAATTATCCTCCCTGATGTATATTATATACCGGGTGCGTCCGTACTTGTGGTTAAAGTCCTCCTTTGGTAACTCGCTTGCATTTTGCTTATGAACTTCCAGCTCCCTCAAGAGCCTCCTGGTTGACGTTGAAGGTTGGCTTCAATCATAACTACGGCCGCCTGGATCTTTGCTGGTGTTCTTGGCCTTCCTGTTCTCTTTTATTTTCACCTTCCTTAAGATGTCCCTAACCTTGTATACAGTCGTAATGTTCATACTGAACCTTGCCTCGATCTGTTCGGCAATTTTCGTACGAAGAGGTTCCATTTTCAATCGATTTAGAAAAAGGCTTGTTATTTTTGTTGACATATTGCTAGAGACAAAATTTTAACTTGAAAAGGTATAAAAATAAATTCATGCAGCTTCTGTAAAAATTTAAAGACAGTATACTTACTCAAAATTAAGCTATGAGTCTGTTAAGTCACATCCTCAGAAGTTGAACATACCATGTACATATTACTAGTCTAAGAAATATCAATGTTGTGATATTAATCAAGTAACACAGGCGTTTTGCATTAGTCATCCATTATGTATAGTAAGTATAATGTATATAGTAATCCCTGATTCAATTTTTGATCTGAGAAATATGAATGCAGTGAAGAGCTATAAATTTATTGTGTGAGTAATAACTTTCAAGTACTACCTACAAAAATAAATATAGAATTATCTTGGGATTTATGTCTCTAGCATATAAACATATAAAAATGTCTAAGATATAAATATATTCATTAAGAACTTAGAAAATATTTATAATTACATAAACACTTGATTGCAGATGAGGTCTGCTCCTTCCAAATTGGTAAAATTCTGGCGTCCGAGCACAGTCACTTCAACTTTTTTACCTCATTCAGCATTGCTGTTGCCTCAAAATCACGTTTGGAGGGCATAAATTTCTTCCTAACCTTGCGAACGAAAGTCTCACTAATTTCCAGATTTGGAGCAATCGTTGTATTGTCGCTCACAGCGTGTATTTCTAGGAGGGCTCCGTGCCTTTTCAAATATTTAGGACAATAAATTCATCAATTGATTCCATTATGTCCATCTGGCACACTGCACAATGTGTGTAATGAATTTCAAAACTTCAAAATCTTCTAAGAAAAGAAGTCTTCACAATCTGAAGTAATTGGAGCACCTGAATGTAAAAAAGTATTTCTTGTGTAGCTCATAAAGTTTCTTTGTTTGTATAAAGAAATATATTTATCAAGCTCTTAAATATATTAGTATTTGAACCTGGTCTATTCGTAGTGTTGGATCGGCCCTAAGACTGATTTCCTAATCACCCCTTCCCCTCCCTTCAGTCTTTTTTTTTTTTTTAATTGGTCTGATCTTTTTTACCATTCCTAACAACCAATAATAACCAGTCCTAGCTATCTTTTTATTTTATTCACTCCTAGTTAGGATTGAAGAATATAAAAAACGAAGAAAATAATTAATGAACACATAATAATAAGTTTTAGTCACAAACCTCGCAGTAAAAACTTCAGGTAACTTGTCTCATTGAAATAGGTTATTATGAAACTTCAAGGAATGAAATAACATACTTAGTAACTATATCATTTCAGCTGTTGTAGTTACCAAGCAAGGCTGATACGCACCAGTTATAAAAATGACAATTTTGATTCACACCTGACTACAGACCGATCTAACACTATTTATTTCAAATAACATATATGTTATTTGAATATGAATATTGTTATTCTTTTGAGCAAATCATATTTGAATTTGATCAACAGAAAAACACAGACATCATTACAAAAATTATAACTTGGCAATTTGTTTTAATAATTAATTAATTGCAAAAGTCTAGTTGACTTAGTTAAGAAATATTTTTTTGATTTGTAATAGCATTTACTCAAAAACATAAGAAAAAAACTTTTTCATATCACAAAAAGATATTCCACGATAAAAAAAATTACACTGATTTTTTTTATATACTCTTGTTGATTTTCTCTATATCTCTTATTTGTGTTTTGAACTCAAATTAGTTTTTGACAATTCAACCACAGTTTAGGAGGAATTGGCTAGATCCTAACTGATATTGGACCTTGTTTTTTCCTCTCTTGTTGGAAGATAGTTTGCAAGATAGGATAAACATAATGTTGTGATCTACATTGGTTGAAGGTAAAATTCAAAGCTAATAAATGATGTGAAATTAAAAATTTATCAAACTAATTAATCCAAGAGGTGTTATATTTACGGAAAAAAATAAATTATAATGAGATATAAATATTATTGTCATTCAATAAATAGTCTGTTCAAAGTATTTTAGGTGAACTCGTTGCAGATGATTAAAACATAACGTGGCACAGTTGGACATACATTAAGTATTTAGAAGTATTTGTGGAAAATCTACGTTAGAAAATTAAATCTTTGAAAGAATGCGGACAAAGAGTGAAGTGAGAATGGAAAATCCATCCCTTGTAGAGCGGATTCAAAAATGGGAAAGGGATGTAGAAGTGAAATATCTGTCCTTTTTTTTTTGTCCAGTCCGGTCTTAGTACCGGTCCTATCAATCCTTGGGGCTGTTCCTTAAGACTATCGGTCTTTCGGTCTGTCAATAATACAATAGTTAAAACAGTAATTTAAAAAATGAAGACGTCACAATATAATTTAAGTGACGTCACGATGGACAGAGCTTTATAAGTTTCAATAGACTGAATTGAACCGGACTAAGACTAAATTGGACGGAGTTGCTGTCTTCAATCCTAAATAAAATTCACAGCACTATGGATAATAAATCAGGAATCTACAGCATTAATAATGAAAATTATGGAAGAAAACAATATAAGCTCGAGATGAAAACCGATAGTTTATGGAGAAAATGTTTGGAAAATGCATTAACTATAAGGGAAAAGTATAAATATTTTTGTGGTCATGTCTAATGGCTACGGAAATATATGTATTTAAAGTTAAAAGTACTGATTGTTCCGATTTCAATGTATGATTAAGTGAAGAATATTTAATCATACCGGGTGCGACCTTGAAATTTGAACAATCAATACTTTTAATTTTAACGACACATATTTCTGAGACCACTAGACATATACAAAAAATAATTAGAGACCAGCTCTTACGCTATGTAGTCTTCTCTAATCTTCGATGTAGCCCCGTCAACAATGATCTCAAAAAACTTGTTGAAGGCTGGTCACGTCTTTCTTATGTATTCTTTGGACATATATACCCAGTGTTTGTTTACGGTGGCCTTCATGTCCATGATGTTTTCGTACCTAAGAGTACATGCCCTGGACTCTACACACTACCAAAAATGGGTGTTGGGTGAATACGTTGCCATATTTACTTTGGTCAGAAATTGATTTTATTATGTTTTGGCTCTTTACACGACAAAGCATACGAACGGAACTATTACATTCGGAATCCAAACTGCGTATCCACGTTGATTAAGACCAGTGGAAGCACACTGCTATCCACATAATAATACTGTTGATAAAGACCACCCAAGCAAGGAGCGTTGTTTGTCAGTCTTGATCTGCTTCTCTATCTCTCAAATTTTTAATAATAATTTACTTGTTTTTAATCCTCTCTTATTAAGGGGGGGGGGGCGAGGAAAAATGTCACAAAATGGAACAAACATTCTTGGAGATGGATATTTTTTTAAATATATCTTTATTTAAAATATAAATTAAATACTTTTCTATCAACTAAGCTATGATATTCTTCATCACTATGTATTATGAATAAGTTATAAGGGTCTAAATAAAAGTGTAGTTTTTCATCATTTTTCTGCCTAAAGATCGCAATATATCGAGTTCAGAACCAGATTCAGAATCAATAAAAACACTTTTTAATCATAAAAAACACTAATTATTCCTACTTTTAATTTGGGGATCGCTATAAGGGTACAAAATAACTCAGAACGAATTCTTCTGAATTACTGTAATTCCCAAATGACTAAGAGTTTTGAAGTCTGTGCTCAAAGATTAATACCGTTTTTTGGCTTGAATTCATTTGTACAAAATGAGTGTTCCCCTGTTTTATTCATAGTTTTATCTTATTTTTAAAATTGTTGTAATTATAATTGATTAATAATCCTTTTTATCCATATAATTTAATAATTATGAAGGAGAGGGTAGACTAGGAGTCGATCCATGGATTAAGGGATGAGGCGGAAAGGATTACATATCATTAAGTGAATCACTATAACTTCTTCTGGTATTTTCCATGAACAGTATAATTACATGATGAACGGTGTCATGGAGAGAAACGGATATATCGTCAAATCCATTAACTCTTCAAGCAGAAAATTACAAAGAAACTTCAACGATGGTCTAATCTACACAGAAACTTATTCAAAAATTGCGATCATTTGATTCGAGATCCCTCTTCTGATTCTCCAATAACATATTTTCTGAAGTGCGAAGTGTCTTCCTTACTCATAGTGAAATTATTTTCATATTATTAAAAAGGTTGCAATAATTGAATTTCAACTATCCACTGTTTCAATTTCGAAATAGTAAGGGAAAGTTCGACGTGCGGGCAAAATTATTTAACGTACTGATGGGAATGTCTTATATCCATTCATATTTTTTAATAATTTCTTACAAATATTATTTCATAGATAGCATATACTTAATTGATTACATATGTACAAATAATGATTAATGAATTACATATCAACTCTCTATAGAATAAATATTGGGAGTTATTTAACAATTTCCTTATGAATAAGCTTTTAAGAAAATAGATTTGAGAAAGGATGATATATCATTTGTTATATAAAAGTTGCTCACTTGAGTTGTTAATAAAACATTCTTATAAATATACTGTCATAAAAAAGCTTGAAATATTACGACATGTCAAATCCTGGAATTCTATCGAAATCATTTCGTTTTCTTTTTTCCCCTACTTGAGTCATAGATTCTTCTTTTTAAATATTCTTTTTACATTTACAGTTCTTGGTGCTTAATTTATATTCCGAGACAGTTTTTTGGAAGGTTAAAGTATGAATGTGTATAAATTTACACTCTTTTTTGCTAAACTTTATAGTTTCCCAATTTATCAAACCCAACATATTCGGGCCCTATTTTACTCTATATATATACAATATAAGAAAAAATGACTAATTTGGGAATAAGCAAAATGCCGTTCTTATTCCAGATATCTAGAGTTCCATGACTAAATTAAAAGCACCGCCAGTACGTAAAAATAAAGAAACCAAAATGAAATGTTAACTAGGACGGTTTGTTTTCCAACTTTTTCAAATTTCGATTATAACTCACACGAAAAAGTTGTTATTTGATTTCGAAGTAACCCACATAAAAATTTTCTACGGTGTCTTCTTTAGGTAGCACATCCAGTTCAAATTTTGAAAGGAGACATAGGCTCTTTACTTTGTCAATAAAGATTAATATACTGCATGAACCCTGAATTTGCTCATATTAATGATGATATAAATTGTTATACCCTATAAAAAATATAAATAAAATTTTATCGAAAGCTATCATTTGTAGCAAAAATAAAGAATAACATTAAAAAAATTGATCTTTCCCTTCTCAAAATATATACATATAAAAAAAAATGATACGCACTATACGCGGATCATCAAATGTTTATAATTTTTTTTTCTTTTTATATAAAAGAAAATAAGATGAGACTATTTTAGAAAAAAAAGACAAAACTACTTTTGAATACTTTTTTGAGGTTTGAAAAAATGTATATAAAAAATATTTGTACAAAATAATTTAAAATATATTTTTAGTATCTATATTGACTAAGTAAAGTGTTTTTGCCTTTTTCATAATTTGATTGAGATGTGAGACCTAAAAATGAGCCGCTAGGACAATCCAAATTTGCATATGTAATTTTATAGGTATTTGTTTGCTAGGATTTTTCGGTTTGTCGGTCCTCAATTCTACTTTGAGTACATCAATGTCTTACTTATAACTCTCCAACAAATTTTCCTAGTCTTTTATGAACAAATGTACTTGTGGTTACTTTATATATAGTTGGATGTTCTCTGTTTAATAGTAAATTTCCATATAGGTAAATAGTTAGTATAGCACTGTAGATTCCCCTTTTATCGATAATTTATTATTTACTAATACCACAGATGTTTTACCAATAATTTTCACAATTTATTTACGCTTAAGTCTTGTTTATCGATTAATTTTATTACAAAGGGAAATCAGCTTTACCTTTAACGTATTTTATACAAAATACCACATAATCACATTGATATTCGTTTAATCAATATTTTCTAAGGTCTTAAAGTAAATTTAAAAAATATCAAATATAACTTAGTTTGATTATATTTTTCGAAATATACTACTTTACAAATTTTTACGAATATAACTTTAATTAAAAATTTCCTCAAGATAATATGGTATAAAATTATTTTCTCTGATTAACAGTGTGAACCCTAAATAGTGATAAATGTATAATCACATATAACTTTTTAATTTCTGTAATTAGTATTATGTAATTTGAAGGAATATTACTGAATATTATTCCAAATATTGGCAAAGGCAAAAAAAAAAAAAAGATAAAAGGGGTTCCGTTTTACAAAAACTACAGCTTTTTAGTCTTTTTGGTAAGGTATCACTGTAGGCACGGGACATCTCCCTGGGAATTTCAGTGCATCCAAATTAGGATAGGGCTAAACCAGTCTTCCATAATCAACTATATTCTAAAATACATTATATTCCAATTCGGATTGGATGGAGGGTAATTTTTTTTAATTTTTTTTATTTAAAACCTAAAACAATGAATCTCATACCACTTTTGTATCATATTAGATGTTTGTGAGTAAGTACCATCTTGTAGAAAGGTATAAATATCTTACATGAAGTCGAAATTGGAATATGGCTGGATACTTTTCTCCAAAATGGTATCCAAGTACTCGATGCTGTTAATTTCGTCTCTCCTTACTAGAAAAAAATTAGGCTACGTATAATGTGTTAATCATATCTAGTAGTACATTTAATTTAAATTTTAATAAATCTGTTATATATTCGTCGATTGTCTTCAAACTCGTTAAAAGAGAGGTTTTGTGACACAAGATTTGTTATGTATATTTTCTACTAAATTGAATAATAAAAAAACGAGAAGGAGTAAAATGGAGCAACCAAGGAGTGAAGTACCAATACTTCTCTCGCACGGCTAGTGCATACATGGTTTTCCGGAATTTTTTAATAAGAAAGCTCTATCGGTCTCCCCCTCGACTGTTCTCTAAATTCCAAAGTCAACGGGAGATGCTCCCATTTTTATAACCCGTCCAAATTGTATTCCACGTTTTTCTCTGCAAAATAATTGTTCAGAAGACAGTTTTTATTTTTCGCTCAATGTCACCGAATTGATTAACATAGTTTAACAAACCCTTTATATGTCTGCTATTGTTTAAATCTATTTAAAGGTTACACTTTTAAAAATAAACCTTTAATAACAGCTCAATACTCGATTTTGTCCATTTCACAAAAACACTCACATCAACTGACTCAAAGAATAAACATTGGTGAGTAAATGTTGAAGGATGCAAGATAGATGTGACTAGCTTTTATTTTGTGTACTGCCATCTTCACGTTTATGTTGGAAACTTTGAGACTACCCACTTATATATACATATGAAAAAAATACATACTGTATCTTTAAAAAATCTATTTCAGGCACTAAAACTTAATTTATAATAGTAATTGTTTAAATATTCCTCTATATTCAATAGATGTTAAAAGTAATATAAAAAAACGCAATTAAAGTTTAGCTATGCTTAATTATAAAGAAATAAATTTACTTTGGGTTTTAAAAAATTAAGCAAATAATCTCCTGCTCTTTGTAAATTACTTAGTTTTCACCATTTAAAATGTAATGAATATTGTTATAGCATGAATTATACTTTATTTAATTATTTAAAAACAAACTATATATTTATGTGAAAGTCATATTTTAATACTGTTTATGCATTAGATTTTTAGAGTTTTCAATTCTTTGATTTATTTTTTATGCAATTGCATAAAAAAAAAGTAAATGAAAAAATGGAAACTTGTATAAAATATTTATTGGGAATTCCATTCCATAGTGAAACTTAAATCTGTTTGTAAAACAGAGGGCAATATATTTCAAAAAGGTCAAAATATTCTATTTATGCGATATGAATGTGATGCCTTCTTTACCCAACTAAAGGGGCCTTTTGCAGAAGTTTTTTTGCACTACAAAATGAAAATGGATTGATGTTTATATTAATGGCTTTTCAGATCACAGTCTAAGTTATTTGTCATATATTTCAATTATGTTACATATGATGAATGTATATAAAAAAGCTTTTAATTCATCAATGATGCAAAAAAATTAGATAATTCCTACCACATGAATTTAATTAATTAAGGGTACTTGGTTTGCGTGTACATCATACTTTATTTCTCTATCTTGATATTGGAGACAGCTACAGCGGACAGGTGAAATTCAATCCTCGTAACCTTTTCATATCAAGGAAATAACTCCCTCAATTTGTGTTCTGTTTTCGAAATGGGCTTTATCTATATATTTTTTCATTAAATATTATTCACTTGTATCATCAAAGCATAGGTTGGGAACCCATGGCTTGCGAGTCATTTTTTATGACTGTATCTGGCTACCAGACAAATCTTTTATAAAAAATGATAACGTTAAAAATAAGCTGCTTTCTAAAGTGAGTCACAACTTTATCAGATCAAAATCCAAATAATTTAACTTTTTGGTTAAAAAAAAAAAGGTCATTAGGGAAAATTATGTTGAAGGATAAAACTTGTAACCTATTGAAGTTTAATTTTTTTTTTAAAGCAAATTAAAATAAAAGTTTTGGTTTCCTATTGTGTGAATGCGGCATGCATGTTATGCACTTTACAAATAAGTGGCGTTCATGGCTACCACAGCCAAAAAGGTTCCTGATCCCTGCTCTAATGTATTTTTGAAGGCAAAATATAATGATGTGTTTTTGATTCATGGTAAATACAAGAACAAATCATTACATTATGATCTCCGCCCACATACCTCAGTCCAAGGATCGGATCCCCCACTGACATACTCCATAAGTGACAAAATCAATACCCTTTTCCATACATTGAGACCTTGCATTTACTTTCATTATCCTTCAAAGTACTAATTGACCGAATATCACAAAAAAAGTCAAGTCCCTGTCTTCCTACTCTATTAATATATTCTTTGCTTCGCTGGCCACGTTATTTCCTTGTTATTAAAAGGCTATGATAATTGAATTTCAACTACCCCCTGTCACTGTCTCCAATTTCCAGAAAGAAAGATAAAGTTTGATGTGCAACCACAATGTACCTGTAGTTAATCTCATATAGCAATAGTAAAAAGTAATTGATTACATAAGTCCTCTGTTAAAAAACGCTGTAGATCAAAAATTGAAGATTGATATTTTTAACGTTATGGAAAGAAGTACTCTTGACAAAATATAAATCTTTACAAACAGAAAAGACGTCAAGACCACAGGAGGTGAAGACTCCAATGAGCTAAGTCCTCAGTAAACGCATTGAATGGGTTGCACAATTATGGGGAAGGAGGAAAAAATTAGAGAAATTGGACAGGGAAATTTAATTGAGATATCCCTCAATATTTTTGGATCCCAATCATAGATAAAGTCAATTTATGTACCATCAGGAGAGTCATTTATATATGTTCTTGAAAATGTTACTCCAAGAGCGGCAACTTCCAAATTAATATCAGGGTTCTTCAATGCTCCAAGATTTGAAAAAAATAGACGCGTAACAATGCAAATCTACACTCCAACACAGACATTTTCGAGTCTTGGATTATGAAAAAGCATTTAAATTTTTTACAAAACTAATAACTGACAGGCTTGACAATTATATAAGAAATGTTACAAATTCCCAGTTAGGTTTTCAAAAAACCAGATAACTTACAATGCCGTTCTATCTGTCCGAGAATGGATGGCTAGCAAAAAAGAAAGTTAACATAATGTCGGTTTTTATAGATTTTACAAAAAAAATTGACACAATCTCCAACAGCCACATACTTCATCAAATAAATGTACAGGGTATCCTCTCAGCTCATATCAAACTGATATCATCAATCTGTCGCTGATCGTACAAACTAATAGTTTTAAGTTTTATATATTCAAAAGAAGAATTTTTCTCTTTTTACGTTGGAAAGCAAAAAATATAGTGAATAAGGTCATAACAAAAACACAAAAGGTCTCGTATGTAAAAAGAGTTTCCTCAGATTTTAGTAATTTAGATATTTTATCAATACTGAAACTTCTATGAGAGATTTAAAGAAAAAAAGAAACAATCAGATTGGTTGCCAAATTCATTTCATTTATTTTATGTTTTGTGTGCGGTATTTTATGTTTTTTGCTTTTATTTCATGTTGTATGATCTATTTTAAGGGCCACCTACTTTGACCTCATCCCCATTTACATGTGTTTTTGATTTTATGGGACTCCTCCTTTAGAATTTACTTTGAATTTTATGGGTTACCTAGGGAAATACAGATGTGTCTTTCGACCAAGAAAAGAAAAAAAATAGTAATGTCTAATACAATTAGAATTACAATAATTCCAGGAATAACTAATAATTATGTTATAATAGTAATAACATTAGGTTATTCATGGTTTTAGAATAAATAAAAATGTTACTTTAAACCGTATACTTTATTTATGTCCAAACTTTGGATAACATGCTTATAAAACTCGAGTAAAGTATTTTTCGAATTTTGGTTTTGCATCTTGATTTAAAGCTCGGTTACCCAACATTTACTGGAATATTTACGTCTTAAGATGTAAACTGACTCGAAAATCCAAGAAAGTGCAGAAATTTTCGTATCTTTACGAGAAGGTACATTGTTTTAGAATAAAAATATAATTTCTAGATATTTCAAAATGATTCAGTAGAAGCAGAATAAAATGTTTACTCATTAAAATTTATGTTATAAATATGCCAGATAGATACATAAAATATTTTTACATACATTTGAGTATAAGTTGAACATGATCACAATAGTGAGAACTCAATTTTTGATATGTGACCAGAATGGTAATTTTTATCCTATAGCAAGGATATACCTATTTCACTATATAGCCCATCAACATTTTAAAGGACTTTTGTATATTCTGGGTTAATCTACATGTGTACAGAAACGCCAAATACATGAGATTTTAAAAATAACAGTGGTAAATATTTATACTACATACAAGTATAAAAAATTATTCTAACAAGAGAATTTTAATCTTTGCTCGAAGCTTTCTAATGCATAGGAATTTGTATCACATTGGAAAATAAATTTTAAATGTGAAATTGCTTATATTTTCTTTTTTCTACGGGGAAAAATCTTTTATTGTGTAAAGGATATGGTACGATAAAAAGAGTAATAAATTTTATTTATCAAACTACAATGATTATATAATATATTGATCATGGATGTAACAGTCGAAATTGATTTCTATTTTTAATGTTTTAAGCTACATATTTTTTGACAAAAAACTAATCTATTTCGAAGAAGAAACATAGATACAAATATAAATATGTAGTGCGTAAACATAAAACGATCTTCCACGAAAATAAAGATGAGGAAAAACCTGTTATATATTTTTAACAAATAATAAGTTACCACCTGTAGTATTTAAGCAAGACCAATACCTTCTTTTTAAAGTTATTTACAAAGAAAATATAAGCGGATAGCAACAAATCTCACAATACCCCCCCAAGGATCTGCTTCAATGTTACATTTTTAATATTATTATTATTTTTTGAAGTTCACTAAACACAAAATACAAACAATACTATAATTAAAAAAACTGAGCTTAAAATTTAAAATTAAATATAACCGTTACAAAATAAAATTAAAATGATGTAATATAAAAATTACATTTAAAATCATTAATAAAGAGATAAATGAATTTGATTTTTAAGAATTTTCCCATTACCATAATTACATTCTTTGTAAGAGTAATGACATTAGTACAAGTGGAGAGTTTGTGGTATCTCACCGAATATATTGTTGTCTGGACCATTGAAATGATTGTCTCTCTCTCCATTCTGTTGAGACAGTTGGCTCATTTTGAGACCGATCAATCTCTTTTAGAGATGAAATTTCTGTAGTTTTCTGCAACGATCCCATTCACTGCAGAAATTAGAGGGACACAAGAATGGAACACGAAAATAATAGATGCTCTGAGGTATCTACAGGCTCTTTACATAATTAGCATAAAACAGAATCAGAAGCTGATTTATTTGTGAAAGTGAACGATGTGAGCACCTCATATAGTTGTCATTTTTCACCCATTGCGGCAAAACGATTCTTGTGAATTACCTCCGAGATAAACTGATTCAGTAGAGCTACAAATCTCGAACATTTTTATGAATTGTTTTAGAAGCAAAGTTCTGAATTTTGCTTCCCACCAATTTTTCCCTCAGCAGGCTTCAATGTTACATTAAATGAAGTCTCAATTATAAAAAACAAACTTTCAAATAAAAAACGAGCATTTGAAATTGAAATCATAGAACACAAACATACCAATTTATTTGGCGGCTGAAAATGTGAATAGTTTTATTGGTCCTAATACTGTAACCGCCAATCACATGGTAGTTTGCTTTCGTCAATTTTGTTCTGGTCATTTTTATGTCACAGATGCACCACGCTCTGGAAGATCAATTGTCGAACATGTGGATAAATTAATGGAAATGGTCGAGTCCGTCCATCATGAAAGCTCTGTTATGATTGAGATAAATATTAATGGAATAAAAGATAAAATAAATTGATGTTTTATGGATTTTAATAACAACACTATTATTTTTGCAATTGTGCTTGTCCAACAGCAAGCAATGATGTATGTATAATTATTAATCTCTATAAGGAATGGATGCATACCTATATCTATTTATATTTTATTAATCAAACATTATTTTTTGTGTAAAAATGCATGCATTATATTTGTGTACAGTGTGCGAATACCCAAGACCGTACAAAGTATGTATCATGCACTCAATGTGATCTTTCTCATTCCAAGGGTACATTACTTCATATACAATACAAATATATAAAGAAATTAGTACAAAACAAGTCATGCATACTGAGTAAGCACTACTTAATCCTCTGTCAAAATATTTTTTATTACACTTTTTTAAATAACAGTATAGCTGTATACGTGGGTAGTTATTAAAATTGTGTGTATTTGGGGATGTTAAAAAAAAGAAAAAATTAACATGGTAACCCTGAAAATTTGATTTTTTTTTTTTGGAAGAGAGCAGATTAGCTGTTATAACGTTTCATTAGATCAGCTTCAATCTGCTGTGACAAGTGAGGAGGGGGAGAAGGAGATAAACAAGGGGATTTTGTACTCAATTCTACTCGGAGTCCGAAAAGACTGATAATTATAACTCCCCCAATAATCTTTAAGGTTACTCTCCGTGTTTTATGAGCACACACAAATTATCTATCACATTGTGAATATAATTAAATTTAGTATAAATGGAAGTTAGCTGATCACAGCTGACAAAAAGAAAATTCATTCTTCAGATTTCCAAACTATTCTCAAAAATACACAGGATTTTCATCAATAGTATGTACATTGTAAATATACCTCGGGATAGGATTTGTTTAAAAGATCCAGGAGAAGGTGGGAGCAAGACATATGGTGTTACTGAATTAAGATCATTGTTGATATCAGCTGTCTTTTCTATAATTTTGGCTACAAAGAGGAGAACCTTCAGGATCTAAAACTGCATTAGTGCAGGGAAAATATCATAATTATATTTGGATTCATTTATATATTTATTTTATTATGCATTCTTAAATCAATTTGCACAAAAAATGAACAGTCATTATTTTCCTTGAGGGAGATGGTAACACCACAGCAACTTATTAAATAATGAATAAAACAAGAGAAAGAGTATACAATCAACCGTTTTTTCCTTTGTAATCGGTTAACTTTTTTATTTCTACACAGCTCCCTTTTTTAGGTATAAGTTTGACCATACGTTTTTGTTCTCTTTCTACCTCGAAATTGGACTAAGCGACAGTGGATAGTTGAAATAATATCCTCGTAACCTTGGTATAAATAAAAAAGAAATAACTTCGCAAAGCGAAAAATATATTATTGGATTAGGTGGAGATGCATCTGGACTTTTTCGAGATATTTGGGTATTAAGCACATTGGAGGATCATAAAAGTAAATGGAAGGTCATATTATGTAAAGTCGATCCGTGGACTGAAAGATGAGGACGCAGGAGATCAAATCTCATTAAGTAAGCACTACAACATTTTTATTTACAGGGAGCGGGGATCAAATTTTCGCCTACTTTAAACCTTGATAACTTGAAGACGACATTATCCAATAAAAAACCCGTTACCAAATAGGAAAGCTATTCTCGTCAGGTGAGGATACGTAGTTCAGTTAGTATCATGCCGTCATCATATGAGGAGATAAAGAGCTATAAGTGGAACGAGGAGCTTTCGAGGTCCGCCGTAGTCATAGCATTGGTTAATAATGGAGGTGAAATCTCCAATTCAACGATTGCTTCAACCTTAGGAGTGAATTTACGGACTGTTCAGCGTATCTGTAAGAAGCTAGAGAACACCTGGGATGTTGATGCCACCATAAAGAGAGCACCCAAGGAGGAGGGCGCCGACAGGAAGGTCAAGGACACCGACTTTGTCGACAAAGTCAATACTGGATGTTATGGAGAAGGTGGTTCTGCCCTGGATCCAAGGGGTGGCGGGAGACAGGCCCTGGGTGTGGCAACAGGACTCAGCACCCTGCCATGTGTCCAAAATCTCCATGCAGTGGTTAACCGAGAACTGTTTTCACGTAGTAACCAAGGAT
Organism: Lepeophtheirus salmonis; assembly: GCF_016086655.4. Lineage (NCBI taxonomy): Eukaryota > Metazoa > Arthropoda > Copepoda > Siphonostomatoida > Caligidae > Lepeophtheirus > Lepeophtheirus salmonis. The sequence continues at coordinate 5,805,526 of NC_052135.2, read as the reverse complement.
TTGTGGCCTCCTAACTCTCCCGAGCTTAATCCTTTGGACTATTTTGTCTGGAGCTATGTCAAGAGACATACCAACAACCATCCCCATAGCACCAACACCAGCCTGATGGACTCCATCAAGGAGGTATTCGGCAACATGGACAATGAGATGGTCAGAAGAGCCTGCAGCCGGTTCAGAGGCTGTATTGAGGGCGTTATTGATGCCAACGGTGATTATATCGAATGAATGGCTACTCTATACCTATATGCTGGTCATAGTTTTGATTTTCAATAAAAAAGTTAAAAAATGTATATTTTGTGTTGTTTTTTGTAGAAAAATATTTTGGCGACAATGGGATCCCCGCTCCCTGTATACTATTAAGCATTAGTACTGTATAATTACATGATGAACGTTATACGTATCCTGGTAAGTAACTTCTATGGCATCAAATCCATTAACTAAGCCCGCTAACTAGAAAGCCCTTATAGATTCAATACTTGTGAGCTTCATTGTAGACATACCTATATAGCACTCCATAACTTGACAAGGCTTTTTTTACTCTTAAATATTACTGTAAAACGAAAGACTGAAACTTACTGGAAGTTTAGTCTGAATGAAATTTGTAGGAGGTTAACTCTGAATTAAACTTTTCTATAGTAGTTTATATAACAAGTCGGCTTAAAGATAATTTATAAGTTATATATATGTGTAGTCCATCACTTCACTTTTTATATGGATATTGAGTCTTCCGTATCGATAGTGATATCTTATGTTGTGTTGGTCCTTATTTAGAACTGGAGACTGCAGTCCTGTCCAGTTCAGTCCTGCATATCAGTCCTAAAACTTATACAGTTCCCTCTTTGATGACGTCACTCAACTATATTTCTTCCATTTTTTACACAGTTTTAGTAGTGACATTTTGAAGGACCGGTCCCAAGGTATGATAGGAGAATTTCTGAGCCTGACTTAACAAATAAATAAGGCTTGACATAACACTACTGATATCCATAATTAAATATCGATATTATTTTTATATTGGCCCACACAAACGTTTAACTATGAACTAAATAACGAAAAATCTTTGTTTTCAATATAAATTTGGCGTGGATTCATTTATGTTATTTTCAGAGAGTGTAATGTATAAAAGATGCATTAAAACTAGGATTTATATGTACGAGTTTTTCAACGTCATTTCATATAATACTAAATTAGGCTTGCTCGCTGTTGCCCGGATATAGAGAAATGAAAGTTTAATTTTAAACTCTTCTGCTAAATACAAAATAAATAAAAAAGAATTATTCTCACTGTATATTTGCACTTGGCAATACTAAAACTAAAATAATAAAGTATTTAAAAAGTATTATTCAAAAATGGTTATATTTTAGTTTAATATATTTTTTGGGTATTTTATGTTGTATTTTATCTATACTTTTTTGTCCAGAAACTACTCAAAATCATAAAAAATTGCATTTTGGAATAACTTTAAGACCGTTGAAGTAGAATATAGGACATACTTAGATAAAAAAAATTATTTTCCAGCTTCCCAAAGCTTAAAGCATGTGAAAATATACAAAATGTATATCCTGATAGGTCTAACGGCTTTTATTTAAACTTAAACCTCCCGTTGGGTTGTTCTTCATATTTTTTGCAGCGTAGCTGAGCGTATGTTATTTTTTAAAATGTAATTTTTATTCTCTACCTTACTCTGCCGAATGCCTAAAATTGACTTTGAAAATAAAATGAAATTAATTCCATTTAATATTAGTTTTCGATACTGAAAACATATTGACATCTCATCCGGTTCCGTTGGAATTCAACGTTAAAGTTTTTCAATGCAGCAGTATTTGATAAAAGACGTCAGCCTTAATTATTTTCGATAATTAATGATCTAATATTTATAAGAATGCTATATAGTTTAATTAGGCTTATGGAGTTATCCATGTCCAGTTTACACATGTTTTGTAACTCTTTGAAATGGTCATCACTGATTTTGATGGATTTTGGTGAGGATGTTTATTTCTACAAAATCACATCATGTACGAAAGCTGTCACACCACCTTATAGGTAATATAATTTCCTCATCCCCTATTGGTCAACTGAGGTACTTTACTATAAGAAAAAATGATCTATTGTAAAGAGTGCTATAAAATAAGGAGCCTTTTTCAAGTAGCAGGACTGAAAAAAATGAAGCAGTCCATGGTACAAGATGGATTTTGAGTTCCATATTTAGAACCGATATAGCCCAACAGTGATTTAAAATTTACTTTTTTTAAGTTATTGTTGGGATTTTTTTATTTGCTTTTTAGAACATAGTGCTTAAAAAACTCTTCATGCCTTTGCTTAGTTTGAAAAGTATTTTTTTATTTATCAAAAAAGCAGTGTAAAGTTAAGACACGAATTTTTTGTTTTTTGATCCATTGTTTTGGAAATAACAAAACCGCGTCAAATTTTGTACAATAACACACAAACTAGATGAGAAGTTGTCATGAAATTTTGACAGCTGCCTTTTGAAGGTTGGTTACAACAAAAAATGAGGTGAATAAAAAAAATAGCACCATTTATGTGTGAAGGCCAGGACTTTTCAGTCTATATGTTACATACATATGAATAAGTAAAAGTGTGGTAAAGTTAGCAAGGACGAGTTATTATTCAGTCTTGTTTCTAATTATAATTATCTAATTTGCTTTGACTGTTAAATGAGATAATTAGAATGTTTCTTTAAAATTAAGTAATATTTATTTAAAATTGTCAACAAAAAATGGTAAACAAACATGTTTATATTACTTTACATATTTTACTCCATTGTTAATCAGTTGAACGATTTACAAATTATTGATCAATTACACTGACCAACTCAATTTTTCTTGCATTTTATAGTGAATCTAACTCTTTTTTGGCTGTTGATTCCAAATCTGTCATTAATTTTTGCTTATCACGTCAAGTTTTTGAACAAAGGGTGATTAAATAATACTACAACACATACCAAAAATCCTTAATTTACGAGAGACAAATAATACATTATTTTTGTTTTTGTGATTTTATTTGCATATTGGCTGCTGATTTCAATGTGTTGGTTATCACTTTAGGTTTTTGAATAATAGATTGATTAAAAGGCTTTATTTTATTTTTCAATACAAGACACAACAATCTAATTTTATTTAAACATACGAAACTAAAAAAAAATACAAAATGTGAAAGTACTAACACATATTTGACAAAATTCAATATTATTACAAACATAGAATGTTATATCAAACTAGTAGATGCAGGAACAGTGTATTTTTGTTTGTAGACAAGCATATTAGTTCATTTTTGGGGTAAACTTCCTTTTTGATAACGCCCTCTTATGGTGAGTATCTGAATGATCCCTCATCAAACTCCAGCAGTAATCAGCCATCATATGCGAGTCCCAACGACCTTGATATCTGTCTTCCATGACTTTAATGTCTTGGTGGAACCTCTCACCTTGTTCGTCGCTAACATCTCCAAGGTTGTCTGGAAACTTGTCCAGGCGACCGTCTAATTAGTGCATTTTTATGCTCATTCTGCACACGAGCTCTAGTAGACTAAGGAGAAGTTCATCCACAATCTCTTGGTAATTGTCGTTTTTCTTGTTCCCAAGAAAACCCTGCATCGCATTAGTAAATGCAATCCACGCTCGAGATTCGACAGCGGCCATCCTCTTAATGAAATATATGTCCCTGAGTAATGGTTTAATCTGGGGTCCATCGAATATCCCTGCTGTTTTCTTTGCATCACTAAGACTCGGAAAGGTTGAACATATGTATTGAAATAATTACCATTGTGATCAAGAGCTTTTAAAAACTGCTTCATAATACTGAGTTTGATGTGCAATGGTGGAAGGATGATGTTTTTTCGATCAACTAGTGGTTCATTCTTCTCTCCAGGTACCAACGTATGCCTTGATGGTCATTCCATTCTAACCCAGTGATCCTTGTCAGCTCTACTGTGCCAGTATCAAAGGAAACAAGGGTATTCTGTGTAACCTCCTTGTTGACCCAAAAGGAAGTTCACCATTTTTAAATCCACACAGATTAACCACTGATGATCGAGGTATTTCAATCGTTCAAGCACTATTTTGATGTTTCCATACTCCTTCTTCATGGGGACTGAGTGTCCAATATGGATACATCCATTTTTGTTGCCATCGTGAAGTAAAACATACTTTAAACTTCTTTTTGAGCTATCAATAAAGAGTCTTCACTCACTTGTATGATACGCAGATAATCTCATAGCCACAAGAAGCCCTTCAATGTCACAGCAGTATACAAAGTGATTGTCGGAATCAAAGAACTTCCTCAGTTCTGCGTCTTTGTTACGATAAAATGTGACACTTGTGCCCTGAGCAAGCATGTTTCGCTTTTGCAGTCTGGACGCCAACAACTCAGCAGATTGATAGCTCAAAAATAAGTTTAAAGTGTGTTTTACATCGCTATGGTGACATATATAGATGTATCCCTATTGTTTAGGTAAATTCAAATCTCGAACCAGGTCATTCAATTCAGGTTGACTATACAGAAAATGTTGACCAAACAATGAACCCAATGGTGTGTAATTTGCATCTGTATCTTCTTCATCATCATCATTGGCTGAAGTTTGTGCTTCATCATCAATATCTGCTAACTTGGTGAAAGTAGGTACAGTTATTTCGTCCGAATGAGGAACTGACCGTATTGAAGAAGAGATGCTAGGGTATGTCATGTATCGCTTGTTCTTTTTATTGAATCCTCTAACATTTACAAGGCAGAAGTAGCAATCATCTAGGTGGCTTGTTGGTTCTCTCCAAATCATTGGCACACTAAATTAGAATTAAGCATTTTTTCCTTGAGACCAAGATCTCAGAGTTTCGAGACAAGTCGTGCATACTATGTGAGGTGCCCATTTTTTATTTTGGTTCCCTAGCGGTACTTTAAAATAAGCAAGGTACACACTCTTAACGAAGTGAGTTACATTCCGTTTTGAGGGATAAAGTGAAGCATCCACAGATATAGCAGAATATACCTGGGTCACTACAGCACTTTCTTCTGCGTGAGGATGTAGACATGGCTAGCTTATACACTTATACAGATGTGTTCGGATTTCGTAAACAGCTATGATGGGGATTTAAAAATATTAAATATATAATCTTCAACGTTTACTAAATCCAAATTAGAGCAACACAAGAAATAATATCCAATGAGAGTTTTACCGGTATAGATTGGATTAAATAAAGGATACATTGATTGCTAAAGGAAGAGCTGGCACACATCGAGATATATATTAGAAAACGTTAAGTACTCGAGACAAAGAGAGAGAAAGATACATACATAACAGGAACACGTGCTATCATTATAGGTTTTTTATGTAAACATCCACAAATATTAAATATCGGATATCACAAAAACTTGATGTGATGTTATAAATCTAAGCATATATTCGGAATCAACAGCCCAAATTCTATAAGAATCCGTTGTCGAAGTCCATGCAAGAAAAAAAAGATGAAATTTTGTTGAGCAGTGTTATTTATTCATGTAAAAAAACAAAAAGATGATTGTAATACCCTTGAGTTATATTTGTCCCTGATTAGACCGTGACTTTTAAATATATATTTTGGAAATTTAAGTTAAATTTTGTACTATACATTTTCATTTCTAGTATAATTTTTGATTTTTTTTTTCACTTCAAAGTTGTCTCAAACCTATAACATGTTTAAAAATACTATAAAATTATTAATTAATAATATATTCTTTATTAGTGTACCTTACAATACGATAACTAAATTTGGAACTTAAACGATTTGTTGGCTCTTTTTAATAGACACCAAGATAGTAGGTTGTTTTCCTAAATTTAATGTTATAAGCAGTAACGTGAAAGTTAAAATTAAACTATCTGACAATAGGTTTTTTGAACATCTAAACTTATAAAAAAATCTGCACTTTAGTATTAATAAAATTAATTAATCATTTTTCTGAGCCGGTATATATACAATAGGAACTCTTCCGTCTAAAAAACAAAAATTATGTTTCATATATAATATTTGGGACCAGGGAGGTTGCTAAATTTCATCATAATTCAATACTGTTATATAATTTCTAAAATAATTAGGTTTATTTTACATATATACGAACAAAAGTTGCTTGTGTTGCAAGGCTGAAAGGGGGAGAATCGAAACAATGAATGAGGGTAGAAGAAAATTTAAAGAGGGATGTAGAAAGATACAATGAAAGAAAATACGATCGAAAAGACAGATAAATATAGAAAGAGAGAAGAAAAAGGAGGTTTCATTTCTTTCAAAACAGGGTGTTATTGACCTCAAATGCCCAATAAACATCACAATAACATACTTGCTTATGTTTTATGTATATTTGCTAAATTTTAGACGGATCTGTTTGAATATTTTGGATTCCTTATGTGATAACACGAAAAACCAAAAAGATTATTTAAATATAAGATAACAAAAAAATTAGGGGGAGGAGCTCAAGCAACCTTCCCCCCCAAAAAAAAAGCACGAGTGACGTCATTGCTTGGGTCAAGTAATGCATATCTTTCTTGATGCTGCTTTCATATATAAAAATGTTTTTGAGCTCTCTAGTTCCCTTCCGTAAATAAAAACAAACAAGTCCTCTCTTGATAAGCTTTACCAAATATACTTCCCAGACAAGGAGTATAGATAATAATCCTGCACTTGAACCAGTATAGAGATGAATCAATCAAATCACTCTTCAGACTCTTTAATAATTAGGTAGCTTCTCTTTCAATCTTAATATCTAGTTTGCCTCAAAAGACATTATTGACTTGGTTTTTTCACCAATACCCGTCCCAAGAATCTATTTTCTATTCTTCTAATAAAACAAATGCATCAGTTTTTAGATCCATTTCCTTTGTTCCACTAAATATCAATATCAATGTTGATTCTTACAAAAAAAATTTATAAAAGCATTTTTAAAGATCATTTTTAAAAATAACCTTTGATATATTGTTGAAGAGGGCATTGAAAAAAAAAAAGATGCATTTAAAATAAAATTATAGAGCTGTATTTACAATTAAATAGTTATACGTAGTATAATGGAAGTGTTTTACAACACATTGATCTTCATTATTTCATGTCAACACTCTTTTAGTGAACATTATTTTGTTTAACGCAGTTAGTGATATGTTGTAAGAGGAGACCACAAAAATATATTTAATTTTTTGTGCATTATACACAGTCAATATAGACTCAAAGTTGCACTATTTTAGTATCTAACATTTTTTTAAAACTATTTAAGATTAATGAATATTCGAATAATATTTGTAGGAGCTTTTTGTTTAAAAAATTAATCTTAACAGTATTAAAACGGTAAAAAAATCGACAGAACATAAAGATAAAACAATCACAAAAATTGTTGCAAATAAACAAAACACTTCAATAAAAAAACATGATCAATAATAGAATCTGACAAATAAATTGAAGTTTTGATGAAATCAATATAGAGAACTATGTGTTGGTTCGTTCCTTGGTCGTTCCTGTAGAAGGAAATACACAAACATGATGAATGTATACATCAAAATATCAAAGAAAAGTCCTAGGTCAGATATAGTAAATCTATTACTATCATATTTAATTATATTTAATCAGTGCAACTCCATCTGACCAATTAAAGGAACATTAAAATAATAAATATAGAACGAGTGAAATAATTATCGAATTTAAAATAATTTTTTTAAAAAACAATCACAAAACGCGACTTAAAAAACAAAATTCATATAGTGCAGTATATGTTATGTTCCGTGGAGTGTATTTTCTTCAAAATTGAACTTTGCAATCATGTTTTTAATAGATTTGGATCCAATTCTGAACGGAAAAGCTACGTCGTTCAAACCATAACTTTTTTTTCTCGGCTAGGCCCTCTATTAAGATAGGGAATGTGTCTTTCACACAGGACTGTCCATATTATTTCAAGTTGTTTGAAGTCATGAAAAACATAGGAGACAAGACAAAATTTGTCATTTTCATGGTTAAAATATTATAACTTCATTTTTTAAATACTAGGAGTAGTACCTGGTATTCCCCGGAGTAATAAGGCCCGAGATAAAATGTCAATTTTCAACTAATAATATAGAAGATAACTCCACAAAAAATCATCAGTGTTATTCTTTGTTTTTTATAAGCCACTCCCACGCCACTACTCAATAGAAAAGATATTTATATTAAGTAATATATACATTGGACCCTGTATAAACGTTTAATTATATATTTACAGGCCTGCAATATTTGATTAATACGGCTACATTGTTATTTCTTAGACCAAAATATGTTTATATGATTTAAATAATGGAGCACTATATACAGTGGACCCTGTATAAACGTTCAATTCTATATACGCACACCTCAAGGTTAATATAAATACAAGGTTAGACCATCATGTAATCGGGCTAGCTATAATTTTCAATTTGATGTATTGTACCAACTGCTGGGTATGAGAGGGAGATTTTGACGTCATAGTGAATAGAAAGGGTACCAAATACAAAGTCATAAAATGCCAAAATTAAAACTGGGACTACGCTGTGGGCCAAAGAGAGAAGTTTGGTATCCTTGGAGTATTATTTTATATTTTACAATAAATATATAGTATTACTAATTGATTATTATTATTATAATAATAATACCTATTCGCCATTCAGAAAAAGTATAATGTATTCGCACAATGAAACTGTTAGTTGTGCAATTGCCATTTGTGATTCTTCTAACAACATAATTCATCATTATTTTCAAAAGGATCCCCCAAGGAGGAAAAAATGGGAAAGTGATTGTCATCGAAAGGACCCCTTAGAAAAATACCCTAGAATTTGTGAGAATCATCTTGAGGAAAATGCTTATAAAAGATATTTAAAGGTGAACTGCTTGGACTACTTTTAAAAAGAACATTGAAAGAAAATGTTATCCCTTCCAGAGGTCTCATACTTGGAAAAGGATTTGAGCATGCTCAAAGGAAAACGAAATGAATTAAGATAGTATATCATTTTGAAGAAGATTCTACTGAAATATATTTGGAGACATTGACAAATCATCTCAAACCAACGTAAATCAACTAAAAAACTTGTGTTAGAAAAGGTTAACACATTTAATCAACCATGTGCATCCCGGATTATACAAATTAGTAGGGCTTTTAATACCGGAAAAATCCACTCATTCTAGAACTCGAGTCACTAAGGAAACAGAATGCAGATTTAGTCAAAGAAGTGAAAATCCTTCAATTGGAATATAGATTTTTAAAATCAAATCTAACTTTAAGGAAGCAATGAAAGGAGAACTGGAAAAGATATTTACTAAATCTCAATGTAAAATGTCAATGGAATAAATTTGGATATAGAAAAGGATATTCTCCAAGGCATGATAAATGTGATTGTAATAATGAAGCAAATTAAGAGAAATAATAATGGTGAAGTGGTGTTGCCTATGTAATCTACTTTTGATGCCCTACCAAAAGGGTGTAAGTATTTCTTCAAAATCTTTGATATCATTGTATCAATAAATAAATAATGAAATTGGCCTTCCATATATTATATGTCTATTCCATATATATCTACTTTAAATCAAGATTGTCTTGAATTTTTTTTTCAAAAATAAGATATATAGGACAAACCACTCTCATTTTAATGCGGTAGAGTCCATGGATCCATTTCAGATACTCGTAATAAGTGGCTCAGAAAAAAATGGTTGTTGAGAATGCTCCTGTCAGATCTGAAGAAGACCAATGTTTTGCTTTTATGTTTTAACAAATTAAAGGTTGTAGTATCACCAATACTCTAATGTGTATATACTAATCCTACATCTCCTTTTAGTTCCTACTTTAAGCAAAGTAGATTGAGAAGCTAATATAGAATTTTATCAAGATATCGATGATATACAGGGAGCGGGGATCAGATTGTCACCTACTTTAAACCTTGATAACTTGAAGACGACATTACCAAATAAAAAAACCGGTTACCAAATAGGAAAACTATTGTCGTGTGCTGACACCACCAGAAAGAGGGCACTCAAGGAGGAGGGCGCCAACATGAAGGTCAGGGACACCGACTTTGTCGACAAGGTGAAGAAGATGGTTGAGGGTGACACTACCAGATCCATGAAGGCCATGGCGAGGGATCTGGAATGCCATAGGTGTGGCAACAGGACTCAGCACCCTGCCTTGTGTCCAAAATCTCCATGCAGTGGTTAACCGAGAACTGTTATGACGTCGTAACCAAGGATTTGTGGCCTCCTAACTCTCCCGTCCTTAATCCTTTGGACTATTTTGTCTGGGGCTATGTCGAGAGATATACCAACAGACATCCCCATAGCACCCAGGCCAGCCTGATGGACTCCATCATGGACAATGAGATGGTCAGAAGAGCGCCTGTGGCCGGTTCAGAGGCCGTATTGAGGCCGTTATTGATGCCAACGGTGATTATATCAAATGAATGGCTACTCTATACCTATATGCTCGTCATAGTTTTGATTTTCAATAAAAAAGTTAAAAAATGTATATTTTGTGTTGTTGTTTGTAGAAAAATATTTTGGCGACAATTTGATCCCCGCTCCCTGTAATTTATCCTGAAATCATTATGGGTGACATTGAGGAAGATATAAATAATGATGAAAATACAATAGAACAAACATCTAATGATTTACATCTTCCTAAAATCTTTGAAGGTGAAGGATTTATTTATGTTGCTGGATATGTGGCCAAATTATTACATCAAAATTTCCCACTCTGGGGTGTAATACTTCCAGCATCCAAGTTCCTCAAAGTCCATGGCTTGAAAAATTGTCAAGAGGGGGGGGACGGTTTCAACCATCGGAATATTTTTGGATTTTTGCATGAAAATTTAGAAGCATTTAATTAAGTTTCATGGGATTTTTTTTTATACCGAAACATATTTGATGGATCGACTCATCAGCATAATTGTAGAAAAGTATCCTAAGTAAGAATATGAAGTTATAAAAAAAATATTCGCACTCGTACATTCATTAGTAAATTAATATTGTAAACAAAAGTTGCATAAAAAGAAAAATAGCAAGTAACGTGCGAAAAACTGCTCCTTTCATTAGTTAAAAAATAGAGACAGAAATTATATATATTTTTTTGAGGCTCATTATTTAATTTTAAACAATAAACTCTTGAAATGTTAGTGCCTTTGTTATACCTAAGTCTAAAAATCTTGTCAAGCAATTCCTCGGAAATTGGCTAGCCAATATTTTTTTCAAACACAACTGTAATGCTATTGGGAGCAAAGTTTTTTTATTGTTTCAAGTCCACAAAGAGTCAATGTGGGAACTGTTTGACTGTGGATTAATCAGTTCTATTTCAATAAAGGATTCGTTTTAAGATACTTAAGCTTAATTAAATCATTACATAATAATGCACATTATGATTTTTTTTTAAATTCATGATCCTTAAGTATATGTAAGTATATGTATTGATGTTGCACTTTATCACAATTACCTATTTTTCATGCCGGGAGTGACGAAGTAACACGATCTTTTGTTAGATTAAAATCCACACATTCTCCAAGGAGTATTCATCTAGTATCTTCTATTTGATGAAGAATGCTTATGATAATTTATAGCCATTTTAACAAATGACAGTCAATACAAATAACTTATAAGTAATTACAATATATATGGACGGAATATATTGTTCTTGGATTGGAATTAATAACAACAAGGGTGAAGAGTAAACACAGAATAACTAATAAGCCTTCAATTTAATTTTCCTAATGGATTTGAGTGAAATCTGACAATTTTCTTCGTTCCTGGCTGTAGCCCACTATGGCCAAGTGATCCTCTGTAGAAACTGAGACTTAGCTTAATATACAAAGTACTACAACGTAGAAGATCCTCAATGGTTTTGAAAATGAATTTCTTTTAATAAAATGAAAACTTTGTTAAATTTTAGAATCAAGAATGTAGATTGTTTCTTTTTTTATACGATGGAAAATGTAAACACAACGCAACGCAACTACTTATACACTATGATGTAACTATTAAAAGCGTGGTGGAAGTCAAACATCAGTCGTAAACACGTTATGGTATAACCTTGTCTTTCTATTAACCTTCCGCACACTTGAAATATTGAGTCGTTTTCCTATATTCATAGATACACAAATTAGAAAAAGTGAAACAGTAGATATGGGCACTCTTTCTTCTCTTTTGTTCATTATTGAATTTGTCGTGGTGTGTTAACATCTCATCTTTGTTATTAATTGATTTAAAAATGCAACATTAAATATATGTATGAATTTGATTATAACTATGATATTTTCTCTGCATTAATACTACTTTAAATATAAAAGGTTCTCCTCTTTATAGCTGTAATCCATTTTCTCCATCCAAAATCATAAAACATGCCGTTGATATTAAAAAGGTCTTAATTCATGTATTCCATATTTTATTTTTAAGCTAAGATGATTAAATAAGGAACTGAAGAAAAAAAAATCCTATACTGTATCCAACTATTTTTTTGTGATGATACTTTATTAGTTTATATGCAAATTTTGGAATCAATTGTTGGAATTTAAAAGGATATTCTTCAAGTGTTTTTATAATTTATATATCTCAACGTTGAGTATGAATAAGGAAAAAAGAAAGTGAATGGAAGATGCTTGACAATAGTTCATTAATTTATAATGAATTTTTCATAAAATGTCAACAAAATTAATATTCCTTTCTATTCACACTTTTTGATAATCAATTCATGGGCATAAATACATACAATGGGATTTTTTTTTCAATTTGTTCAAATATGCTTTTAGTATCATGTGTAACATCTACTAGGGGTAAATAAAGTTTCATACTACTAAAACTACAAAATAATGTTGGGGGAAATTAACAACCCAGGGAAATATTGCCGTTATTATTTTAAGGGCAGGATTTGAGTGTTAAACTGTTGTTAAGAAGTACTTATCAGTAAAACAAACAACTCGAGTATTTCGGGCTTGTTAATAAAGAAACCAACTGATAATCAACATGGTTTTGAATTCTAATAACGGGTAGTCCAGAAAAGTTGGGATTTGGTACGAAAATAATGTATTTAAAATTTCATTCTAATATGATGTCTTATTTAGATTGTACATTTTGATTTATTTTTGGAATGATATAAAGTTTTTTTTATTAACTCAATAAAGATTAAAGTACAGCACTCATCATTATTTTACATTCATTAATAATGATAGAGATATACAGTTTATAGGTTAAAAGAATATTTATCAAAATTATAAAATGTAAAATAACTAAACATTTGTTCTTAGTTTCTATATTGACTAGGTAAAGAGTGTTTATCTTTTTCCATGATTTGATGGAGATGTGGGACCTAAAGATGACCACGTAGGACAATGCAATTTTGCATAGGTCATTTCTATACTGTATGAAAACTCTTTTGTACTAATTGTAACCTAAATTCGAAAAAAATTGAAGGTCAAATAATTTGAAGAATGTTTTGGAGGAGATAAGCTTAGCTGTCATGTTGTTTAATTAGATCCGCTATAATAAGATGTGACAAGGGAGGAAGGAGAAAAAACATTAGGATACTTACGAAAATTAGTCTGAATGTATGTCCTCAATTCTACTTTTAGTCCAACAAGGACTTACAATAATAATTCCATAACAAATCCTCGAGGGTATTGTTCCTCTTTTATAAGTATAAACAATTGTTCAATCAGGGTTTGAATATGTTAGGAAAAGAAGCTCTTTACTCAGTAGTTAAATAATAGTGACAAAACCCTAGGAAAAGAAAATTTATTCTTTAGATTACCAATTAAAAAAAAAAAAAAAAAAAATAGGGAGAAAAAAACCAAGCCTCCTATAAAATACACACAACTTACATCGATTTCTTTATAATTTTCTTATTACTGAAATAGGAGGCTGCATTTTTGCTCAAATGATTTTCACTGTGCATTTATATTTGTGTTGCATAAGTAAAATGAACCAATGGGGCATGAACATTGTTTAATTTTATTGTTTTGTTTACAAAATAATTGAGAGTGCAACCGTCTTGTAGCAAAATAATACAGCCCCTTGAATACAGGGTGGGATAAAAGTGCGTTTATAAATTATAAAAGTTTTATTTTTGTTTCAAAAGGCTAGTACAAAATTAAAATTTTGTTTTCCATGGTTTAAAAAGAAAGATCCATAATTTCAAAAAAACCTATTTATTTTTTCATTATTTCATTTTCTTTAAATAGGTTTTTATTGAGAGGTTTTAGAGGAACACTTATAGTATATGTTGTGTACAAGTTGCAACTTATATATGCAAATTTCAATTTCCATGTATCAAATTCATTATTTTATTACTTTTTTGCACTATTTAAAGTATTAGGTGACATCTCAAGCAATTTTCCGATACATGTATTGTTTTTCTTGCGCAATGAGTTGATTTTATCTAAATAGGACGAAAAATAAGTAAACAGGAATAAAAAAGACAAAGGTTTTTGGATCTTCTTAACGCCGATGTTGATCCGAAAAGAAGTTCAGTTATTGTCGGCGTACCGTGAGAACAGTCCCGAAAATCTGGGTGACCAAGGAAAATGGTAAATGAGTCAGAAGGAAAGCGGAGGAAATGGTTTGAAGTGAGATGAACCAATTTTCAAGTCCCTGGAGGCCAAGATCAAGGATGATACAACAGTATCAATGTGCCGCTTGGATGTTGAGTTCAACGAGGACGATATCACTTGTAATTACTGGAAGAGTCAACGGTCGACTGTGAAAATTTTCTCAGACAAGAAAATATTTACAATCGGCCGGGTTTTGAACCACAAGAACAACAGATTTAAAGCAACATCAACTGAGGAAGTCCAGGACACCGTCAAGACTAAACATCCGCCCCAAACAATGAGCTTGGGAGTCGGGGCTTCTGATGGGAAGAAAATGGATCCCTTCTTTTCCAAGCCCAATGAGAAAATTGGGGCTGAGGCCTACTATAAGGTCCTGAGGTAGAAAATTTTGCACTGGCTGAATGCTAACTATCCTGACAACAACTATGGGTGGACCCAAAACGTTCCCCTCAGTCATAGCGCCTTGAAGACACAGAACTTTTGGTAAGAGCACTTTGCTGACTTTTGGGATAAGACATTTTGGCCCCCTTTCAGCCCTGATCTCAATCCCCTCGACTTCAGTGTGGGGACCATCTTAGGAAGCAAGGTTGGGAAGACATCACATAGAAATGTGCAGGAGGTCAAGGTTAGCATCTAGAAGCAAGAAGTATGTCCGCTGATTATAATTCCACATAGAAATGTGCAGGAGGTCAAGGCTAGCATCTAGAAGCAAGAAGTATGCCCGCTGATTATATTATAACAACCTGGGCTAAGTTCCAACCTCGTGTGGAGGCTGTGATTGAGGCTGGAGGTTGCCATATTGAATCATTCTTGCCAAGATTGATTGCTAAAAGTTTTTTGAATAATATTTTTCATTATAATTTCTAATCAAAAGTTATTAAGGTTTGGAATTTACTTCTTGATCGCGGAAAATTTCCCTGTCACACTCAATGTAGTTATGGATATTTATTGATTTATACAATTATGTTTTGGGATTCTGCAAGGTTCTTAAAGTTTTTGGTTTTCCAAATTTAATCCAGTTTCAATTACTTGATTAAGACAATTTTGCCAAATTTATAATTCTTGTATAATGCTAATAATCTGATAGCACTCATTTCAGTTCTCCATTATTGGAGATATTTGCGTTCAAGTAATTTGCAAATTATTAAAATGACTAGAATAATAGTTTTTTTTTTGTATATTAGAAATTGAGTAATTAAAAGCCTTTCATAAATCACACCAATAAAAACTAAAGAGCTTAATTGAAATTTATTTACTTGGTAAAATATTAGGCCAACCTATATTTTGACACCTAAATCATGACATCGAATTAATGCATTTTCAAGAACACTTGAAAAATATCGCCTCTTAAATAAAACCACGCCAACCTCGAAATAGCTTGATTGTCACTTATCATAAAAAATAAAGTTATGTTCATGCACCCTGTATTATTTAATATGTTTTGTATTTGTATATTTTAATTCAGAATTGCATTTGGGGAGAAAGAAAAATAAATTAAAAGAATAATACTCTTTGAAATTTATTTATGTTGAACGCTTAAATTACACTCTTCTACACTACACTGGAGATAATTTATTTTTTTAGTTTGTTCATGCCCCATTGATTTATTCAATTGTTTTATTGGTTTAAGTTGTATATCATCTGTAGATATCATGATTAAATGGTTCCTTGCAAGGTAAAATTAAATTCTGTCATTTCTCTTCCCTCTTCATAATGAGATTGAAATATCCCGGTATGAATTTGGGATCGAGGTCGTAGAGCTTGGAGGCCAAACACAGGGTCCAACAAATTAAAAAAAGAAAAATCTAACAACCAAGTAAACATTTTCTTTGAAGTGTGGCTTTGCAATAGGTCATAAGCACCTCCGGATCTTCTTGTTCTTTTAGACTCTCCAGACAAAGGCCCAGTCTAAGTTAAATAACTGTGGATCGTAATAAGGAGACTCTGCCTTTTCCACGATTGCGAAATAAACACATCGTTGATCGATACTATTATTTTTCAACTGACGCCAAATACTTCTGGCTATCCCCAAATTAACATGCAACGCCCTAAGCATGCATGTGCAGCTTTTAAAGGCGCTCAAAGTTTGTTATTATGATTTTAATTTCGAATTGTTGATAACCAAATAAGGATATCAATATTGTTATTAAAATCATTAAATTATCATAGATAATAATTAATTTGAAATAATTATAGAAATAAAATATATAATAAAATTGTTATTTTCACAATTAATTTATAAACTTCCATGTGTTTATTTTTGATTGATTAAAGTAATAAATAACTTTCAGACATAATTTAGTTTCCGTTCTTTTTCATCTCTTACTCAAAATAGATTATTCATTCCAAAACTGTGAACTCGAGTCACATGACATGGACTTGAGTAAGACTCGAGTAATTAATATAAGGATTTGTGACTCGAGTCTAACTTAAGCTGAAATGACTTGTGACTGGATTTGGGGAAAAAATGACTTGTGACTCGAGTAAAACTTGAATATAAATGACTTGAGACTCTTAGGGGATTAAATTATTTATAATGTTAATAAATATATATGAATATAAAAGTGTAGAAAATAAAAATATACTGATACACTGAATAGGAGTAGCAAAGGTGTATGAAATAATGAAAAGTGGGATCAGCTAAAGCAAAGAATACTAGAGAATGGAGACAGAATTGAGTCAACTGTCGTGAGAAAAATTATCCGATTGAATACTCTAATCTTCGTATTTTTATTTCCCCCCCGCCGAAGAAGGGATGTGAAAGAAGGGAAGATTTGGAACAGCATGGAAAAACATTTCATTCATGGGCATATACATGGATATTTTGTACAAAAAACATTCAGATAAATGGATCTGTTTTCTGTTCCAATGAGTATACACTTTTCCTTTTGTATATCCTTGCCAAACGTCTTCTGATCCTCTCTTAAACTTCATTTTCTATTCCAGGATCTTGCCTGTTTGTGCCTCACTCGGTTGATGTCATCTTCTCTAATGGAAGGATCGTCCATTATGCAGATTCTACTTTACTTCAAGGTATGTGACAGTGACTTCTGGCCTCGATAATCATTGTCTCAATTCATAAATTCCTCCAGATCTTCTACGGAATCACTTCTATAAGAATTAAAGAGTTACAAAATAATTCTCCCAAATTATCAGTAATTAACAGAAAGAGTTCTCATACTACCATCCAATGCTTCTTCATTGAAATTATTGAGGCAACTCACCCTTGAGTCAATTTTGTTTTTGTTTTGTTACTCTAAAAAACTATTTCATTGATAAGTGTCCTTCAATGGCATCGTTGTACAAATATAACATAGAAATCACTCATTTCAATTATCCCTGATGTCTTTATTACATATTTATATCATACTTCTTCAAACGTCAATTAATCAAATTTAGTTTGCTCAAATATTTTATCCCTAAAAACCTCTTATTCAGTGTCATTATTGAGGGAATATACAAACTTCTTGCAGAATGAATGACATAAATCAAAGTTAGATATATTTCTTCAAGCTAATTTTTCTCTTATAATCGAAAAGAGTTAGTACTACACCGTACGTCAATAGCAATCGTCCCAAATGTCGACCACAAAACATATTTTTTCTCTAAATGGAGCCTGAAACAAGTCTTTTTGATATTCAAGTAAATATTAAATTGAGCAGAAATCCTTACGAAAGAAATATATGAATAATCTGCAAGAGTTTCAGTAGGACGTCAAGTGACCTGTTAGGGATCCACAAAACTTAGATTATGGTTGACCACAAAATGTTATATTGCTTTCCAAGTTAAAGTGGCTTGGACTTTCTGACACAAGTAGACCAAAGAGTGAGGCACAGAGCTACCATGAGACTAATTCCTCTTCTCCTTTCAATAGGTAATATGTGATGTTATCAAGTTAGTTTCGAGTCTTCAAAAAAATGATTTGATTATAAATTTTGACTAGAGTCATTTATTATTGACTTGTGGCTCCAGTGTGACTTGAAAAAAAATGACTTTCGACTTAAATTGAAATGGCTAGTGACTTGACCTGGCCTCGACTTGTTCTCACCTCTGCTTCATCATGATTTAACTATTAAAAGATTCATATAATAAACAGCAGGATATGTATTCTTCGCCTCAGAAAAAATTAATAATATTTATGTCTTTGAAGGAACTAGTTATTATCTTTGATCATCAATATTATATTTGTAACAAAATACATATATATATATACAAAAAATAATGTAAATATATCATCAACATAATAAATAAAAAAAGAGAGATTCCTATGTCAATAAATGAATATATTTTTAAGAATACAGACTTGCCCATAAACCAGGGTAAGATCCTTAACTTCATTAAAAATACATAAAAAAATATATATTGCATGAACCTTTTGGACTTCCTTTCAAGTTTTTAAAGACTTTTGATTTGCAAATGGCTTTGATATTGGAGCAGTTGTTTGAGGACATTTTCAATAAGGGATTATTTCAAGATTTCATGGGTGAAATAATTTTGACGTTGATCAAGAATTAACGTCCAATCTCTCTCCTGAATACATCTTTCAAGATACTTTAAGGCATTTTGAATAGAATTATAAAGAATGTTTTAGCCCACATCAGCTATCCTAACCAGAATAGTCTTATGTCTGGCAGATACTTTTGTTGGTATTCCGGAGTCCCTACAAGATACAATGGATCACTGCTTGTCAGGGAATAGAAAACTTGCAGCACTCTTAATAGATTTTGAGAAAGCTTTTGACAGTTTATTCCCTAAGTATATACAGGGAGCGGGGATCAGATTGTCGCCTAATTTAAACCTTGATAACTTGAAGACGACATTATCAAATAAAAAACCAGTTACCAAACAGGAAAGCTATTCTCGTCAGCTGACGATACATAGTTCAGTTAGCATCATGCCGTCATCATATGAGGAGATAAAGAGCTATAAGTGGAACGAGGAGCTTTCGAGGCCCGCCGTAGTCATGGCATTGGTTAATAGTGGAGGTGAAATCTCCAATTCAACGATTACTTCAACCTTAGGAGTGAATTTAGGGACTGTTCAGCGTATCCGTAAGAAGCTAGAGGACACCTGGGATGTTGATGCCAC
Organism: Lepeophtheirus salmonis; assembly: GCF_016086655.4. Lineage (NCBI taxonomy): Eukaryota > Metazoa > Arthropoda > Copepoda > Siphonostomatoida > Caligidae > Lepeophtheirus > Lepeophtheirus salmonis. The sequence goes on along the minus strand of NC_052135.2, from coordinate 5,785,885 downwards.
CATAAAGAGGGCACCCAAGGAGGAGGGCGCCGACAGGAAGGTCAGGGACACCGACTTTGTCGACAAGGTATTACGACTGTTGTATGTACATAAATGGATTTCAGATAAATTTGTAGATATGATCTCGGCTATTCTACTACATGCATCGTCGAGAGTTTATATTTCAGGAGCAAATTTCAAATTTGAAAAACAGAGATACCAGACATGGAGATTTGTTATCTTCAGCCCTATTCATAATCGCTATTAACAGTTTCTAGAGTAAAAGAGGTCTACAAATTTAAAACTTCCGGTGTAATTTTGCACTTTATGCTGATGACTTTACCTTATTTCTGGCTGGATCTGAGAAATAAATCGTTTAGTTCCACAGATCCTCGTTCAAGACTACTAATAATTTCAAAGGTATAGGGTCTCTCAATAAATCATAAAAATACATCAATTATTTTGAATTGTGATCGTGAGTTGAGGCTTTTTTGGTGAACTAGAAATCTCTGCTTCGCTGTTCTACTTGGCGTAGGGCTGTATGGAGATTATATAGAAGCTACGAGAATAAATGAGTTAAAAAATATCGAATCACTATAAGAAAGTGTTAGAATTTTTATTAACATATCTTTAATTCAATACAAAAGGTTGAGAGCGTGGGATATTAATATAAACCAAGAAATAATAAAATAAGAGGTGGTCTAATGTGGTGTAATTCAAACCCATATACTTCCCAAACCAGAGTACACGCTTCATTTTTGGGGATGGGCCTTGGCGCCCTCTCTATATTATCAATATGGAAGCCCTTCAACTGTTTTTGTATTATAAAGATTTTTCCAAAGAAATATTTTTGCCCAATTAATATAAAAAGCTGATTCTTGAAAGATACGGGACTTTTTTTTAATGAAGCAGATTAATATAGGTCCGTTGGAACTATTAAAAGTAAATAAAAAATATGGAAACTATGGGAAAGAAATACGATCGCGTTGAGACTCTACATTGAACATAGTTCTGTCTCTACTGGGCCCTGATGAACCCAGGGCGGAGTTCCTAAACGAATATAATATTACCTCTGTTGGTCAATTTAAGGTCCAGGAAGAAGTCAAAAGGAAAAATGATATGTTTGAGAGCCAGTGATATATTCTTTGAAAAAAAAAAAAAATGTGATGTGACAAAACAGATTCTCCCTGTTCCTATATATAGATAGCTTTAGAGAGCCTGCGAAGTAAGGAAGTATTTGCAGTATTGATGAATGACCAGGACGACAAGGCCCCAACAAAAAACTTAGAGAGAAGACTGATGAGACTTGGACTCAATATGAAGTTGACACATTAACAATTATGAGGAACCCGTTCACTGACTCACACCGAAAATGGTTGCCATATAGAATTGGCACATCCTCTCTCTATACTAATAAATCAAATGTTAGTGTCGAGAAATGCTTGTGCCATCCATTGGTACTAATCGGAGCAAAAGTAATCTCTCCATCTTTTCTTTTCCTGGCCAAATAAAAAAAAAAATCCCTTTATGGGTATGGTAGATTGTATAATTCTTTGAGCTTATATTGTGTCCTGAAACCCTTTGAATGGTTAGGGCAACATCTACCAAGCACTACGAGGCTTTTAAAATTGAGTTTTTATTTACAAAAGTCCAAGGATAAATGTATACAGTGAAGGTTGGTAAAAGAAGAATACCATCAGGCCTAGAGGCTCACGTGTCCCAGCAGATACACGTACCAAAGAATTTCGAGAATTTGGGGTTCTCCTCGAAGAAACAGGTTTCGCCAGGACCTTTAAAATAATAATTACTTATGTTATCTCAAATCTTGTTTAGGGCCGGCTCATTTGCTCTACTTTTTCGTCTTCTTTTTACATTAAGCAGTATAATGGTTAGAATGTATGTGTATGTACTTTGTAAGGTGAAGAGTGAGGACAAATAATCTATTGGAGTGAGGAAGACCGAAGATAAGACAAATAACATTAGGTGGCATAGTTTATATGAAGGCTTGGGGTTGTGCTCCTTCTTCCCGTTTTATATCTCGACCGACAGGACTCACCCCCTTATCCGCCTCGCCTTCTTCCTTAACGTATATTTCGTAGCAATGTATAAATGGGATCTTGGACAAATGACCAAAAACATTTCTGCCGAAGAACAATTTGGGACGATTGCCTGAAAAATGATATTAAATTTATTCATATATACGATTTCATATTTCAATTCCATTTATATGATAGTATGATAAGTAGGTATTGTTGATATACTATATAATATGTCATATAGGTAAACTAATGAGTCTTCTTTTGGAGAAAAATATTTTTTTATTAATTATATTAATTTTGATCATTTTATAAACACAAAACATGTATGTATGTGGTTCGATTGTTGTTCGATTCTACCGCCCCCACGCGTTTCTAAGCACCAAGGACTCCTTCTAATATACTATAATACATCCCGACCCATGGGTTAGGTATATGAGCTATTATGCACAACAATTTTGGCTGACAATATGATTGTACACGACAATTTTGCCTCGTAACAATTTTGTCTGCAACCTTTTTACTACGATCATTTTACAATAAGCATAAGCATATGATGTATACAATAACATATAAATAGTCCTCATTTAATTTAACGTAATATCATTTTAAACTGAATTAGTATATGCAATCGTATATATCAATGATTTTACTATTATTTTTCGGCCAAACGTCCCAAATGACCCTATGGTGAAATGACCGTTGCACAAATTCTCTTTGGCAAAATATATATTCATAAAATTGTCCTTCTGTGAAATATCCGTTCGGATAATTATCTTTTGACTAAAATGTTTTCAGCCAAAAATCCGCTGATGGTATAAATGTATGTAAACTAGTGCTTTTAAAAAATGACTTTAATTAATATTTAGAAATTGAATTTGTATAAAATTTTAAACTATTAGAATTAGATCTGATCAATATATATCAGATTACGTAATAATAATTAAAAAAAGTAAGCAAATAAAAATAAAACAATTATTTCTTTTATTATTTTAACAATTTTTATGTTTTTTTTTTTTTTGTAAATATGAGAGCGTGGGCAGTTTTTATATTTGAAGCCTGTACATTACAATTTTTTCTGTGACCTTTTTGATAGAATAACTTTACTGTACACCATTTAATGATAAATTATCTTACAAATGGTATACCATAATGTATTACTCGTAAAATGTATTTCATAAAAGTGGAAAAAACATCATTCAAAGAATTAAAATCTGTAAGGCACTTATTTCATGCTTTGTTTTTTTCTCACTTGCGAATGCTCTTTTCCTCTTAATCAATACCCATCTGGTTGATACATAAATCTATGTATATAATGTGATTGTAGTATTACATTTATAATTACTTTCTTCCAATGTTTGTATACTCTAGATGTTTGTAGAGTAGACATACATTAAGTCTTGAATTATACGAAAATTGGACATGGAACGGAGAAAAAAAGTAATGGTATTGCTTTATTTATTATTTATAAGTATATTCAGATAAATATGAATCAATTATAGTTATTTTTTCTGACTTTTAATGCAATATAACCTGAAAAAGGTATTACACATACATTTTTAATAATGGTAGTTATTACGATTATAGTAAGAGGTTTACCTAAATACAAGCCAAATGTTTTTTGGATATTTTTAAACAGGGTGCGACAACATAACTTAAAGCAAGTTTTGTTAATTTGAAAAGTTTTATTTCTGTTTCATAATTATAGTTCGCATTAAAAGTTTATTTATTTGGTCCAGTTCTTTCTTATAACAGGTTTTATCGGTCCTTAACACTGAAAAGCCCTGTACTTCATAGATGGATGGCATTATTTTTTAATGCACCATCTTTTGAGATAGTAATAGCTTTCAAAAAACAGATGTACTTAAGTTTGTGAGTTATTCTGCTGAGCATGACGTTAATTTTGTTATTCCCAAAAAAAAAATATATCAAAATTAATTTTTTTCTTTTTTTCAATTAATTTTATACTGTTTCTTGATGGGAAAAATACTATCTATGCTAAGCAATGGCCTCAACCTAATCTAACTAGTCAATTGAGGAGTAAATATTTTCAATTATATCCACAACAACTTATCATATTACTAATTGTCTAGAAAAATGATAATACACTTTTTTGCATTTATGTTTAAAATACAAAGATGAATTCCAAATGAACACTCTACTATGTTCACTATGATCTCCCTCTAGTGGTACACATTTAGAGAGTAAACATTGCTTATCATTTAAAATTAGTTATCCCTGCATGAACATGCCATAATTCATTAATAAAATACTTAACGGAGAGGAAATATTTAATATTTTGAAGATGGGTATGTCTGTATATAAACCCTACATATAAATTCTATAATATTATATGAATTCACATTCTTGTATTAAACAACCAATTGAATAACTAAAAAGAAATTTTAACATTTATACAAATAAATACTAATTTTTTTGAGAAACTTTCCTTTAATATTACCTTTCAAGACAAGATATCGTTGAAAACGAAATGTATCGTGCAAAATTTGTTAAAGGTTTAAATTATAGGTAGGACTAGTCAATATATTTTAATATTAGTTATCTTTATTAATGTTTTACTCCCGAAATCAACTTTCATTGATAAGTTGAAAGGAAATGAAATTTAGCACTTGATAACATGACAAAAAATGAAATAACTAGTCAGTTTACTTCTTAGAATAAAATGTACCTTTCAAGTTATAGTCTAAAAAAATATATTATATATTATTTGAAACACCATGATAAAGCCAAAAAAACATCATTAATCAAATAAAGGCTTTAGACCAGCTGTTTTTATTCTTTTTTGGTAGTTTATCATTTCGATCGTTCTATCATTCAGATTTTACTATTGCATTATAAAAATATTTATATATGGGCTATTCTATGCTAATAATTACCACCTATAAACAAAAATTATGTGTGGAACTTATCGTAGGTTGAATGAGTATTCTTGCTCTAGGTAATAGCTAGTATTTCTTGATATTTCAACTTATCCCAGAATTTTAAGTATTTAACGCATCTTTAACAAAAAAAAATATTCCCATAATATAATCAGTAATCCACCTTTATGCTACTTAAAAATGGGACTAATATTTTAACTGGGATCGTTCCATCATGAGAACTGCAGTTTAAAGTTAAAAACAGTTTTTTTAAAGAGTTTTTGTTACAATATTTATTGTTTTATATTTCTTATGTGCGAAAAATGTATTATAGGCTTGAGTAATTGTTGATATAGAAACTCCTAAAAAAGTTCGGTTTATGAGCAACATTCACTTCTTTTCAATTTTGATTACTGATTTTTTTTGTTACTCAAAAGTTGGCTTAAACCTATTAATACATTGCAATCATTTACTTATCTGAATTAACTATCTACATAAATATATTTTACGCATCACATTCAATGTCAAATATACACAACAGATAGAAATTACTGATCAATATATGTGATTATAGTTTCATTACTCATTTCTTTATCATTTGACCAGTACTTTTTATATATTTTTATTCGACTTTTGATAAACAAAGAAGAAATGCATTCGGTGCATTTCATACTCGTAAGTATGAATCTATATAATACACAAAGTTACATACAATATATTATCATATATTATATATTTGATAAATATTTTCGTAATACAACGTTTTCACATGACGTCATATTGGGAAATAATTTATTTGATATATTATTTAAGAATAAAATATCAGAAAGACTTGAAAAACTATATTAAATATAATTAATAAAACCATTTTACTATTGTGACTTACGGAACTGCGTACCATGAAGGGTATCCTGCGTTTTGTATCAAACCGTAGGTTTAGCGTTCCGTCCCACCCCTAGTATGGTACAACCATTTAATGCAGTTTTACATTTATAATCCTCCGCCACTACCATTCAAATTCTAATGCTAGTATTTCCATGGCGTGCTTAACCACCTATACATTAAAATGAATATTTTATCAGTATATAATTTACTTGCTTTAGTAATTTTTACATAATATGTGGAATGTCATGAAAGGGAAAAGTAGACATTTTGTATTCTTTTAATAATGTATATATATTTGTACAAGTAGATTCTCTTAGTTAAGAGGAGTTAATTTTAAAAGCTAAATGCGCTCTTTATCCTTTCTCAGGTGTCATCTGTACTAATAAAGAAAGCATAAATGTATATTTGGATAATTAAAAAAATGAACTTTTGATTTCAAAAATGCCCACATAGTCATATTAATATAATCTTTGCCCGCGTTTTCCATGTACCATCGTGCGTGTATACAAAGTGCAGTATACAGTATAAAAAGGGAGTATATTATAAAGTGATCACTGTATAAAATTCCTCTCTGACGTTTTCATAATTCCTATACATTTACAGAGTATATTAAGAGTTCTACTAAATATGAAATGATGACATGTAAAATGAATTCTTTATTTTTAGAGAAGATGTACTGAAAACAATCAAAATACCAGTAATAGTAAAAATAGATATTGGTGAAAAAAATATCCAATTTTGTAATAACTTGAGGATACATTAATATCAAACAACATATTTTATACGCAGAATAAGATATCCTTCACTTGTTCATATTCATTGTTGGGTTGTTAGATCCACAATAAAAAAGCAATAAATATTCTTTGAACTCTCAATAATTAGTTTCATAACTTTTAAATAACACGAAAAGCAATAAACTATTATATTTCCTCAAAAAATGGAATACAATATAACTATGATTAATTGAGAATTGACAAAGAAAGGTTTCATGATGCAAACAGAATATGAAAGAATATTTAAGTCCTTTGGGCGGATAAACACTCCAGGGATGTGATATAGGTTCATTAGATGATGTGTTGTCGTTATTATTATTCATTTTTTGTATCTTAACTGTATCAATACCTATATATATCTGTCACCGTCAATTGCTCTCGGTGAATTATACACTTTATAGTGTCACTGAAAAGGCATTGAACTAATTAACGATTATACTTAGAGTTTTGATTAGTTGTTTAACATTTGTTATGAACAATGTTTGTGGTAATATTAGTCTAGGTAACAAATTAAATTATAATTATTATTCACCAATATCACTAACCGTTAGTGAATATTCTTGTTAAAACAAGGTTAGTGAACGGGGTAAAAAATAAACCCACACAATAGTTTTTAATTAAGGTTACTTGTATTTAATAAAGTAATAGCTACATTATTCTAATTGTGCTGCTGTAATTAATTGTAAGTAAAAAATTAACTTATTTTAAAAATTGCTTTTATTCCGATATTAACATTTCTCTAATTTGTTCTTCTGAAAGTTATAAGTTAATATTTATATTTATTTTGTAAATGTTTACGCTTTTGATTTCTACATTTTGAAATAATAGGCTATTCTAAAAAGCAATATATTTACATATTGAAAACGAATTTAATATTCCTTTTTCTGAAAAATTATTTGATTTAAATCAATCAACTGAGTAGACCATAGAAAAATAAATAAATATCTACTGCGATAGTGAAATCTGAATGCTAGGCTATTTATAAATTGAATTTGGTGACATTTTAACAAAAATAAAATTAGTCACAGTGAACATTTCATAACAATGTCTATAAATTTTATTTGTAGTATTTTTTTAAGTTATCGACAAGATGAGTCGGAATGCGACGTGGAGATCCACTTGTTTCTTCATGCTGGAAATAAAATCTGGAGGCGTTTTCCTACGTTGGGTTGGGGCTAACTTCTCGGATGACAATGTTGTCTGCCAAAAACACGGCTCTCCTACCCACGCAGCCAAAGCTAGTCAAAAATGGCTGAGCAATAACATCAATTTCTCTGGAATTGTGTATATTTCTGGGCCTGTATCCTAATAGACAGGTAACATTATCACCATGAAGGCCACAATAAATGAACATTGGGCCATTATGTCAAAAGAATAGATAAGGAAGACTTACCGAGACTTCACGAGCCGTCTTAAGACCATCATGGACGCTAGAAGGGGCTAAATCAAAGATTAAAGTTTACAATATATTGATACAGCTGGTCTCCAAATATTTTTGTGTACATGGTTACGAAAATATATCTTGTTGAAATTAAAAGGTGTGATTGTTTATATTTCAACGTCCTACCCAGAAGATGCAAAAATATATTTTTGATGATAGTCTGACATTGTGGGGCAGACATTCTTGTAATTATACAGTTTGAATAGAAGAGAGCTCAACTGCTATAATGATATTCATGCTAGGGATTTTTAATGGTTTTACGAATAAATTTGGACTGTTCAACGTTAACCCTGTTCATTTTTCTTTACGTCAACTGAGATAATGGAATTGATTAAATGATTGGTCTTAATAATATCCCAAAATTTAAAAAAAACACCACTTATTAAGATGATGAGTTTGTTAATCTTGGATAATCTAGGTTGTTAGGATATAATTTTGGCAGCCAAGGTATCTATTACTATTTGGGGGACTATTTAGTCCTCAGCAAAGTCAATAAAGAGCTATAATCAAATTTCTAACTTAATACCATCAATGATTTTTTTCAGTCTATTTTAATATTGTGCCACCTACAGCCTTTCATGATTTATAATTTTTGTCATCCAATTATTGGTAAATCGTCAAAACTTTACAGGATTACTATTTGGAATGGTTAAGAATAAAGCAATTCTTAAAACTATTGATTACATAAAAATATCCGTTTTTTGGGGCCTTGATATTACTACATCTGACCTAGGTATCTTCTCTTAAATCAATATACTTACATAATATATATGTCCTTCTCTAAGAACCACAGGGATGCTAAAGAAAATAATTTTTCCTGAGTGCATTGCCCATTGAGCTACGTTTTTCCATTAATAATTTTATCCAGTGAAAAGCCTATCATAAAAGTACTACAACCCCAAAAAAATATTTTGGGATAATTTTTTTTCTTCTAGTTACTAATTACCTACTTAGCGTTTTGGCTGACGCAACATCATACTAATATCTAATGACACTTACCAACGGGATTATTGCATATGTAAAAAAATACATTTCAACATATAAGTTAAAAAATAATTTATTTTTTTTGGGTATCAAGAAAATTGCACGAGGTCAAAATTGGTGCAATGAAGAATTTTGCCCGAGACCGAACAAATAATATTTTATCGAAAGAGGTCTTTGGAATAAAAAATTAATAGAGAAATAGGAATGTTCAACTTAGTTTTTTTTCTTCATTGTACGTATTTTTTTAGGAATCCAAAGAATAATTATATCTATGAATTTAGAATAATAGGTGAGAAAAAGGAAATCCATTATTTTTCCAATAGATGACATTAGTAATGTGTATTTGGCATTGTATAAGTGCGACGGGTTTATGCAGGATGGCCATCGAAATAAAAATTATGTGATTGTTTGACTCAGTATTGTTTGATCAAGCGTCAATGATGGACATCAGCAAGGCGAAAACGCAAGCCAAGTGGCTGAACATGTGATTAGTGATTTTATTCTGATAGTGTAACAGCCAATCATTCGTTATTTTGGTTTCGTGGATTCCGTTTCAGTAATTTTGAAGACAAAGACGCACCATGCTCTGGATGGCCAATAGTCGAAAATATGGATCAAATATTGAAAAATGTCGAGTCTGAATGTCACGTAAAAACTGAATTGATTCATAAAAAGATAAACTTTAATGGAAAAAAATCATTAAAAATAAAGACTTTCTGGTTAGTACACCGACATATAATAAGTAAAACTAGGAACAATGAAGTCAAGCTGTTGTTTTACAAAATATTGTGTGTGTATTTATTTTTAAAATCAACAAATATATGTTGCGTATTCATGCCAAAGGATAAAAACTTTATGATCTTTTGTTATTCTACAAAGCCAAATATGTTGTGTGTTTAGTAATAAAAAGAAGTAAATTGATACATCGTTTGCTTATATATATATAATGTCAATTTAATTGACTTTAGAAACCGTTCAATATCAAATGAACCATTGAATTTGTTGAATGGTAAATTTTCTGTTATATTTAGATATTTGAAAAGCCAAATATATTTGTGTACATATGGGTTTGATGTCTCCAAAATACATAAATATAAAAAAATCCATAGACAATTTATTTGTATTAAACGTGTACATAAGTATATATCAAGATATTAGGCCAACTTTGACTAACAAAAGATGTAGTTCTTACACACGATTTTCATCACTACTAATATTGTACCTATGATATTTAATAGATAGTAAAGTACCTTTGTGTACCAATGGAAATAATTAAGCAAAACTATAAGGATATTTCATGCACGAGCAATTATTCTTAATATTTTCCCCTCTTTATTCATCTACAGAAGTAGTATCTTACAGATATAATTTAAAAATAAGATTGTATGATTACTTTCCTAGACAAAAGAACAACAATGACTATAATAGAATTAAACACACATTTTTAAAACGATGATAAAATAGCATTAAAAACCACAACTAGATTATCGAAAGAATAAACAAAGGATTATCTCGACCAAAAAAAAAATTGAGCTCATTAAAATTACAAATGATCTTCAACAAACAAAACCATCAAGTATCTTGCTGAGAGTGAATGCTCAAATTTGATCAGATCTCGCGCAAACTTCCAAGTTGAGATGTTATCATCTGGAATTTTAATCGTGAAAACACTATAGTGAGCAGCTGTAGCAATAAAATCCCTTTTAATTCTCCTTTTTTGTATAGGTTTCAACTGTCTCTGTTTCTCTGTAATAAATGCCTTGCAATTTAACATAGCATTATCTATTGATGATGTATTTTTCTGGAGCATTAACTTTGCAACTCAATAATCAAAGGAATATAATTGGAGAGATTGCTCATTCTGTGAATCCCTTCAAATTGATCAGAAGAAAATCTTTCAGAATTTGCAGAGCCTGATAATTTTTTAAAGCATTGAGCACAGTGTTAAATAGTTTGCTATATTTTGAAAGGACAAATTGAATTTGAAATTGCGTCAATAACTTCCTACCATCTGTTATATCAGACAGATATTTTAAAATTCGACTGCACTAAGACTCTGAAAGCACTAAGGATATTTAAAAACCTACCGTATAGTTTCTTCACCTTCATTTAGTACTTATTAAAATATTGGATCAAACATTAAAAAAGATGGCTATGGATATGCATACATTTATATTAATCTTTCTAAGATAAATTTATACTTGTAAATTGTATGTTGTTGTTGTTGGAGTATAATCGTTGGAAATATGTAAATGTTACAAGTGAAAGATAGAAAAAGCTTACTCAATCTATCTTTTTCTATTTTTTTACATTAAAAGCTTTAGTTTATTTTTTCATAAAATAAACATTTTATACTAAAAGTCCGATGAAACTAGTTTTTTTAATCAATTTAGAATCCATATTAGTATTCAGAGTACAAAAATAAAAGTTTTTGGACTGTTTGAAGACTAACTACTGCAGTATTTGTTACATAATTATCCAACAATAATGTCATAGGTTATTAAACAAAAATCAACATTGCAATTCATAATGAAATAATTGTTACTAAATTTCAAAAAGTTCAATACACAAATTTTGCAACTTTTTTCTTCCATTATTTTCTGTTTCTCCTTCCTTTCATTCGGTAAACGTGCTGCACTTCTAGTTCCTTATATATATTTTTAATCAATACTCCATTTTCATCAAAACTCTACATCCTTGATATTGGTTTATTTACCTTCTTCTCCATCCCTTGAGCTATTGACTTTTTATTAGTTCTTGTCGCGTGCATGATTATCTTTATTTGCGATATCCAAGCTTTTATTTTGAACTTTTCAATCCATCTTCTTGCAGAATTAGCTACAAAAAGACAGATACATTTTCATACTTAGTAATGAGAGTGATACAAAAAATAGTTTTCTTTATCTCGAAGATTTTAATTACTATTTTAACGTAAAAACTGGTTTTTAAATATTTCTTACAGTATTGAAGAAAAGTATGTTCAAAATTTTAGTAGCTAATATATTTTATAATAGGTTGAGGAAAAAGTAATTTCCGAATTTCTACCCTTTTTTTAACTATGTTTATTTTGTTCACACTGGATCATATGATATATAGTTGTAAGGGGTTGAGTGAATACTACAAACTTTTTTTGACAATATTGTGCTTGGCCGATATAGTGCGTCGATTATGGAGATCTCAAAGGACGAAATTCGCCATATTTTACAAATTTATTACAAGAAATGGAAAAAAGCGTATCAAGTTACTAAAAAAATTTGCAATGTAAAGGGGGCTGATACTTTTTCATTTCAGGTTGCACAACAGTGGCTTGAGCGATTTCGTTTTTTGTCGTAGAAGTGCGCCATGCACTGGCAGGCATGTTGTCGAAAATGACGATAAAAGTATGAAAAATATCGAGATAGACCTTCATGACAGGAGCTGAACATCAATTATACAAGTATTTTGAATCATTTGCAGATGGTCCAACTTTTTGACAAAAGGGACAAGGTCTTCAACGGCAGGGGCATTATGAAGGATGGTTGTAACATTTGTTATAAAGCATTGTAATAAGCGAAAAATACAAAATTAATTTTTCTTCCAACCAATGTATTCATCATAAATAAATATATTAACATATGTGGTGAGTTAACACAAAATTGAACAAAATCAAGGAAATGGAAAATGTCCAATTTTATTATTTGACGTCATACATATGTATTTTGCTTATGCTGTCCAATATTTCATAGATATACTTCGGTAAACTACCAGGTGCAACGTTAAAATATGAACACTCCATACTTTCAACTTTACGAGATATATTTCCGTAGCCACTAAACATAATCAAAAAATATTTGGAGACCAGAGGGTAACGCTATACTGTCTTCTTTAATCTTCGATGTAGAAAAAATATCTTGACATGTGTTTATGGTATATGATTTGTGATATAATGTCAAAAATTTAAAGTAAAACTATTATTTGTTCATTTTTTGTAATCGAGTTGTTTGTCCATAGAAGGAATTTGGTCTTTCGAACAAAAAATATGCATCCCCAAAGATATTTCTTCGTTATTGTATTTTATAAGTGATCCCATTTCGAAATATTAAAATTATCGATGGATCGCTCTATGGTTTTGATCAATATATCTCATTCCCAAGGTGCGAATATACTCTATTCTCTTAGTTCTCTGAGTTCGAACATCTCTTGAAATGGATGAAAAAATTGGAAGTATCTTCCTTCGATAGCTTCGATCTTCCTTTTACGAGGCATGACTTCATGAAATTGGCATTGAAATTGGAAAAAAATATAATGATATTTATTGTTGAGTATTTACATGTACTCCTTCATAAAAAATGAGATCACAACAAAATGAAACAAAATCCTAGGAGATGCCTATTTCTTAAATAAACCTTTTTTTAACTATAAATTGAATATTTTTCTATAACATAAGTCATGATATTTATTATCCCCATGTATTATGAATAAATTATATGGAAAGAAAGTGTAGTTTTAATCATTTTTCAGCATAAAAATGGAAATATATAGGGAGTTCAAACCAAGATACATAATCCATTAAAACACTTTTACATAAGTTTTATTAATCCTACTTTTAATTTGGAGATTGTTTTAAGGATAAAAAATGACACTGTACGATAATAGACCCGAATTACTATAATCCCAGATATTTACAAAATCAGATGACTGATATTAGTTTTGGATTTTGTGCTTAAAAATAAGTTTGATTATTGTTTATAAATCATTTGTACAAGATTTCCATCCTAATTTTCTTCTTTGCTAGGTTAAATTATGTTTTGATTTATTTCATTTATTTTTATGCTAATTATAGTTACCACCAAAATATGCACTTATACAACATTGTTCATATATTTATTAAAAAAACAAAAAACACTTTAAAAGTGCAATGGAGCTGCAGTTTATTTTTGATTCTACGTGCGCAACATTAAGCACAAATGGAACATTTATCATTGATTAATTAATTTAATTCAATATGTAATTCACTTGGCATAAAGCCATAAAAAACAATCATTATAAAAACAAAGAATACCTGACTTGACAAATACGAAATAATATTTTGATTGTAATTTTATTATCTCATTTATTTGTTATAATAATATCATTTATTTCATGCAATAACCGTACACATATACATATATATATACCCCACCACAACTTAACTTAAAGCTTCATTAAATTATCATTTACATATTATATACAATGATAAATAATTCATTTTCACTACTCTTGAAAGAAAAAAAAATAGAACGAGGAAAAAAAATAAAAAATGAGAGCCTGTAGATCCAACGAGGATCACAAGCCAGTTCTAAAGAAAAGATGCTTATAAGCATTATTATTTATTTCTTTACAATTCCAAACCCACCGTTGCTCCTCTCTCGTCAAAAACACCAATAATTCTAAAGACAATCTTCACTAGCTCTTCCAAACCTCTAGGCATAGTTGAGCCGGAATACCTAGCACCATACTTTATAAAGAGCACCTTCGCTATGATTGTTTCAATCTTAAATCCACCCTTGACGCTTGGATTGGTCGCCATCAGCCAATCGAATTATTTAATTTATTGATGATCTCCAATTAAAACGGAATTACATATTAGTATATCTTTTTTTCAGTACGTCTCAATCTATATGCAAATTCATATACATTTTGTACGAATAAAAATGAATATATAATGTAGTACATATATCATTATATTTGTACAATATCTGTTATACCTAACATCAATTTCTATGTCTACTTAATATAAGTATAAATATATTAATATCCTTCTGAATATCTATAAACATACATATTTACATATATGGTTATATGTGGATCAATATTGAGCAAAGCATCAACACTTATAAATACCTTTTGTGCGTGTACAAACAAATAAATAAGTACAAACGATTCTCCAATAGATATATTGGAAAAGCATTCCTCGTGAAAATAATTGCATATGCGCGTGCTATACTAAAAGAATAAAAAACATGCGAAAGATCATATTATATATTTAATAGTGTTATTATTATTATTGGAACTTGATGCAAAAATAATTAACTAGATAGATAACTAGAGCAGTAAATCTAAACCCCTTCCGGTATGCTTTTAAAATAAACTAAAAATGGCATGATTACCCTCCCAATTTGAAAAAAAAAAAAAAATAGACCTGAATATTTATTTCTCTAATGTAGAGTACTCATCACTTATAGTTAATAAAAGAATAAGAAGATTCAACATGAACAACAACAGTATTGATTCCATTGACCGAATAATTATTTTGAAAACCCATTTCACAGACTCCCACCAAACATACATAGGTTCGTTACAGAATAGCAACGCCCTATTTGTTCACAAATAAGTACAAGTCTGAGCTCGAAGATAGGCTGTGTTCCTTATGCTGGAAAGAGGTTTAGACTTTCCCAAATTTATTTTATGATTGTCTTAATGTTACTCTGGTAATGGGAATGGTTGAGTTTAATAGAAAGAAAATATGACCAAAACCTTACTCGCTCCCATTGGCTTATCGCCAAATCCCCAAGATACGTAAATTCAAGCAAGATTGAGAACCTCATATTCGAATTGCAGGGGATCCTTTATACTGCATGAGTTAAACTCATGAGTACCCTGTGGTCTACAAAAGTATGCTTCGAGGTATATCGAAACATCAAAGGTCATACGTTGATGATGGACCCGTCATGGGATGGACATATAGAGTTGAATTACATAATGACAGATTTTCTACTATCAATTTGAATTCATCAACATAAACAGAGCAGTAGTAGACCAACGATTTATTTAGTAAAAACCTAGAAAATTACATTAACATGATGACCAGTGATATAAATCTTGTTTTGTTTTGTTTTGTAACTAATTGTTCATGGTTTAATTTATTGCAATATGAATTTTTCTTTCAATCACTCAACCTTAATTAGTTTTTGAATTAGTTAGTGTTTAGATTTCAATGGACCACCAAATATATGCAGAAGATATCCCATGTAGAGTTGAACCATTTATGATTTTGGAAAGAATAGTCAAAGTGGATTTATAGTGACATTCAAATTTACATTGCATATCTTTTTACACATGAGTGACAAAGCATCTCCAAAGTTTTAGAGGTTTGAATTTAATTTGAACAAACCAATAAAAAAAATCATTACATTTATTGAAATATATTGTTCATTTCAACTTATATAAACACGTTTTCCACCTATTCATTTTTGTAAAATTATAATTGATCTTTTAACTAAAGATGACGTCAGAATACATATAAATATACATATATCATGTAATCAGTCTTTGAGATATATTAGTCTAAAAAAGGATATCAGTTTGGGGGTTGCTAAGGCAAATTCAATCCATTTATCAAAGTCCAAGTAATAAAACTATATTCCTTTGTGTAATCTATTACACTTAAGTTCAATCTTTAATGAACTCAATCCGTAATAAACATAATACGATTAATTCAATGATATGTATTATTGGAAAGTACAAATTATAAAGATTAATGAATGTAAAAAAAAGGTCATTGTCTAAGGAACCATTAACAGAATAATAGAAGAAAATATATACATTTTTTATGATGAAATGAATTAACAATGATCACTGAATAGTTTCAATTTGTAGAAAATATAACAAAGCATTTGTTCTTGCAAGATCAACATGAATGAAAATCATTAATGCTTATTAATGAGTGATAATCAAAATTATTTAGATTTTTCCGATGAATTGTCCTATCTACAATATAACACATGTGCCGAAAAGTTCCTGGCTTCACACATGTTTGACGCTATTTTTTTTAATTCCCCTGATATTCAGTTAGTACTAACTTTTAAAATACATCTGTCGAAATTTCGTGAGAAGGTGTTCTTTAGTTGAGTTGTTGTACTAAGTGTGACGTTACTTTTGTTATTTCCACAACAATAAACCAAACACAATTTACTGTTTTAATTTTACACTTTCAATTTCAAATAAATTGTATGATCTCGCGGATATAACGGGCAACTAAATGTCAACATTCAGTAGGTCAAATGAAAAATGTAAATCAAGCAGGAGAATAGACTATATTTCTGATGAATTGCTTTGTAATAAATATCAGCTGTCTAATATGGAGGTAGAAAGAGAGGGAACTAATTCGTTTACCTAAAAAGCTAGGGACAAGAAGATTATTCACTCCAAAGTGTCGAGGCAGCTTTGGTATGATCGATATTGGGATACAATGGAACATCTTATTGATATCATGGTAAAAGAGGGGAACCTTGCATATTTTTCCGTGGCAAAGAGTAATGCACATGGGGAAAAATAATTTAAATATTAACAATGGAGAGAGATTCAATGCATACCCAAAGAGATCAAGGAAGATGTATTGGCTCGAGGTTAGAAGGGTGGCCTTTCTCCATTAGAGTAAGCTTCTCAAAATAAAAATACCTACAAATGTAAAGGGTTCTCTTAGTTTAAGAAAGATAGACACTGTCTTAAAAATTGAGACTACTCACCCCTTGATCATTATGGTTCAAAATCAACTTGGAAAATATACACTCAACCCAATTACGAGGAAGGGGAGTTCATATAACATCCCAAATAGAAAGGTGAAGATCAACTTGGCGAAGGATGATTTCAGAAATAAGTTTGGTAGAGCAACCTTGAAGACGGAAAATAAAGATGAATATCTCAAGTCATTTTGGTACCCGGTCCTCAATCCAACGGAAATATACCAGAAATATCGGATATCATCGGGGATTTCCTTTACTGGAAGAAATTTTAAAGACACTCGGGCACACTGTATGAAGTGCAAGCAAGTGAAGACAATTTCTCATATATTTCGGAACTGTAGAACACTACGAGACATCATAGAGAATGTGAGGAAGGGTATAGGGGAGAAAATAGGAAGAAACCTTGATCCAGATGATCTTCTATACGGCTTCAAAGAACCAACGAGGGACTACATTTGGCGTCGAAGGTTATATGCAAGCTCTAGACTCTTGTGTTTTAGAGGTGACAGCCCTTCACCAAAAATAGAAAAGGTGCCTCTCGGGGAGTTTTAATTAACACTGATATAGCAGGACTTTTAATTCCTTTTAATGCAACAGGAATGGTGTGTCCGAGACTTTTGGTTTTATATTGTGTATTACTTTATTTGTTTGGATTTTTGAAACACTATATAATGATGTGTTAGTAATTATTTTCACTAACAACTATTTCTATTTTTTTCCTCTCCCATCCACCTTAGCTACCTGTAGTTAGTTAGTTAACTACTACATAGGCACGTACGTGCACGCTTGTATTCTTAGTTGTATTTAGCGAGTATGAACATAGATCTGGATTTTATTGGTTAATTATTGTTATGTTTTCATTTTAATGTTACTGATTACCTTGTGGGCGGAGGAGAAGAAAGGGGGAAATAAATACGGATGCTACATTATTACGAGTTGCTCATTAGTCATAATTAACTCGTTAACTCATAGCTCGTTCTTTTAAATTATTTATATTTGAGTTTTATGCCGTCCCTAAAAATTTGTGAAGATTGATTGTTGTGGGGAAAAAAAGAAGAATGTTAATCATATACTTGTATATTTACGCATATATCATTGCGTTTTTTAGAAAATTTAGTTTTAATTCAATCACGTGTAAATTGGTATTTATAAATAAAGTTGTTTTGATAAAAAGAAAAAAGTGTCAATTTGTAGAAAATATAAAAAGCATTTGTTCTTGCAAGATCAACATGAATAAAAATCAGAACAGCTTATTAACTAATCATGATCAAAATTATTTAGTTTTTTCGATGAGTTGTCCTATCTACTTGGGCCAAAAAGTCCCTGGCTTCACACATAGGTGAAATTATTTTGTTAATTCACCTGATTTTCAGTTAGTACTAACTTTTTTTTATCGGAATTTTTATGACAAAGGGTTCTTTAGTTATTGTACTAAGTGTGACGCTTGTCTTATTATTTCCACAACAATAACCAAAAATAATTTAGTGTTTTAATTTTCCACAACTTCTAGATGGCAAAAAATACCATTGAAGCTAAACAATTACTTAAAAAGTGTGATGGTGACTTCGTTTCATCGAAATAATAATTGAAAGTTGGTTTGCTGACATCAAAAGTGATCGTAGAGACACCGAGGATGCAGAAACTAGTGAACCTCGTCCAAAGCTCCCAAAAGCACAACAATCAGCTGGAAAGGTTATGGTCTCGATATTTTGGGATATGCAAGTGAAATGATATTCATTATTTCCCTTAAGAAGATAAATACTATCAACAGTGAATATTATATAGCGTTTTTAGAGCGCTTAAAGGAAGAAATCCGGGGAAAACGCCCCATTTTAAGAAGAAGATAATGCTGTTTCACCAGAATAACGCACCGTGTAACAAGTCACTCAAAACAATGACAAAACTACATTAATTGAACTTTGGGTTATTTCTGCATCTACATTACTTTCCATTGGCTTCCGTAACTACTGGCTGCTGGCAGACCTAAAGAAATGCTTGCCAGTAAGAAATGTTACTCTAATGAAGAGGTTATTTCTGAAACTGAGGAATCTTTTAGGCAAAACATTAAGTTTTTTATAAAATTGGCATTGAAATGTAAGAACAGCGCTGAAATGCAGACTATATTGATGAATAAAGCCAATTTTGTAGGGAAAAACGTGTTGTTTTTGTTCAGCTTGGCCAATGTGTTATAGGGATAAACTTATTATTATATTAAAGGAGAAAACATTATATAACCAAAAGTAATACTATTATGTAGCAAACTTGTATTGCAATTTTTATTTGTATAAATCTCTCAATAAATAAATCTAATTATTAAAAGGACAAAGAAAAAATAAATAATAATTAAATTTTTTGGAATATTTATATATTACGATCCTTATATGGTCCTTTACTGAATTTTGAACAATGCAAACTTACCTATTGCACATATTGAAATAACTAAATACAACTTTTTTGTTTGATCAACAAAAAATACGTAATTAAAAAAGTCATTGTTCTTTTAACCCTGTCTTACTTCCTTGGGGGTGCTTATCTACCGCAAAGACTGAAAAATTATCCTAATATCTTCTGAGAATTCTAAGAACTACATAGAACATAACTTTTTTAATCATGCTAAAGTATCTATTTTGATGTTGGTTGACAAAACCCAAATTTACTCATGGTACTATTATTCAAAAAAAATAATAATAACAATAAAATAAGGTTTTCTAATAGGTTGCATCATTTCTTATTTGTATTGAAATTTGGGTGTATTAGTATACCAAATGATAATATTAATAGCAAATAAAAAGTATTTAATCTACTGGAGAAAAGTGTTTCTTAATCCTTTAAGATAAGGATAAATATATATATTTACTTTCAATGTGAACAAATAAGAAGGAATCCATTTATTTATATTTAAGGAGTAGTAATACATCGGATTTCTTTAAATATTTGGCAATAAAAAACCATTAACTAATTATGATTATGTAGTTGCACTTACAATTTAAAATACTCTACAAAATTTCATATGCTTCTCTTTGCATATTTATACTATAACTGTAGTTGAGAAATAATTACATAAACAAAAGAATACTTTGAATTTATAAAGAAATTAATAAACGTTTAAGAAGATAATGGAAGGTATTTTAATTATGTACAGTGTGGGACACAAAACTTGTATTAGCATTTAATTACGACTGCATTCCCGTCATTTATAATTAAAAAGTTTTACTACGCAACCAAAGGACAGTTAAAACAAAAAAAAATAAGTTTTTTTTTGTCACATGTCTTTTTGTGCAAAAATGTCAAATAAGCTGATGTTTTGTTTCAATCAATAAAAATGAGTTTATCTGACTAAAAAAAACACAATCTATAAACGCATATTGAAAAACGAAATTCATATTGAGCTGTTATACTATATTTATGTGTAGTGTAATTTCTTCAACCTTGTAATTTTAAAATAGGTTTGGATCTAATTCTGAACGGATGGGTCACGTCGTTAAAACCGTTTTTCTTTTCTTGGATGGGCCCTCTCCCTTGATTTTAGTCTATCACACAAGATGTATTATGTTTTATTATGTACTTAAAATATATTGAATGCAAATATTTAGGTATGCATTGCCTACGAAATACATCATATTTGAATACAAACATATGCATTAATAAGATTGTCAATAAGTTTGAAAAATGGTATAAATATTTGTCAAAATTTGATCGATTACTTTTTGTGTTTATTAAATTAGTTAATTATTTACAAATTGAATCAATATTTTGTAACCAGTAAACTTTTTTGTCAATCAAATTAAAATAATGTTTGTTGACTTGTGGGCATACTGGTGTTAGTATAATTTAGTATGACAGAGAGTAGTAGAAAGTTACAATATGTGGTCTGTCAATGTAAAGAAAAAATAGGATGATTTTTTCTCAAAATTGAGTTATAACTTGTATTCTTCAAGGAACTATTGTTAGTTTTCATCAATACATTATTTTTATTAACATTTTGGTTGTGTTGTAAATTTCATTTGAAGGAAACAAAATTTACCATTCAATAAAAATAATAAGAATTTGACATATTTTATTTGAAAGGACTATATCGGGACTAACCTAAGCTTGTTAAATCAAACAAAGGTTTAAAATTAGAAATACAATTTCTGGGTATTCTAAATCATCCCACAAATTTGAATATAAATATCTTTAGTGTCTTAAATATGTCTTTGAAAAAATTAAGCTGTATATATTTTATATAAATTATATATATTGTTTTAATGTTTACGCACCACAAATAATGGCAGTCTATTAAAATAGCTTGATTAGTTATACTTAAAAAAACAAAACAAGTTTCTATAATTAAAGCCAATGTACAAAGAAAATCGAAATAAATTACTCTGACGACTCATTTCACTCAGACCTCTTATCTAAATTAACTAAAAATTTCTTGGGAAATTGTTTTTGTTTTTTTCTACTTTTTGTTAGAAAGCTTTCTATGTTAAAATGAAAGAAACTTTAAAATTCTTAAACGCTCCTTCGAGGTTATTTGAGTAGAAATAATACGTATAAACTGTATGTAAGCATAGAGTACATACTGTCTATCAACCATATTCACTATCCATAGTAATTTTATTATTCCTAAAAGTCAAGTAGAAAACATAAGACTTTTAAATCTCAAAATCAACTTATTATGCAAAGAAAATCAAAATAACATCTTTCTTTAAAAAAAATTAAAATAAGTCAACTTTTGTTTCATACTGACATTAAACTTTCTTTTGAAAATCATATGAGAATGGTGATGTCCACATCACATTGCAACTATATGTATGAATAGTTCCTTAATTTCCAAAAGAACTCATCCTTCTTTAAAAGTTCAAATTATAGCAAATGAAAACAACTTTTCCCATTAGTTCTAACATTATAAGATTTATTGATAAAAATTTTAACCTCCCAAGAGTAATAAAAAAACTATAATCAAATCAAATAAAAAGCACTCAACTTCTAGATAAATTTCATATATGATGCACATAAATAATTTTATTTTTGTAATTTGGAACAAATAACGTATTTTTTGGTTCTCTATCGTTTTCAACTATTAGTGAGCTTATTTTTAAGGAGTTACATCTATATATGACAATTACCCATTGTGCAAAGCCATAAAATTATTTAATGGTTGCAATATCTAAAAGCTTTTGTGAATGTATTATGTAAATAATTATTTTATCCTTACATACACACGTAATTTCATAACTTTACAAAATCAGTAAGAAGCTAATATATACATCCTATATATATTTCTCTAAAATAAAATATGTGTAAATAATCCAATAAGAGATGATACCTAGCTATGTAACAATAAAAAATAATACCAAGGTAGTTAGAAAAACCCACGTAGAGGCCTTTTACATTTAGAAAGCATTATTGATACTGGATTTTTAGCAGCAATTCGTTTACATCTTTCATTTATTAAAAAAACAATATTGGATTATTTTATTTATAAAATGATACTTAATCTCGTATATTTGTCCTAAAATCAATACAAGGTATTAAAAATAACTATTTGACAATACTGAATAGTCCATTACACTCTGAATACTTTGAATCTTAAACTTTAGCAAGATATAGTTTATTAATTAACAATAGGATTTCAACAAAATTATTGCTATAAGTAGAAGTGTTTCTTAGCTCTTTCAATCATTATTGTAGCCGCCCTTAGCACCAATTATGGCTTCCAGGCGGTGGTGGAAGCCTGACACCCTTTGCAGATACCCCCATACCCCCCCCCAAGACGATTGTCATTGCGTTCCAGTGTTGGTTGACAGTAACTTTGAGGGTATTGGAGTTTGTATGACAGACAATGCAGGATTTGCCCTGGATATGGACCCAAAAGGTGTAGTCCAGAGGGTTACCATCAAGGCAGAAGGGGCCAAAAGTTCAAAAGAGCTAAAAAGACTCATTCAATAGAGTCTTGCTACGGAGAAAATGGGTTTCTATCATTACTACTGTCCAAAGTGGCCTCTCCGTCCTCACAAGGCACTTTCCAGCCACTTTCTTGATAGCTCTTTTAAAGTTTGGTGTGAAATCCCAAGATTTCTTTCATGGGCCCTAATGAACTATAGGGGATTTGCCTGGGATGTTTTCTATAACTCATACGGGTCCGATTTGACCTTTTTGACACAGCCATTTGGAGCACTCAATACACACACTTTTAGGTTTTGAATATAATCGAACGTAGTAGAAAAGGAAGTTCACTCCTCAGAAACTAAATACAAATTACCAAATCTCATTGTTTTTACTCGCTTGATGACTTTTAAATTGAAACAATGTTACTTTTGAAATACTCTTCACTACAACTATTAAGATTTTTGGAAAAGAGCAAATATTTCACTCAATTCAGTAAAATTTTATGTACTAACTGAATACTTAAAATGAATCTCATAGTCACTTAACAAATTATTTTAATGAAACATCCCTTTGGATAGAAAGAAGCTTGAGTTGATGTTATAATTTGTAAATACTCACGACAATATTTTTTCAATAACTTGACCATGATATGAAATTAATCTAATAAACAAATAGCATTTTATTTATTATAAATCCCAAGTGCAAGCAAAATTGATATCAATATGAAAACATATCGATCATTTGCCTTTGTTTACTAAAGAAAATGTAATAAATTAATCATTGACGTTGTATAATTGAATAAAACACATCTAAAGGGCGGATATATTATTCAAAATCATCAATTGACACATCAAATTCATTTGCTAATTTTTTGTTGTAGGTGAATGATGAAACCTATGATAATTGACGTTTGCTGATAAGATAATTATAATTAATTATATTTATAGAAATATAATCTGAATTTTGATTAGAAAAAATATTATTAACTTTAAATAATCTTATATTATGAGGAATTTTTAGACGGCTGACAAATACGTTTCGTGTCACTGATCAACAAACAAAGAAACAAAAACGTTATATGTAAGGGCACGGTAAAATTAATAAATGATTATTAAAATATCTCAAATGAATAAAATACTATTCATCCAAAATTTATCAAATTTAGTAAAACACATGATCGGAAAAGTCTCAGGCTTAACAATGAAAAATATTTTTTTTTCGTTCAAAATTGCTTTTTTTTTTTTTTTTTTAAATCATTATTACTATTTTGTTTGCATAGTTTCCATAACACTTTTTCCGATCAATAAGCACTGTATAGTTAAAACACAAAATTGTTTTGACTCATTATTTTGAAAATAACAAAAGTGGAATCATACTTAGCCCAATAACTCACGAACTAAAGAATAGACGGACATGAGATTGGGACAGATGTCTTTTGAAAGTGAGTACTAGCTGAAAATGAGATCAATTACAAAAAAAAGTAGTGCCACATATGAGTGAAAGGCCAGGACTTTTTAGCCATGTAGAATTTATACAGGGTGTCCACGATAAATTGGAACTACTTTAAACTTCATCCAGATCCATAATATGGATATTCGGGGTTAAATCATACTAATATAAAAGGTTGCGTGAATAATACACTATAACTTCCACCACAATTGTTTTGACAACAAACAATAATCATCATGGAACAAGCAAGGAGAGACGCCATCCTCGAATTGGCTCTCGCGGGACACAATCCCTCTGCTATCTACAAGCTTCTTAACTACCCCAAGACCACGGTGTATCGGGTCTTCAATGCCTGGGAGGTTGAGGGGAAGGTCTGCCACAAGGCCCACAACATGAGAAGTGACCGAATCCACACTCCCCGCTTCCTTGAAGGCCTCCGGAAGTCCATCAAAGGTTCACCGGGGACTTTCTTGTCCAGGTTGACCAAGAATCGTAGAGTGAACAAGCAGCAGGTCTCCAAGGCTGTGAACGAGGTACCTCAGGTACAGGTCATACCGAATGGCCAAACAGCGCATCCTCACGGCATCCATGAAGGCCACCAGGCTCACCAACGGAAAATGTCTCCTCAATGACCTGAAGAGCCATGGAGGAAGAATCATCTTCTTCTCCGACGAGAAGAACTGGACTGTCGACAGAAGCTACAACGTCCAGAATGACAGGTGGCTTGCCAAGGAGAGAGAAGAGGTCCCTGCGGTCTTCACCAAAAAGTTCCCGGCTCCGTGATGACCCTGGGTGTCATCTGCAGCACCGGTGAGGTGATGCCTCCTTTCTTATTCAATCCCAAGGAAAGGGTTAACGCGATAAAGTACTGCGAAGTCATGGAGGAGTTCGTCATCCCCTGGATGAAGGATACGGCCGCTGGGAGGGAGCTCATATTCCAACAAGACTCAGCGCCCGCACACATCGCCATGAGGACCACTAAACTCTTCAAATCCAACGACATCACTTTCTGGGATCGCAACACCTGGCCCTCCAACTCACCCGACCTCAATCCGTGTGATTACTACTGGTAGGGGAAGTTGGAGAGGGAGGTTTGCAAGGTCAGCCACAAGAGCATCGCAGCCCTGAAGGGATCTATTAAGAGGGAGTGGAATGCTGTCGATTCCGCGGAAGTCATCAGGGCATGCAAATTTTTAGGGGCAGGATGGAGAAGATGGTGGCTGCTGAGGGAGGACATGTTGAATAAATTTATTGTTTAATATCAAGTCTAACTTTTTCATATTAACGAATACACTCCAAATTCCATTTTTTATCAAGCAGGTTGAATTTTAAGATAGTTCCAATTTATCGTGGACACCCTGTATGCAGATTATGCAAGCTTCAAATTTTATTATAACCGAGTTATTTGATTGG
Source organism: Lepeophtheirus salmonis (assembly GCF_016086655.4). Classification (NCBI taxonomy): domain Eukaryota; kingdom Metazoa; phylum Arthropoda; class Copepoda; order Siphonostomatoida; family Caligidae; genus Lepeophtheirus; species Lepeophtheirus salmonis. The sequence continues at coordinate 5,759,689 of NC_052135.2, read as the reverse complement.
TTTTTCAGATAAGAAGTCGAATATTCTTTTTTAAACCCTCGTGCATACCACCCTTTAAATAGTCGCATCTTCTGAGCCTTTTGTTCAACTTCAATAAACAAAGTCTTTCTGAGGAAGAAAAATATGTAAGATTATCGTTATATTTCGTATTTATATTCGGACATTTTGCAGCCATGATCTTACATATATTATTAAAATTGACAGCAAATTTGTTTGTTTTGTTAATCTAGTTTTAATTTGGTAAATTTGGATTCCTTGGAACTCTATGTATCACCTACATGAATGTGGGAATATATATTTTTTGTGGGTTATAAATATGTTTTAATTTTTATTTGAATTAAATAATAAATTTCACAAGTCAATTATTAATATACATTCAGATTTGGAAATAATAAAATGCACTCATAGTCAACATTATCACTGATACCAATTTTTAATATATAAAATACTTCGTATATATGAAACATAAAGTAAAAAAATCCAAAAAAGTCAACTTTTTTTTTTCCTTTTTGGGTATCAACTGCATAGGAATTCATGATTTTGATGGAAAAAATTGGAAAATATTTTTATTGGGATACAAAAATATAGAACTCCAAATCTTAGGAACCAATCAAACAATTCGGGGGAAAAACTTACATATTCAATTTACTTGTAAATGTTTATATGTATAACAAATGTTAGCAAATTTTGATTTGCAGATTTACCAAGAGTAGAAAGGAGGATTAGGTATATTTTGTTATATGTTTGTTTCCAGCCAGTACCGCATAAAGGTGGAAAAAATAAAAAGGTCGAATTGTCTCCCTTCAAGGATTTTAAACTTTTCTAAGAATATAATTAGTTTTTACATATTGGATGATCAATATTATTTAAAGACAAGTTAAAATAATTAGATCCTACAACTATTTTGTAGAATATAATAAATTATTGTTAGAAAAGCAATCAGAGCACTTGGGTTTATTAAAAGAAGTTTTAAAACTAAAAATATGAAACTGATGAAGAACCTTTATGAAACAAATGTTATGCCTTTTTAAGCTATGCTTCTCATTTGTGGAATTCAATGTATAGAAAGGAAATCAAAGCTCTTGAAAATATAAAGAACCACTTTATTAAGATAGTATACGGAAATGTGTGTTAAAAAGGCTAGTTTTTGTAAAAATAAAATCTCTGAAATTGAAAGTTTTAATATTTTGTGCCATTGTTTAGTTTATTTATTCACTATCAATTTTTTAGATGAAACGTATGCTAAGAATAAATTTATAAATAACATAATAAACAATAATATTTTTTAAGATGTTTTACATTTCCTAGATAATTAATTATAAAAAAAAGGTTTATTTTTTATTCATTTTTTTAAGTATTTCTCTAAATGAATAAAGTCATGAAAAAAATCCGTATCATTATTTTTTTTTTCATTTTTAAGAACATTAAAAACATAACGAAAATTTTCAATTTTTGTATTAGTACACAGTAAGGACTCAAAACTTGTAGTAGCATGACATAATCTCCAAACAATTGATTGTTATGGAATTATTAAAAACATTTTTCTCCTAGTCGCATAGACTTTGAAGTCTACAAGGTTGAGGTCGGGCAGGAGGAGGGCCAAAAATTGGCAGGCCAGAAGTCAGCCATATTGTTTCTGTACAAGTTTTGGTTCTTCTTGGCTGTATGGGATTGTAATGGACTTTTCGATGTTTTAAGATGATGTCAACAAACTCTGCAGTCTTCACAGCACTAGCAACAACCCAGAGGAGTTACTACAGGAGTTGCATCTTTGTTATTTCTCTTACATTTTTAGACTTAGAAAAACAAAACGTGTTATTTTTTAATTGTAATTGAAAATTACGGGGATGAAACTGTAATTAAATGCTACTGTAATGTTCTTTTCCCCACTCGATTTTTCAATAATTTTTTCTCAAATATGAGGTCACATACTACGAATACAGTGCTGGTTTTGGAAAGGCTTGTTCTAGTCTTACACTTTAACATTAAAAGTGGACTCCCTGTGGGTTGTACTCCTAGATACCTCAATATTATGATTAAAATCTACTGCAATTCTTTAGACCCCACAAAGTATTTCAATAACTATTTCTCCAATATGACGTCACTAAGCGTCTATTATGTCATATCTGACGTCAGGAAAAATGCTATATACAAACTACAAACTACAAATATCGTACTGATTTTAGAGAGGGGCATTGGAACTATTTGTTTCAGGACTCCCGCTTTAATATTAAAAATAGAGTCCCAAGGATTAGGCATATTCTAAATATAAAGGCCCTTCTATTTTTCTCTTATTTCTGGCCCACCCATAGTATAACCGACACTATGCATATAATACGAAATAGTGCAATTATACACAGTATTGTTTAAGTTATTACTGAATTTTAAATGAATAAATAACGAACTAATGCATATATAAAAAGATTAATAACGTATATTCTTTTTTTTTTGTAGGGCTATGGAGAAATAACTACCTGTAGTTTTCGTCTACGTAGGGATTCAACCGAATATTTCATTATGTTCTTTACGGATATAATACTGTTTTACGTTCTACCCCTTGTACTATCAGTAGTTTTATATTCGCTCATTGCAAAAATGTTGCTACCCAGTACAAGAAGTAGATATCTTGGAGGAGTTTGTGGAAATGAAAGCATCATGTGTGAGGCCGCTATTAAGAGTAATCAATCGAGAGTACAGGTAAGATTAGTACTGATTATGTAGTCAAATACACATGACTGTATAAATTTTTCTTCTCTTCTATTTTTTTTCTTATATTGTATAATGAACAAAACAAATATTTATTTATTTTGGCGATTCATGATTTGGTATAAGTCTAAATCAAATATAAATGAAAGAATCAAAAATTAAAGCAGCTTTGTACCATATAATATTTCAAGTGCAAAAAATGTACTTATTAGGGCTGTGTGTTTAACGTCCGGCACGACTTGTCTGCAGATGCATAGCACTTGTACTACTGCAATACTCTATAGGATTTTAAACGATAATTACGACTGAAATCACTATGAAAATTCAATCTCAAAGTAAAGTTTATATGCCAAGAAAATGAAAAAGGGAGTAATTTGAATTTTCTACATAAATTTAACTTGCTCTAAGTGTTTAAAATTTGAGATACTGTCAGATTTGTCTAAATAGGATTTAAATTCAAAAATCTACTACACTATAATATTATAGTTGCACATATGTTTGTATGTCCGCTAATAAAAACCATAAGGTATTTTCTTTCAAAAATAGAGACAGATATATACTTTAGACATAAATAATGGTTGTTCAGAATTCTTAGTTACGTACCTAGAACTATTTTTCATTCTGATCAGACCAGATTCCTGGGTTCTGGAAGGCAAATTTGTCTTTTCACTAATAAGTTGATTTTTTTCATAAAAAAAAGATCGTGTCTTAGAAATTTTTTAAGGTCTGTGTTGTAGATTCGAAAATGCACAAAAAAAAAACAATTATTGTACAAATGGAATTAGGGAGAACAAATTGAATTAAATGCGAATTAAAAAAGGGAATTACGAAGAGGATTAACGAGTTTGTCTTAGTATGTATGTTGTCTATCGACAAGTTTGACTAAATTCTGGAGTTATTTAAAGTATTAATCAAATAAATCGAAATAAAATATATAATAATGGTACGTCCGAGTACGATATATAATTGGTCAATTTTTGGTGGAGGATTGGGCATTGTAGAACGATGCCTTATTGCCCTAAAAATCTTCGGTATTGCCCGCATCGTTTTTCGTGTAGTCTTTAAGGAAGAGGTCGAGTTTTTTTAAGGCGATAGGGCAGAGATACAATGGAAAAAGATGGTCTCTTTGCCCTATCAGCTGATTGGTTAATTTTTACTCTTCCTTATCATTTGATTGGCTTACAAAATCAAAGACTTGATAGAAAATTAAATATGAAGATCTGTTTGAGAAAAAATTAAAGAGTTTATAGAAAATTAAATAAAGATGTATGCCAGGCAACAGTGTGCAAAAGTCCTTATACTGCAAGTCCGAGTCGAGTCTCAAGTATTTACTTATGCATTCAAATGAATGAATATTTTTATCGAGTCCAGTTTCTAGTCCTGAGAAAATAAAAGATACTTTTTAAGAGTACATGAAGTTATATGCAATTTATTAATTGAAATGACTTTCGAGTCCAAGTCGAGTCGTTATTATAAACTTTTGAGTCCTATTCAAGATATGAGTTTTCATTATGTAATCAAGTTATGTCTCAAGTCTCTAAAATAGAGAATCGAGTCAAAATCTGTCCCTATGTTTTGAGTTGTAGAGTATTAAAAAAATCTTTAAGACTTTCAAAAATGAACAAAACTGGATGCTAAGAATCAAATTTAATTTTTATATCAGAACAGGTCAACTTGAATTGACTGGTTTCGAATTCAGTTGAAGAGGAATAACAGTTGAATAACTGATATAAAAAAAATGTAGGTTAAATAAATAAATAAAAATTAATTTCAATATACAAAAATAAATTTAATGGACCATCTGGATATCATCATACAATTATTCAATATTCCCATTCTATGAAGAAAAATATAATTGAAAAATTGATAAAAAGTATGATTTAAGAGTAAGAAATTCAAAATTGCTAAGAAATATATAATAAATGATTAGAAAATCGATAGTTGCTTCCATTGGACAAGAGATCCAATATCTCTGATCAAAATTGTATTTATATTTCTATGAATTGTATGATGAGAAATTCTTTATAGATGTTGGTGTCTGCTGTCGTTGCCTTTATTTAGCAATAAAGTAATTCTTCCTCAATTAAATTATCTTGACTACCGTAGAAAGAAATGTGTGGTAACTTTCTTTAAACTTCTTCGAAATTACTGTCATACAAAGAACATTATTTAAGTTGATAATTCTTCACTAAGTATTTTATAATAATTCATATATATTCATATTCTCTTGAAAGACCTTTATCCAAAACGATATCACCTCTTCCATTTTATTTGCAATTTAGCCCTTGGTCGGTAAAGATACATATTCTGAGGGCTAAACTTCTTTTACATTACCATCTAAATTAGGATAAGATCCTGTGAAAAAACTTTCTGAAGAAACAGGAAAAGTGAGTCAAGGAGACAAATAAGTGAATTCCTCTTTGCAAACGAAAGTTTATCATAAATACATGCAATGAATCCCAAATTTAGAGTCTTTTGGTAGAATAATTAATTAAATTACTACCCATAATCTGATGAAACCAAAGAATTTTCTTAGCCACATAGGAATCGCAAGTCTAGAACCATAGAGCAGTTGATATTTCCCTAACGGATAACATGATGAGTTGAAGCGGTGCACCGCTGGTGACTTGACACTATACGTTGGTTAAGATTAAATATCTAGATAGAGGAACGAACTGTTAATAAAGGATCCTATATTGGAAAAATCCATTGTCTTGATATCTCACTCTATTTCTTCCGGAGACAGAGTCAGTGAGAGGAACACAGGCAATAGAAACAGGGCAATAGAGTTGAGGCAAAGTAGAGCTATAAATAAAATGCTTAAAAATGTGGATGTATTAATGGATAACGTTTAACTTTTATAATATCCTTTATATTGATTTAAAAATGTATGTTCAATATCCAACACTAAGCTTGATTCCAAGTTTTTAACATTTTCCATTTTTAAATATTTAAAATTATTGAGAATCCATAAAATACCCATAATTTACTTTTCGTGAGGTTCTTGTCACATATCACAACTTTATATTTTATTTATACTTAGCCAGTGCAAATTCATCAACCTATAGAAGGAGCATTCAAAAATATAATTTATGTCCTACATGATAGGCATGTACATAAGTTATTTAAAAATATTTTCTACAAAAGTAGCAATGTTTCCTGTCCTCTTGGTAGAACTTACTCACCACCACAGCCCAATAGTGATTGTAAGAACACGGTATTTTAAGCATTCTTCGAATATTTTAAATATTGTTTTTTTGTCAACCTTAACAAATAAACGTGTCAATTCTATTTTGTTGTGTACCAAAATGCCCATATTATACATATATATTAAAAGGTCTATATCATAACTTTATAATCAGGGCCTGAGGCCCTGGAGTAACTGACCCAGCCCCGGAGCTGGATATAATTTTGTTAAAATAAAATTTTAGCGTCATTCGATTAATATATTTAGAAAGGGTGTTAGAAAATACTTTTTATTCTTCTGTTAATAATATATAAATATATAGATACAGGAGAATAGTTCATGTCCAAGAACACTGGAGCTTTTTGTTCAAGTTGATAATCCGTACTGGGTTTTTTACTATCCAAAGCTCTTCTCATTACAAATTACTTCTTAAAGACAGAAACTGTAAGCATTAGTAGTACTTATACCCAAGAGAGACAAAGACTAACAATGAGGGTTTGCTCAGGGGTTATAAGTGTTAGTCCTGGCTGGACTCAGAGTAAAATTGCGGATGGACTTCGAAGTAATTCCAGACTATGTGTACACGCAACATACATAGTTGCATTGCAGCTGATCTAATAAAATGACGTTTCATTAGATAAGATACAATCAGTTGTGAGGAAGGAGGAGGGAGAAAGGAAATAGACGAGGACATGGCAAGAATTACTACGATATCCATCCTCAATTGTAATCTGGTTTCAACAAAGACTAACAGTTTTAGCTCTAACACAAAAAATCAAGCTTACTTTTTGTCTTTTATGACCACATGCAAATACTATATCCGGTTATATATCAATGAAATCTTGTATGCAGTAAAAAAGGAAGTTCATTTCTCAGGAGTTAAATGATAATTACTACAGCTTAGGAAAATAAAAATTCCCTCTTAAAATTTCTCAACTCCTTAAAATAGGGAAACTTAATAAATCCACCCAATATTCATCATCATCTATATTTAGCTCAAGCCCGCTCACCGGCGCAAGTTAAAATACAAAAATGAATCAATATTGATTTCAGTCTAAAAATAGAAGAAACTTTGTTTCCTATAGGTACTAGTTATATATCATTTACTTCAGACACCGGAGAGCTCCAAATTATTTCCTAAATGCTTTTATAATTAAAAATAGCCTTAAGTTTATTTATCCCTATTGTAGTATATCATTGTTAGATCATTTAATAGGATATTTATCATAATAGAAGAAAAAAGGTACTTAAAGTTCTACCCATTTTAATATAATATTATTTTTGTAGTTTTAGTGCCCTATACATTTAAATTCGAAAATGTATGATTTTATTATAGGTAGACACAATACTAAAGGACATAGATTATCATTATTTATTTTTGACATAAATGTATATTTGATCAAAATGCTTCCCTTTTAAGCAAACTACAATATCTTTTATTTGAATTTAATATTCCTATAAATGTACTTTTTTTTTTTAAGTTACTGGGAAGTAATTTTTTCCTTTGACTATTAGTCATAACATTAATAAAAAATAAAGTATTATTATGATGTGTAAAAAACATATGCATTAAAATCAAATAAAAGTGTAATATAAATAATAATATACAACGGTATAATATGTTATCTTCCCAAGAATGAGGACGGCTTCAGAAAATTAAATTATATATTCATGTAGCAACTACAAAAAACAGGACCTCTTCCATTATAGTATTATTTCCATCTATGGATGTAACTACAGTTGCATCTAATTTTAATTACTGCGTGGAAACTTGAAAAACACATGGAAAGAAAAAAGAAAGTAGCTTGATATTCCTTAATTACAAATTCTACAAAAATCTTTATTAATCCTTTTCTGATACATAAACAAAACCGAATTTATTTATTCCATTCGGCCACCATTGGCCTCACAGGTGGTGACAAGTCTCTTGCAAAAAGAAGTGGACGTATTGCAAATTAAGTTCGGGTCAATGGTAGCCCTCTCCCCGTCGACTTATGCCTTCATTACTTCGAAGTTCGGTTGACGGCTGCTACAAGCCCTCCCTTCAATGTGGCACCAGAAAAAAAGTCGACGAGATTGACATCCGGACTGTATCTGCCCACATTCTCTTGTACCAGAAGGCAATGTTGTTATCCAAAAAAGTCTGGGTAATTTTCGCAGAGTGAGGGCCCCCATCTTACTGAAAGACAACGTTGCCATCATATAAATTAGCCTGGACCCAGGGGAGCAGGTTGGCCTTGAAAACGTGTATATACATGGATGCTGCGAGCCCGTAACACTTCAGGAACTAGATCAGGGGTACTGCAATGCTGTTGGATGCCAATTATGATTTTTTCCGGAGCTTTCTATGGTCTCATTGTAGTTTAGCCTTTTCTTAGCATTATAAGTTATCTTACAAGCCTTTCTCGCCAGCATGGCTACCTCTGTTGGATTGTGACCCGCGCGAAGAAGAGTTGATGCCCTAAGCATTGAATCTCGCTACGATAACATTTTTCGTCTGATTTAAAACATTCAAAAAGGTGCAAGTCCTTGAGATATGTGGGTACCTATACAATTACAGACAGTTTTAATTTTCTCACACAGAATATCTCCAATCAATAAAATGCAAGTGTGTAAGTTTCAACTTTCCACCCGGTATAACGCGTCGTTTAATAGTCAATCCGAACAATTTTGTTGTTGTTTTTCCAAAGCTGTTTCCATAATTCTCTAATTCTTGAAGAGATCACATCTCTCATTCACCTCGTTCAACTCGGCATCTTAGCTTGATACGGAGTTGGTTTTATGTATATTTTCTTGCTCTTATAGCTGCTAACAGTTACTGTAACAAAACGTCAAAATAGCTAAGCTGTTTTTTCCAAAAGACTATTCAAATTGTCATGGTGACGATGTCTTTTTCCGTCTCCTTTTTAGCATACAGGCTGGTGATATTTTATACAACTCTAGATATAATAGTGCCTTAGAATACAAACGTTCATGGCCAGCTTATGTTCAACAGTATGTAAAAATATTTTTTTTAATTCTCTTATTATGATGATGTCTTTGATCAATGTAATATATAATTTCCTACTTAAAAAATCTTTTACTTACTAGTTAAAAAATTACTTTTTAAGATATTTATTTTACTGAAGATTATTTTTGGAGTAAAACAAACAACAATTCTTCTAGATGGGCCTAAGAAAAAAAAATCCATTTTGTTTTTAGAATACAAAAATATAATGTGTAAAATAAATTGTTTTGAGTGTTTTCCACTTTATTCCGAAAATAAAATAAAAATGCTGGTCCAGCTCGAAGTTTTCCATTATTTTATAGACATTTTCGATAACTGGTCTGGCAGATCGTGCCTCATGTTTGACGTCCATATTACAGAACGTAATTGTTGGAACCATATCTTTATTGTTGTATTCGATACTGGATTGGGTCTATAAACAAGCCAATTTTTTAGCTCCTTGCTCCACCTTTTCACCTTCTCCATAGGCTCAAAGTGATACTGAAAAATGTATCAAATTTTCTACTTTTTTACTTCCATTTTGAAACGCTTTAACAAAAAATCTAGCTTCAACAAACACAACCCTGTAAATGAACTTTTTTAGCCTTTCAACCTTTAAGCCTTTTTTATGCAATGTATAAATCGTAAGTAGTAAAGGCATCCATCGATAAACGCTCAGAATTTTTTACTTGACCAAATGTATATTAATAAATTAAATATCATTTTCGGGTCATTTGATAAAAATGTTTATGACTAATTGTCCTAGAACCCAATAGGCATATCTTTATTGTTAATAATGACAAAAAAAAAAATTTAACTTATTAAAATACAGTCACTAAACAAGTCTGTCAAAGACAGTATGGAAAAAACCGAAAAAATATTGTGTTCCCTTCCCCACTTTTTATAATTTAAGGTTTAACTATACTTGATTAAAATGATACACAATACCAAAATACGTTTCTTGGTACAGTAATGCATCTATCTTTTAAATTAATAGCCTGCTGATGAAAGTTATTATATAATACAACACATTATCTAATTATATAAATAACACTATTACATTCTTATCTCATAATTTATGATTAAACTTCCATATAATATATTTTTCAATATTTATAGCCATTTCGTACCGAGCAAAATGTTTAGTCAATATAATACCATATTGTAGGATAATAAAAGTAGCACCGCTGTATATATAAGTCATATGATACTTTTAGTTAATGATATTAGGTTATTTCTTGTTATATCATAAATAATACTTTGCCAAAACGTAATCTTAATAAAATCCATAAAAGCTACATTCCTATTTAATCGTAAATTTGGCAAGGATGTCTTTCAAGAAATTATTTGGTGTCTCTTTGAATTAAGTTTCAAATACTAATATTAAATTTATTATATACAATGTTTCGAAGAAAAGAGTTACTTTCCAACATATTATGACAGAGAGCATCGAAAGCCGTACTTGTAAAAATAAATGCATTCAAAAAATATTTATAAGCAAAAGTATGATATATCATTTAAATAAATACTAGATATATTATATTATTTTAATAATTTTTCATTCCCAATAAATTGATTATTTAACACATACATTGACATTTAAACCAATTATTGAATGTTTATTATTTTCGGTAAGAAATATTATACGAAATCATTTTGCCATATTATGATTTATATTTTTACATCCTTGGTCTTAAAAGTAATTGAAACGGATTTGTTGCACCATTTTGTAATTATGTTGTGAAAGTCAGAGTTGGAGAACTAAAGAAAGCCTTAACATTTGGGACTTGCAATGACCTCAAAAGAAATCTGAGGACTCGAACTAGACTCCATATTTTAGGACTTTATATTGTATTTTTGTATTTGAAGTAATCGAACTTTTTCCCACCGCTGGTGAAAGCTTCCACAAACAAATTATCTATGTTTTGTGATTTTTTTCTTTGTGAAAGCCAAAATACAACTGTGTAAACCCTTTTTCCATTTTTTTTTCTTTTAAAAATTGAAAAAAATTATTTATATTGATGTAGGTAGGATACTTTTAAAATAATTTAACTTCTATAATTAAGCTTATACTGTATGGTCAAGTATTAATCCAGGTATTTAACGGGTTAATATCCATGTTAACAAAAGATTTGAATTCTAAACATCTTTTCATTTTGAAATATAGGATTGATCTTATCCATTGATACATATCCTTTATTTTATTTTATTTTTCAAGAGTAAAATTTAAATGGGAGATTTCTGAGGACATTTATTTACAAAATCATCTCAAAATAGTGCTTGGCTTAACTTTTATTCAATATGTAAGGCATCAACTCTAATAATTGCCTCAATACGAGGCCTAAGCCCCTTGCAGACCTTAACTATGTAGTCAGACTCGACCTTGGTCCACTCCTTCTTGATTGAACCCTCTAAAGACTGGCCACTCATGTGAGGAGTAGCACACACCCTGTCCTCCAGACACACCTAGATAGAATAGTCCAAAGGCGTCTGGAGAGGAAGGCAGTCACATGTTGAGGTCCCAAATGTTCGAAAAGTTGTATTTCAGGAAGGCCTGGGTATTAGCGACCCAATGACACGGAGTTCCGTCTTGCATGATGAAAAAGTTGTCCCCGAACTTTTCTTAGGCCCAAGGTAGAACTGTCTTATTCAGAAGTTCGATGTAAACATCCGTATTGAGCCACTCCTAATGGGAGAAAAAGTTCCATAACGTCCAAGACCATGGTTCCGCCTGGATTTTTGTTCTGAAAATATGTATAATTGAAACTGAGACACTGTCTGGATGTTCTGTTGTGATGTAGCGACTGGTCTACTTATTCAAATTGGCATCAACGGTATAAAACAAATCCCCATAAATGACCAAAACTTTCCCCAAATTTCGGTGACCTTGATTAAATTTAAAATCTTCTTTTTTCCTTCCAACCGTCCAAGGTTGCTTTATTCAGAGATGATATGTCCTATTATCTTCCTCCGTGATTTCGCACCAATGTCATTCTGGATTAAAAATAATATAATGTGGGCTGCTAGATAAGATCAACCCTGTATTTTGTGATATAATACGGGATCACCAGGAAAGAATGAATTAAGCTGTCTTTGTGTGTTGGTCAAAAGCAAATATAACTTTTGACTTCCTTCGTTCCTTCAACACTTTAAAATTTCTGGTTCATAGTAAACAAACAATGTTTCCTCACAATTCAACATAAATTTCAAGAATCGAACATCGCTCAAATTGAGTTTAACCCTAGCTAGGCAATACTTCTTTTGATACTATTGCTAAATTGATAATGTGGAACAAACATGCAATTCCATTTTTATAAAAAAAAAAGTTTTTCAGTTAAAACTCAAGAAGCAGTTATAATTATTACTATACCTAGTTTCATTGGTATGAATTTGATTTATTATTAATTTTAGCAAACTTTTGTGAAATATTGCACTTGTACCATTTTTTCTTCTATGATTGTTGTCCTTAATATTTATAATTAATTTTGATATTTTAACCACATAGAAACAATTAAAAAAAAAATCAGGATCTACAACTATCTTTCATACATGTATAAACATTTAAAGTGTTTCTGTTTATCAGTCTTCCAATTCCTTCATTATTATTTTAAATATTTATCATCTGTTCATTTTCTTTATATCGATGCACAAATACAACTGTCACTTAATGAGTTATATTTTGGCTTCTCATAAAAAAACAATATTACACAATTTGTAGATATATTTTCATCATAAAATTATCAAAAGTTTTCAGATAGCTCAAAAAGTTCTATAGTTTACACTATAGCATGTTCTTAGTAGTTTAAGTAATAAGGTATGATCAGTAGTGATGTAAACCGGGTGTATTTTTTAGCTAGCTCGCTTTTTTGGAGTTGGTCATCAGTGCAATTGATTTTCTTTTCTTCAGTTATTGTCCTTATTACTTCACGACTAGCTTATTTATTCACTCTCAACCTCGACTGATAAAGGGGAAGGGAAAAATTGTCCTTGGCAATTTCATTTTCCCCCTCTTCCCTTGTCACGGCTGATCTAATGAAACATCATGATATCAAATCTGCTCTCTAATTCAATGTAAGGAGCTTCGAGTGGGTCCTTAACGCAGTCGGAATTAGCATAGTTGATGGATTCTAAACAAAATTACACTAAACATTTCTATAACCAATACAACTTATTTACAACCGAAAATATTTGACTTTTGTATAGTTATAAGTTTCAATAGAAATTGATGCTGATATCTTAACGAATGAACACCCTCTTTCGACATTTATTTTGTATACATAGATTGAAGTTTCAATGTCGTTTTGAGATAATGGCTTATTACATTTTCTTCCTTTTATAATTTTTGTTTATCTGTTATTTTTAAATATTCCGAATGTGAATCCATTAGTTTCAATTGTACAAACCTGATAATTCATTCTTTTTCGTTCCGTTCCACGATAATCGATTTCGAATTCTTGTTACCCCCAAGTAGATGCAATCTCGATGAGTAATCTTGATTTATTTACTCCTAATAGGGTTATTTAGAATAACTTCTTATTTTGTTCGAGCAATCCATCATGTCAGACTATCCAAAACTTTTCACAAGGAAGACGTTCGTATAACCACCGCAAATACCAATTATAGCATGGTCGTAGTAGTTTAAATAGAAATGTGTTATTATGAGGTGTGAAGGAATAGAACTCTTGTTTTCTTTGTATCTCTCGTAGATCCTCAAGAAGAAGAACTACAAGATTTAATATTCTAAGTATATTTAATAATAATAGATTTTGTTATCACAACACATTTATTTTGTAAAGAAGGATAAAAATATCCACACATTAAACTTTCTAAAGAAACATTAAATGCAGAATCTATTAAAAACTAACATTAAAATAAATTGATATTATTTAAGTTGAGTTGTTTGTAATGAAAAACACAAAAACAATGAGCATCAGGAGAAGGCGAGAACTATACTTATGGTAAACTTGAATTAAGACCATCCTTCATATCAGCTGCCTGTTATATAATTTGGGAGGAAGATAATGCATTGCTGTTATAAAATGGAGATATTCTTTTAAAATCAGATTAAAATAGGGAAAATATTGTAACTATCTTATAATTTCATTATGCATTATTTTAAGTTTACACCAAAAATAGGCAATAATGCATATATTAGAAGGAAAAGTTAAATCCACGACAATCTATCAAATAATGAAGAAAAGAAGAAGAAATAGGACATGCTACATGAGTTTACATCTTATATTAAACGTATCAAATTGAGTATGTGCAAATGTGAAGAAGCAGTATAAAAATACTTTTTGTGAGAAATTATTTTTAATACAATTTACTTTTTTCACAAGATACTTTTTCTTTAAATTCTATATTTAATATTTTTCGATTCATTAATTGGGAGCACCACTATTTAGGATTATATTTGAACACTAATAATACAATATATAGTCATTTCTTTTAGTCACTTTTGATTTTATATGCGATAAGTTGGGATATAAAGAGAAAAAAATAATAAATCAAACACAAATTGTGAGTAGATCATGTAAACTACCGAGACATATAAATTGTTAATTGACATAACAAAATATAAATTAGATAGGATTTTTAGATGAGATTTGAGATGGCGTCCCCTTCCAATTATCGGCAGTTGTCCATCGGAGCAGATTTAGCTAGGGGTTGAGTAGAGCCTTGTTTTCCTATCTCATACTATCACAGTAGAACGACGGAATACTTCTTTGACTTAATCAATAACTCAGAAATAATATGAATAATCTTTTTTATTAATATAACAAAATTTGACTCCGAGTTATTCATATTAACATAAACTCAAATATATATCCGCAATTTATTTATGTCTAAAAACCCGTCACCGGGAGCACTTTATATAGTGCTCCCTGTTTCATATACCAATACAGTATTTTAAAAAAAGACGCTAATTTAAAACTACCACTGTATAAGATAAAATTAATTCTTGGTGGTGTTTCGTTCAACTCATATTAAAACAGAAAAAATATGGAAGTACTGTACATAAAATGTAAAAAAAAATGAATTTGACTCTTGCTTCCCTCAATCTAAAGTGATGTTTCATTAAGGAAATACAGGGTATTTCAGTATGTTACCATAAGATACAATTTGACTAATCAGTGAGTTAATAGAATTTGACTGAAGTTAGTAACCATTTTTTTTTTTAATCTGCTAATTGTCGTAAAAAGTTTTTAAAAAGGAGTATTAATTCAACTTAAGAACAATCTAGCTAGTAATTATATGTTATTTATGTATTATAATTTACGCCACCGGGTGCATTGTATATAGCACGAGCTGATTTATATACCAATAGAGTATAGAGAAATAAAGGGAGTATAATTTACAAGGAGCACTTTATAAAATAAAATAAATCTCACGGGCATTTAGTTTTAAAAAGAAAAAAGAGATTTACTTTAAATAAAAATTTATGAAAAAATGAATGTGACATTAGATAAGGTTTAGTAGCCTTCTCTTGGCTCTTCAAATCAAATTAGATTTTGTTTTCTCAAGCTATTATTTTTATTCTTTAGGAATGAAAGTCTAAATATTGAGTGAGTAGCTACGTGTGAGTATGCTCATGAAAAATAGAGAGTCACATCCAGGATTCGTTGCGGAAGTTATCTTTTTTATTTTTATAGCAAAATTTGAATGTTTATCGATGCCTAATAAATCCGGGCATTGCCGGTACTAACTCCAGTAACTACTAAGTAATGACTCATTACAAAATAAAGTAAAAAAAGAAGATCCACTAGAGATTTACTTGTTTAAATTGAGTGACTGGATTCAATTTATTATCATGTATTTAATGTTATGATGGCCTTAACATCAAATTGCACGGATAATATCAACCAAATTCATACAAAAGATAATCTATCAAAAATGTTCACTTTTTACAATATATTAATTTTATTGGAATAAAAATAGATTTCTTGCTTAATTGTAATTTTTTAATCATGAACATTATCATGGTTATTTTTTAAAGAGTTAAAATAAGTAGAAAATGAAAAATGAAGTTTTCTCATTATTCTCTTTAAAATTCCTAGATCTTGGTATGATGGCTTTTACATATAATCCTTCTAACAAAAGTGAAATCCTGAACAGGAATATCTAAATTTGTCTCAAAGTTGTAGTTTTGATCATAATAAAATGAGTATCGAGTTTAAGTATAATACTGGTATCTAAAGCTTATGGCAAAAAATATATGTGGTGCGTCAACAAAGCAAGAATATCGAATGATTTTCTCAAAGTTTAGTCCGGGATTTTATTAAACACAGCTATATACTTCGTGCTATTGCTAAGAACCACATTCCTTCTACACCGTGGCATTTGAAAATATTATATTCGAGGGATTTTAAGATTAATATTTCTAGGATATGCAAAAATTTTGTACGTTCGAAAATTTCGGGATAAAAAGATAGAAAGTCCCTTTCATTATATTTCTTTATGACAGCAAAGAATGTACAACTAGTGTCAAATCTCGGCTGGCCTTATTTTTTATAATTTTACCTGTAACGACTGTTGAAAGGCTTTGAAATCCTCTATAGACGCTTTCGTGGATTTTCCGAGTGCATAATACGTACAGTTATTGAAAAATATTTGATGTTGCATCAGATTGACTTTACTTGAATCAGTTTGACCGTTAAAATTTTGATTCGGCTTCTTTTAAACATTTGACCAAAAGTTGAAATAAATTTGTATTCAATAGTTTTATGTTATGTAGCCATTTTTCATAAAATTTAAGGGCGATTTTTGGTTAAGCAAAAGGAAAAGTAGAACAATGGCTCATTGTCAAAGGGACTCTTCCCAATTTCTTCGTTGGGTCTCTAAGTTAATTTTGGTAAAGTATCCGGCAAAAAGTTAAAGTAGATTTATAAGAATATACTCTACAAAATCCACGTAAAACGATACGGAAAATAAGAAGAGTCCATTGTGCAATGAGGCATGGTTCTACTTTGTACGTTGCTCCAACAAAAATAGAACTATTATTTTGTAGATTCTGTGGCCCATTAAAATATTTCAAGGAGCAATGCAGCCCATTATGTTAAAAGGTTGGACATCCTTGCTTCAAACTATAATTAACAAAATCCTTGATTATCTCCACTCATCTTAATTTTTTTTTTTGAAAGTCTATGTACATAAATAACTAATTTGTAAGTGCGCCCGGAGAAAAAAAAGTATTGAGCCTTCTTTTAAATGTATTTTTCAATAGATTGCGTTGCTGTAATCAAAAAGCTGCGTGTAGTTATAAAAGATTAGTTTGTAAATAATCAGTTCAAACACATCATAATGAAGGCAAAAAGATCCAACATTGGCAGTTTACTACGCGCCGGGAGTACTACCTCCGAAATCCTGAAGACCCTAAAGTTTTAAAAATTGTGCACTTCTTTTAGAAAAAAAAAACATCATTATATTTGGGATTTAATCCGAGCCAAGGTTAAGAAGCTTGCCTTCTTTGGAGTCTTAGCACTCAAAAAAAAAAAAAAAAAAAAAAAAGAAAGCCTTGCAATTTTTTAAAAATCTTTCATGACCTAAAGGCAAATCTCCTTTTCCGATGGTCGTTTTTACTTCCCTTTAAAAAGAGCGACAAAGATTGTATTGTTCCTTGACCCTGGCATCTTAAAATGACTTTAATTAAACCAACAGACGAAGCTCAATTTATTTGTGATTACTTTTCAAATTTGTTTGAACTTTGAGAAAATTAGAAAAAAACAAGCTTTATCTTCCTTTATGTATATTTCGGATGGTAGGAAAAATATAACCCTCAATTTCAGATTTTTGCCAATTGTGTCAAATTTTTATAAACCATGCAAAGATTATGGGAAATTTTTTAACAATATAATGCATGCCTCTGTAGATTGCACGGCTGTCAAAATTCAGCAAATATTCTTCACCATCAACATCAAAGGTCTCGGAAATGGACCTTTCAATTTTGGATTATCCCAAAGAAAGAAGGAGTCTCCAAAGAAGTTTAAGGCCTTAGATTTTACTTTATTAAGCTCTAAGGCATTAATTGCTGATAGGCTTAGATCCTATGAGCTAATATACCCTTACGAGCAATTTTTATGGCATAAAACTGTCATGTTTACTAAATAGATGATATCAAAACAAAAACTCATTTTTTTCTAAAAAAGTGTTAAATTTCAAAACCTTAGAGCCGTTGAACTACCTTTTTCAAAATGATTCAAAGGTAGCCAATATTATCTGTAAACGATATTTTCCAACATTTAAAAAATAAGCTCCACCTTAATATTAATAATTTTCTCATTTTATTCCTCAATAAATAAAGGTGTTTGAGTATATTTTTGATTACTGTTCTATTCTTGGAGTTGAGCTAATTGATGAACGCCAGTAATAATATAAATTATCTTCTTGTAAGACGTGACTTATTGATGTTGGATAAATGGTATAATCTAATTAGTATTTTTTATAGAAGAAATGATAGACACTATTTTTTTTTCCAAATACTTTCTAATATAAAGAATAATCACTCAAATAATGTAATCCCAATAAATATATCCCTACAATAGACTTTCAAAAAAATATTTTATAGCATTAAGTAGTTGAAATTATAACTTATAGATGTAATTATTAAATTTTATATACAACATGTTCATAAATATATTTATGATTGATATGGAATAAAAATTGAAATAATTAATCAAAACTCAATCATGAATGTCATACATATATTGTCGATAGTAAAGTGATTTTGATTTTGAATAAAAAAATCATTTTATTTTTCTTACACAATGCTACTTATTTAATTCGTGAGTTCTAGAGGAAATATCAAACTTTTATTCTGTTTTTCAACAAAATGCATTCATTTTTCCGTATATAACAAGATAGGAGATATTTTTATTATGAGATTCAATGCATATGTTATGCCATAATACAGAAAAAAATTAAAACAAAAATACTTAAACTTAGAAGCAAGTGGATGTCAGAGCAAGGTTCAAATACAAACAACTCAGCTTTTCAACCTAAGTACATTTTCTTCTTTTTTTCGATAAACTAAATACCAAGATATATGGGGAAAAATACACTTTGCAATAGCAAAAATGGTACAAAAACAGTACATGCCAAGTTTATTAAAGTTTGATTTCCTCTTAATATGGCCTTATTTTTCCTCTGCTAGCCTTGTTGTCTTTAAAAAAAGGCTATACTTTTTTTCTATTTTTAATGTCGAAAGCTTTTGTAAGCGCTTGGTGTTGAAGATAAAGATACATTTTCCGAATATATTTTAAAGGCTAATCTTAAAAAATTCTGAAACTATTTTGAAAATGCTTGTATCATGCTTATAACTCGAGCTATCATTGGTAAAAGTTGGATATTGGTGCTCTTTATTCAGAGAATCATAGCTTCAAGACGGATGTATTCAAAAAGTTTAAAAGTATCAGCATGGTATAGCTGAAGTTCATAACTTTATTTAAATTTAAAAAAATCTACACAAAGATGCTCTATAAAGTTGTCCATTTGAGATTAGGCCACGACAATATTTAAAGAATAAAACTCACTTTGAATTGACCTCATAAGAAAAGTCCATATACTTAGACTTCCCTAGCTGGAAGAGAGAGAAGCAAAGAGAGGAAAACAAAGAGAAAAAGTGAGAAAAAACGATTGCGAAGTGTTTGGAAAGGTAACATAAAGTCCTTTTTGAGATCCCGAATTGGAGATCGGTGTTCATCAATGAAGAAGTGTTCATGTGCAGGATGGAATTCCTTGTAGACTGTCCATGGACGCTAGGTTTTTTACTTAGTGAAGGTCTGTTCCAGGCTCCGTCAAAAGTCCGTTTCTTGGAATCTTCCACTCAATACGGATCTGCAACAAGTCATCTTGTGTCGATGGTGCTTGAAATAAGGATACACGAACAGTTTAACTGAAACTAGTTATTCTTAGAATAAGTGTAAATGAAAAATCTATTTTCTAAGTTTTATCTTGGATGGATGTTCATGGATGGAGGAGTGTTGCGGAAATTGAACGAAATTTTTCTTTAACTTATCAATGTGGAGGCATCTAAGCATCACGGAAGAAGGAACCCTTGATATGTGGACAAAATTTTAAGATAACAGCTTTTACGTAAAAAGACAAGAAAGTCGGAGGATTCACTTCCATATCAACTTCTTTAGAACCTTTTCACAATAAAAAGACTTAACATATACATTGAATACTATTTTATGCCAATGATAAACAGTGATATTTGTATTTATTATTATAGTTATAAATTGTAAAACTTGGTTATTTAAGCCCCCCAAATGGCTAACATTAACAGTGCTGACATCACGTGACAACGCTCTAATCAGTTACTACGTATAAGCTCTCTTGTGAAATTTGTTTAAGTCTGAAGAAATTTAACTAGATGTACATAAATATTTTTATATTTACATAAATATAATATAATTTACGTGACTAGGACTTTCGTCTTTATTTTGGCTAGGAAGATCCCTCTTCAGCCCCAAACAATAATTCGCCAACATTGTGGGGTTACACTTTCCTTGATATCTTTTATCCATAAAATGAAAACCTTGGTGAAACCTTTCGCTGTGTTCATCACTAACATCTCCAAGATTTTTTTCGAAGAATTCTAAGTGAGAACTTAGGAATTGTATTTTTAGACTCATGATGCAACCCAAAAGCTTGTAAGATGCTAAAAGATCCTTAACAGTTTTTTTGTTGTTGTAAGACTTTAAATTTCCTAAGAACTGCAGAACCACTTTTTGTTAATAACAACCATGCTGCACACTCTTAGATTGATAGTTTTTCTTCAAATTCGCTACTCATTTTCTTATCTGTGGTACAACAAACCTTCTTTTATTTTTGCATTACTAACTTTTGTAAACTTTTCTTTCAGGTATTCATTACCCATTCTTGTCTTATGCTTTTATAAAAGTTTTCATTAAGCCCAATTTAATATGAAGTGGAGGAAAAAATGTCTTTTTTTGATCGACAGGAGAATATTTATTTATATTTTTATTCTACGGAATTAAAATTCTTTTAGGCCACTGCTTCTTTTTATAATGGTTGCTTCTTTTCCAGCTTTTCTATCAGCAATATTTAGTAATGCCAAGTTGTATACCAAGCAAAAGTGGTGTAGCTTTTTAGTCTCTACAGATTACCCATTCTTTTTTTAATATAAAGGATTTTTGGTAAAACTAGCCTCATACTTTCATGGGTTTCTTTCATGTCCACTGCATACACAATAAAAACAGAAGGAAGTATATTCCTGTTGTGAAGTGGTACAGCTTTGAGGCTTGTCTTGGAAGAGTAAATAAGTCAACGCCACTTATTTATGAAGCTCCGTCATTACGGCATTAATGCCATTACAATAAACAATGCCCTCTTCCAGTGCGAAATATTTTTGGAAATCTGAATCTTTTTTCCTATAAAAACTGATTCTAGTCTCTTTTTTCAGAAGATTTCAGTTCTTTAATCTTGTAGGTAAAATTTCGGAAGACTGTTTTGTTAGATGTAAATATCGAATGAGATAATTTACTTCTTCCTGGCATTTATTAAATGAGGTTTACTTTTTGATAGGAACAATTTGATGGGACTTACGTATAGTCATCTTCTATAAACTCACTGCAATGGGCAATTATTTCAATTTAATTCGGAGAAACAAGTATTGGATATTTTTCATTGTGAGGAATTGGTCTAAAAGCCAATTTCAAATTTGGATATATTACAGTGCATTTTGCATATTTTTTAATACCAGCTACTTTTCATGCAAAAATAACAATCCGTGCTATGGTTTGCTTGCTCTCTCCATGTCATAGGTAATGCAAAAGAGAGATGTCGAGAACCATTATTCATCCAAACAGTGATATTTTTGACGCAGGGTAAACAATATACATGAGAAGCCAGAGCTTTTATCCTGATCTCCAACATAAAAAAAAAATCGAAACATGTTTTGATTAATGGTGTAAAAACGTCGTTTCTGGCCATGGAACCCCAAATAGTTAAGCAGTTTCTTTCCATGTTGAGAAATTAAATAAACTTATTTTCACCAGCATTTAAGACAAGTGCCATTTTTGAAAATTTGAATTTATCACAATTTAAAAAATGGTGCCATTTGCTTTTAGGATTATAAGTAAACTTATCATTGGTAATCTGAAGTGGTCTAGATATCACATTTGATATAATTTAAACTCTTCAGGATTCGGAGTATAGCAATTTTTACTAATTTAAGGACGTAGTAATATATATTTATATATTTAGAGCAAACGAATTCACACTTTCGGAATATTGATGTTTCGAAAAAGGTTAGCCAAGAAATTTAGTATGACGAAATATTGACAGTGTAAACTCTCGAGGAAAAGCTTATTAAGTTCCAGACAAATTCATACATTAGGCATAACAATCACACTGTTGATTAAATTGATTACAAATTATCAAAATTAATTTTTATTTGGAAAGATATATTAAATAAATATACTTTAAAATTATATATTGTCTTAATACATTATACAAGATTATGAAAAATAAGATTTTCTAGATACTTTGGAAAAGTGATAAATCCGTATCAAAGCAACATTTTTGTTCATATCAAAGATATGCTCTAATCTAAATTTATTTTTTCAGGTTGATAAATGAAGCTTATATTAATTTCAAATTATATAAGATATTTTTATATTCATTTAAGCAGTTACATACTAATTACAATTTTTAGAAATGTACACATTATACTAAATATATTTGGCACTTAATATATGAAACTATGATTAGAGGTGATGTATGCAAATAATCAAAGTCATTTAAGCAAAACAAAAGTTCAGTAAATGAAAATTCAAAACAAAAATTAACTTTTCTTCAGGACTATGATAATCCCTCATCTAAGACATTCATTCATTATGTTTTGATTTCATAGATCCATGAACTCATCCATCCTTATTTCAAGCTCCATAGACACAAAATGACTCGTTACAGATCAGAAGTGAGTGAGGAATTCCAAAAGACAGACTTTCGATGGATCTTCAACAAAAAACGCTTACATAAGCTTTGAACCATAATAATAGCTAAAAATAGAAAAAACTAGATAAAAAATAAGGCCATATTTGGAATTAGGGGATCAAACTCTATTAAATTGAGACATGCTGTTCATATACCTTAAAATTGTGATTTTGTTGTACAGTGATATCAATCAAACTTATCAAAACTTAACATAATTAACATGATAATACAAATTGGTATTAAAAAAAATATATCAATGTAATCATTAATATCCAGACATGAAGATCGATGGAAAAAATAAGGTGATAATATATGAATGATACCATTGTACAAGCTCCACTGATTAAAATGTCTAGCCTCTTCTGCCTTCAATGCTGCCCTACCTCAATCAACTATTTTGACATCTTTGGCCTTAATTTGGGCATTGTAGGTTCCTTTGGTGTCCCTTTCGTGGGCGTCCTGCACTTTAGAGATCTTTGATGGTGATTTTCCACGCAAGAATAGTTTCAGAATTTCAACCTTGTGCTGCTCCATGTTTTTGGTTATTAAGCTCATATTTCTGAGTTAACTTGGCTTATTTTTTATTTAAAGTTTATTTTGACAATTGTTGACTATAATTTAATAGGGTTAAACATCGAAATATAGGAAATAAGACAAAGATGTGGCATTAAAAAAATATTGCATTTTAGACACGGAGGAGCCTGTATTAGTTATTAAAACTTTGAGATTCTCTTTTTTATTTCTTGATCCTTGTACATATGTTAAATCTTTGGAAAGAAGTAAATATTGTCCCTTCTCTGCAAAGTTTCCTAAAATATCGAACTCTCTTTCTCCGACTTTTTCTATATTTATTAGAATCGGAGCCTGAGGGTATCTGGCAGAGTAAATTATATGGTTAATTTTGCTTAAAATATATTTTACATTGAAATTTTTTACTTGCGTCGTTATT
The DNA here is from genome assembly GCF_016086655.4 of Lepeophtheirus salmonis. Classification (NCBI taxonomy): domain Eukaryota; kingdom Metazoa; phylum Arthropoda; class Copepoda; order Siphonostomatoida; family Caligidae; genus Lepeophtheirus; species Lepeophtheirus salmonis. The sequence continues at coordinate 5,735,902 of NC_052135.2, read as the reverse complement.
TAAAGACAGCAATACATTAAGAGTGACGCTATTTATCTCTTCCAACGCAATGTTGGAAGGCGTCGATGGTCATATTATGGTCTCTTCGATTATGTTGTAAAAATAGTCACTTAAAAATTAATTTAAAAAATTGGTAACAAGACTTCTAGTCTCACTTTCGTTATTCTTTCACTGCTGTTGTCATTTAGTACGCTTCATAAAACGTATACCCAGTGCAGAGCCAGTGATTGTAAATAAGCACAGCATATCTCAAATAGAATAAAATTCGGATCACTGATTTCACTAATAACTCCTCCGATATTATATTTAAATAATTGATAAATATTAGGAATATTGGCTTAAAGTAATTATTAAATATGTAAATATATCCATTAAAAAATTGCAAGTTGAATTTTTAATAATTTATGAAAATATGAATTTTTATGTATTTTTATATGAAAGTGCATTTATATATTCTTTATTTTCACATGTGGGATATTGTAATTAATATGGTGCATATGAAAACAATCGATCTACTTTTGTAATCTAATATTTAGAGTATCGGAAAAATGACATGTACTTAAAAATGGAATTAACTTGAATAATCAATCATTTCATAAAAATTGTACGTGACCAATTTGGCCGAAAAATACTAGATGAATATATCAATCTATATCTGGTTATGATTCATGGAGTGTTACTTTGATTCAAACTGAACTATATACTAAAATATAATTATTGATAGAGTTTTAAAAAATATGTCCTAAAACGATTGCAAGACTTTTTGTGGTTGCAAGATGAAGAGTAATTTTTTTTTTTTCCCAAATTTCCAATCATTTATATTTAATTATTGAGGAGTAGTGTTGTGTTGTTCTTATTTAGGACTAAGGACCGCGGTCCAATCCGGTTCAATCTAACCCAATCCCACTTGTTATCTCTAAAAGAAGGCAAAATTGATCCCTCATTACATCAATAATTGTGTTTTTCCTCCTTTTAATTATTCCCTTATATAATAATAAATTATATAACGAAGTAGCAATATAATTTGTCACTATTATAATGAAAAATATAATTTTTTTTTGCAAGATATGTGCAATAATCTTAATACATATTTAATATATCCTATTTTGCTCAATAATCTTTCGATATTTTTATGAAAAATTCCAAGGACCGGTCCAATAGACTGACGGTCATAAGGACGTATAAGATAGGTCCTAAGACTTGAGTGGACTAGAACGAATAAGTAAGGACGACATAACACTATTGAGGAGAGACCATATAATGGTAAAGTGACTAGTTATGGGTGTGCTCATGGATAGTCATAAAAATCGTTTGAATGTTGGGTATGCTATAAAAAAGAAACGGAAAATCAACATAGAGCCCCTGACAATTTGAAGAATGGTTTACAGGAGAGTAGCGTAGCTATCATGACATTTCATTAGATAAGATACAATCAGTCGTGACAAAGGAGGAGGTCCAGAAGGAAATAGACAAGAGCATTGGTAAGAATTACTCCGATGTCGATCCTCAATTCGACTTCGAGTCCAACAAGGACTTACAATCTTAACTCCCCAACAAATCCTGAGAGTTACTCTCTGTCCTTTATGAGCACACAAAAATGTTCAATCAGGTTTAGAATATATTTGAATGTAGTAGGAAAAGAAGTTAACTACTCAGGAGTTGAGTAATAATGACAACAGCTGAGGAAAACATTCTTCAGATGATAAATTCCGAAGAAACGGATACACACTATTTATTTCACGACCATTCTCGAAGAGTTATTCTGGATATATAAGTGGAACTTTTGTTGATCCAGGAGTTGAATGAGGAGAAAATTTCAAGTAATTCCTACCAATATATGACAATACTAGATAGAGAGTGGTACTTTTGTTTATTTTCTAACTAATCCTTGTATGGCTTATTGCAGTTAATCGAAGAAAACCTCATGACAGCTTACCTACTCTTCCCCAAACATTTTTTAAAGTAGTAGGCTTACCATGTTTGTTTTAGATGATATATATTTTACATACCGGCAGGTCATATTCATAGTTTATTCGACGACATTATCATAAATTAACCATTATTGTCATTGTTGAATGGAAAGAAAGAATGGTTTTACAGAGGAATCATGATCAAATAATCCAATTATTATATAGATTAAATAGCAATAGAACAAAAAATCCCAAGAAAATATCCCCCATGGACAATCTCCCTTTCCCAGGATATAATTTCCTTAAATACAAAATCCCAGTGGAACCATCTTCTATCCGGAAATAAAATAAATTAGATCTTAAGTCTTTAGTGTTAATGCCTCATTCTTTTATCAAAATTCCTGTCTACTTCCTAGATTTTTTTGTTCCATTTTCCAATCAACTCTTGAATGTTTTTATGGTTATTTATTATAAGTAATTCTGGGTAAATATTGTGAGTTACGAAGTTAATCATTTTAAAAACAGCAGCATATGACAAATGTTTAAACATTTGTAATTTTACTATTTGTGTACATGTTTTAGAGCTCTACTTTAAATGCATCGTTTTCATACATAGATGTTATATTTAGTGCACAGAAATTATCATAATACAACAAATACATTTGTATTTGGGGGGTTATACAAAATTAAAATAAAGAACACATTATTTATATTTCTTAAGGCAGCAAGATACATAATATGTCATACTTTTTTTTCTAACTGTGGTTTAGAGATGTTTTGATGCAAGGTATGAATACTTTCTTCAAGGGAACTTTTTAAGAAATTATTGCTAAGAGTCAGGCTTGGACATTGCCCAGAAAAACGAACGGTGTTCACGCTTACTGTTCATTTTTTGAACGAATGAACGACCAAAGGAAAAAAATGAGTGATGAACGGGGGGAAAATATAAACAGTCCTCATTTTCATACTGTCTACAAGGTGTCGCATTTTGACTATTTTTTCCAACGATTAATTCATCTTCTTTTCTTGATTATGAGTATAAATACATAGAAGGAAACAGATCTTTCCCCTGTAAGAGAGAAGAAAAAGTCAGAAAGCTCTGAGTCTGGTGCTTCTTGATAATTGGTGACCCCTCCTGTTATCCTTTTATTTATTTTTTACATTATTATAAAATGAAGCTACCAAACAAAAAATACAGACCCAAATTGTGGACTTCTTTCCGAATAAAATTTCAAAGGAACAAAAATTGAATACGGGCATCAATAGAATAATTTCTTTGAATACAAGAGGGGGTAAATATGGAAGATCTCGACATGCAGTAATGAACCACTTGATGTCATTGGATCCTGACATCATTTGTATTCGGGATATTAAATCAGAGATCTCTTCTTCTTGCTATAATAACTGCCCCATTTGCTTACCTAAAATATTTCATGGTTTCTTTAGTGGAAATGGATCTAATAGAGGAGTCTTAACTCTTATTCCAAAGAAAATCAAAAATGTTTCCTGCGTTAAAGAGTTCTCCTACAAAAGCTATTGGCATAAAATTCGAATTTCTTTAAATGGGATGAGTTTCAGTCTTATAAACGCCATTGTCTCTATGAAAGGTCTACTTCCTTTTTTCAAGCAATTTTTAATAACCAAATAAAGGATTCAACTCCATTCCTTTTAATTGGGGATTTTAATGTTGATCTCCAGAAGTTTGATTCACACTATCCAATCCTTACTGCTCTACAAAATATAATTCTTAAGTTCAATTTTGTTGACTTAACAAAAAAATTCATTGCGGAAGTGGGTATTTCTTGGAAGGGAGGGAATCAGTTTTCCAGAATTGACTTGGCTTTGATTTCTCCTTCATTGACTCATATGGTAAAAAAAGCATTTTATAAACCTGAACCTTCCTCTGATCATAAATTTATCTGCTTGGAATTACACAAACCTTATAAAATTTTTCAAGTAAGTATACCGAAATGGTTGATAGAAGACGATAAATACAAAAATAAATTTAAAAAAGAACTGCTAGGAGGGTTTAATGACACTTTTCCATCCAACCAAACAACTCAAAAGCTCACAAAAATAATTCATTCAACGACTTCACGGTTTCTTTTGGAAAATAGAAAAGAAAAAAGGCTATACGCCAGTCAAGTGGATAATGTTCTCAATAATGGATCAATTTTTGCACACACGTATTTTGCAGATTCTCTGAATTTATTTAGAACTGACGAAATTGCTGAGGAAGAAATGAAAGAAAAAGTTGAGTTGGAAGGGTCTGCTTATAGAAGATTTAATAATTTTTTTTAGGAAAGACAGATTTTCTGCCCCCGGTGTTAAAAAAATTATTAATGAAGGAAAAGTTATACCTAAACCGGTAGATGTGTTAGACTACTTTCATTCCCATTTCCAAAAAATTGTTGCTACAAAAAGATGCCACTTTCCGAAAAGATATGAAATTTCCACTGTTCAAGGGAATTATATCTTCTCCAAAGATATTATATCTAACTTATAGGAAAGTATTATAAGGATGATAAAGCCTGTGGGGTTAGATGGAGTCTCGGGTAAAATCTATTCCAATTTTAGCAATGAAGTCGTTCCGTATCTTTTAAAAATTGGACGTTCTATGGAAAAGTTTGGAAGACTACCCAAATCACAAACAAAAGGAAGAATTGCATTGATTCCGAAAAAAGAAGATGGGACAAACTATAGCCATTGGAGACCAATTATGGTTCTCAATGAATTATATAGGATTCTCTCTGGAGTATTGGCTAAACAGATGCAACCAATTCCCAACAAAAAAAATAGGGATTGAACAAAAAGGATTTTTAAAGAATAGGAAAATTTCCGATGTTTCACGCGATATTCAAGCTGCAATTGGCACAGTGAAAAGTAGGAAAAAGTTTGGAGCAATAATAGCAATAGACTTCTGCAAAGCTTTTGACTCTATTTCACATAGGCAAATTCTTAGATCTGTAAAGAAGTTACTTCCGGAACGTTTTTAAGCCCGTTCGTGCCCTGCGATATAACGGGACTTCAACGATCTCATTGGATGCACCAGATAGCAAGCCAATCGTCTTTAAAAGAGCTGTCGTCAAGAATACCCCTCGGCTCCACTTCTTTTCATAGCTGCAATTGAAGAACTCGTATTAGGTGTTACAAAGAGGTACAAAAGTATTGGGATTAGCTTTGAGGGATCTCATCATATTATTGATTTGTATGCAAATGATGTAACTTTCACTATAGAGGCAAATTCTGAGTCTCAGCTAATTGCCAGAATAAAAGTCTTACTTAATTATTTTCGGAAGTTACAAGAGAAAACAGGATTGGCTGTGAATAAAAATAAGACCTCTGTTTTACCTTTGGGCTCCAGGAAGCCTGAAGAGGATCTTAAATTCGGAAGTTGTAAAGTTAGAAGAATGGTGGAAATTTTGGGTATCAAATGGAATTGCAGTGATATTCATGAAGATAACTGTAACGAAATTCGGACCTCTGTCAACAAAATAATTTCATTTAGGCAAAAAATTCAACCTTCAAAAAGGAGTTGACTTTACTAATAATTTGGTAATAGATTTAATTTTATATAAGGCTACATCAAGTCTGCAACTAGCTGAAAAAACTATTTTAGAAGAAGACAAATGCCTTAATTGTTTGTTTTATAAGAATTATATCGAAGCCGTGAAAAACCCTAAATCCCAATGGGTGGTGGAGTAGACCAACTATCTCGTATTGTCCCGAAATATTACAAGAAATCCAGAAGTAGAATGGAGAAGAAGTATAACGAACCGGGAACTGTACTTATGATGGGGACTGCATTTAAAAATGACTCAACCATTGATATAATTCAGCAGAGTATAAATAAAAAGTTCTTTTTTAGAAATTTAAAGGACCCCTCAATTTTAAAAGAACACGCAATCACACGAGATATTTTAACTGCTCATAATTTAAATTCGGAAAAATGGCTCAACAATTGTGGATTAAGATTTCCACTTGTTTATTCTTCAAAATATTACTCAATGCCATGAAGCCTGTGGCACGTTAAGATGGTCCCTCAAAATTTTGATGTAGCTGTGAATGGACTACTAAGCGTTTGGGCCTCCCTATGGATTGGAAAAGAAAAATAGTAATTTAACAAAATATTATTTCAAAAGAAGGAGCTGTTCAAATTTGGAAAACATGTTAAAACTTTGGTCTTAATGCTTGCATAGTACCCCCTAATCTTAGTTGTATTTTCAAAAAAATTAATGTTAACTAAGCATGGCGCCACCATACTCTCTTGCGTCTTCCTTTTCACGTTGTAATATCCGAATAATGTATGACAATAGAGTTACTATCTATGTAGAGTAGGGGTAAGCTAACTTTTTTAGCATGATCCCTAAAAGAACTTGAAGTAAAATTAATTTACCATAAACTTTCGAGGACTCTGCAGGACAAACCAATCTACTTGCAGAATTCATCCATTCCCATTACTCCTAAATTTTTCTAAGTTATCCCAACTGGGGACCACTAGTCCAGACTTTGTGTCTCCTCTTATTTCCTAACTCACAATTTGTAGTTTTGTTGGAACTACAAACTGAACTATAAATACGTAAAAATTACAATCTTACCTAAACTAGAATACCCTATTTAGTTAAATGATGAATGGGTCTAGCAACCCGGGGATAAGTTGTTATTATAAATATCAAATTCAAATCATTATTCTTAAACTATTATTCGCAGTTGCGAGTCAGTTGAAAAATAAAAGAAAATGGACATTTGACGCTTTTACTTACTTTTGCTTCTTGAATTAAAAAAATATTATTTGTGTGGTATTGTGATCAACTATGCAATTGAATAGTGCCAATCCGAATCAATTTGGCGCCATATGCAAGATATTAGCCAATAATACATATGTATATTCAATATTATAATAGCACACTAACCTAAATATAGTCGTATTATTTGCCAAAGACATTTATTATATTCGGACAAACAATAAAAACCTTTAATAATAGTTAAAAAATGTAACATCAATTCGAATGCAAAATAAAATGTTAAACTTTGTACAAAACGTAAACTGTAGACAAGTGATACAAAATAAATTATAAATTTTGCAATTGTGCGAATATAGGAATATGCAGACCATTGCAATGCCCTTATTATTACATTTTCATACTAAGAAATGCAGTTCTTAACTGGTTGGGGCAGTGCATTCAGGTCGAGTTGTAGCCGAAAATATAAACAAGTGATTCAGGACTAGTTTTTGTCCTCTCATACGGCGACCCCCCCCCCAAGACTTATATTAATGAATGCTTGTAAGTGTTACATTCATTTTTTGTTGTTGCAACTTGAGAAGGGTTTTTCGTTCAGTGTTTCGATCATAAGGTAGTACCAGGCATGTAAAGTATATATACATACACTAACGTACTCGTTAAATGATGCTTTACATTTTTGGCGCATAAAAAAGTCGGATATTCCTAAAGAGATTGCTAAATTAGATAGAACGTAAAAAACGAGAACGCTTTCATGTATGAAATAGGAAATGAGTAAATAAATAATTCAAAAATGAACAGTTGAACGGAAAGTTTTTTTTTACGATTCTACAGAAAAAGGGTGAAGGCGTACAAGTCTGCTTAGATTTAATTTCACAGTCTGAAACTCTATTTGTTTTAGGTAGTATCATTCGTAAACAAAAATAATAACTTTATTATTATTTATATATGGTAGGATCTTTTGAAAAAAATATGACACTATCTCTTTTTTTTCTTTATTTGTAGTGAATGTCTACAGATCGAGAACCAAAGACTTGTTGTATCATGACTAAAATACGAAAAACGGGATTTTTATAGAATCTAGAAAAAAACAAATTCAAAAAAAAATAGTGATATTTTTAACTAATATATTTAGCCATATTTTTTATTCAATATGTACTCCTTTATTAACAATAACTGCCTACATATATTGGCAAACTGTCATGATGCCAGGTCGAAGTGAGTCTAAATTTGAATGAAAGGTGTAGCGACATTCTTCTCCAAGACACCCCAAACTGCAAAGTTAATAAGGTGTTGGAATTTGTGTTATTGAATTATAAACCTCTTTTGCCTCCAAAATTATGAAATATCAGCCCTTAGCTGCTGAGGAAATAATATTTGTTATCATCAAAGATGTTGCAAGATATGTTACCTTCTCTTTGATGGTTCCGGAGACCTCTGGATCAAAATGGAAATATGGTGCAGATGTAATTAAGTATTACCCCTCGATGTTGGCAAAATTTTTTGGACTCTTTAGTATAGATTACAAAGTCTTTTAAAGCTTTTAAAAAGAAATAGTCTTATTATGGCGACTGTTTTTACTCTTAATAGTAAATTGTTTCTTGTCAATTCACTGTAAAAAGTAAAAACAGTATATAACAATAACCGAAACAAAAGGAAATATCATTTTAGCCATTGTTGTATCCTTCTTTGTGTCTTCCAAATTTCGTATATTGACAGATTATATATAGTTGTTTTTACTAATGTGTAAAATATTATATGTGTATAAATGATTCAGTTTTTTTTTCTTAGGAGAGGTATGATAAATTAATATTTTTATGTATGTTATTTTTTTAACGTGATCCTTCCTTCTTTGTTCATTTATTTCTTTTTAGTTTTCAAAATCTTTTCCATTTTTTCTGGTGGTTAAAACATTTCCTTTGAAGTATATGATTCCTTATTAGTTTGAGTTTCAAAATTCAGTGATGAAAAACAACAGCTTCCTCTGATCTACCACTAGAATGGTCTTATCAAACTACTTCTTGAGAAACGTTTGATGTTGATATCTGACAGAGCATCTTCTGGCAGTTTCCTTTCTTTTCAATTTTTTCTATTGTTTAATTAACATTGTAAACTTCTAGTACTACTTCTCCAACGTTTCATAATTTAGAGTATGATATCGTATCTTCAGATTCTAATCCAAGTTCAATGAGCATTTGAGCTATTATCTCCATATTTTTCCTAATATCGTGAACTATTCTTCTATGATTCCTTTTATCTCTAAATTCCAAAAACAAAAACCCCTTTACTCACACTCTCATTCACTTCCTTTGCTCACGTATTAATCCATTTTCTGCTCCATTCTTCATTATACTTTTTCTTAAAACTATCCTGAGCCTTCTTCTCCCCCTGAATGTATGAAGACATATGTTTTTGATTTTTTTCCAGTGCCATTGGATTTCCTTGAGTCTCTATTTTGACAGTTGATCTTATTGTAACGATATGCACAAATTATAAGTTCCTTTTTGGTCCACAGACTTTATTTTAAACCAGTGAATTTTATAGAAATCAATAGAGGCTTAGAAATAACGTATTTTTCCCTCAGAGAGAAATAAACACTATCAAAACTATTAACAATTTTTCAAAAAAAAAAATTTCAAATATTAATAATTTAACAATTTTATAATGGTAGTACGGAAGCAAACTTTTTAAACTATTACTTGATGAAGGACACATTTTCTATTAGTGCAATGTTCCCTTGGGCAATACTCCGAGTACTACTATTTCGTCAACAAAAGCACCACCCCCAGAGATATAAATTGAATTGGTTCAGGTCTGCATACTATAAATCTGGGCTCCAAAAGTAAGGACATTTTGTCAACAAGATATTTTGCCCCTTTTTGGCCTTGTGGCCCGGCACACTGTCGTCTTGGAAGGTTTAATTACTTCCTTGGACTACTCCATCTATCCAGTGAATGTAAATTAAAACACCAGAACCAATGCAATGGCAAAAGTGGGATGTGCACGAGGTCCCCGAGGCCTACTATAGCTTCCGGCACTGAGGTGTGAGGTTATTAAGAGAGGCAGATTTAATTATGAATGATTAAATTTCTTTGAATGTACCTTTCATAAAATAAAAAAATATTTAAGTTTTTCCCATCTAGTTTGCTCTGTATAAGCCATTAAAGATTTTTCAAATTTTTGGACCACCCTGGGAATTTAATATATCCCGACATTTATATTATATTATTCAATTTTTACATATAATTTCCAATCATTTCAGCGTTTAAGGCTCAGGTGTTTCTCTACTCACTTCAAATTAGAAAATGAAAATTTTCTTTTCTTATTTTAATCTTAAAATTCCATTGACTTTCTTAAAAACTTTTCGATTTTTTGCCTTAATATCAACTGCTACACGAATAAAAACAAACAATTATTGAAAAACAAATTTTTTCATCAAATCAAGAACAGCTGAGATAGAAGTCAAAATAAATCGTGTACTAGTGCTTTCTGGGGCCGGAATGAGTTATGACGACGTCTTGCGTATCATCTTCTGCTTCTAGAGTCTCATTACCAAGATCTTAAAAGCTAAAAAATGACCTGAATAGTGCCTTTAGATGAAGCCTGGAAGTGGTGTTCAAAGCAGGAATAAGACAGCGAATTTCCTGGACTTTTTAGGTTCCAAAGGACCTCAAAATAGGGACAAACGTATACTTGGAGATAAGGGAGACGGTTTTCTTTCCCTGGTTGGAGGCCAACAACCCCAAAGTCAAGTATTTTTCCAGAAAGGCTCCGCCAACATCCCTAGGTCAAAATGCTCAAAAGTGGTGTGAATACAACTTTGCAAATTTCTGACACTGGTCAATATGGCCTTCATCATCACTAAAAGGCAATTCTTTTAACTGTGGGATCTTGGGGCCATCGGGAGGAAAGCCTGTGATATTTCCAATGTACTTTGAATGTGCTAAGGTCTGTTGTGGATAAAGGGTTGGCTGACATGTCGGAAGAATACACAAAGATGATTTGCAAGGCCTTCAGGTCTTGGAACCAGGCCATTGTGAATGCCAAAGGTAGTAATTTGGGATTTAATTGTATATATAAAGTCTGATTGTATTACTACTTTCACTTTTTGAGAATGTAGATATGCTGAGCTTAGGAAAATTCGTTCACAATTTGTAGGGAAATACCGTTGCTCCTCTTTCCTTATATTATGATATATAAATATATAAAATAGTTTATTAACTACTTGAATATTTTGTTTATATTATTGATTTAACTTTGAGAAGATGGATTGACAGTTATTGTTTTTATTATATATATAGTTACATATAACATACATTAATATGGCTTTAATAATTAATCAGATACAATTTCAAGTTGATGAATGATATGTATAGTTATTAAATCTCTACTTAATTTACTAACTTTTTATAAGTATGCATGTATTGTTTTTAAACAATAAAATGTGATTCTTTGAATATCTTTATTTTTATTTCTAAGCTATTCAAGGATACAGAGCTCCCTAACCTATGTGTCATATTTTAGTTTATACCGAAGATTGTTTTTCAAACTTTATTAAAACTTAGGTTGTGAAGACAGTGAAGACAAAATTAAATTTATAACTGAAATCGACAATTGTTATTCAATATAGGATCCCTCAGCCTCTAAAACGGCCTCCACCCTCTGTTTGAAGGTCGTACAAACCTTACGGATGTAGTTTTTTACTATTCAGTCCGTGCACCCTTGATGGCAGACTCTAAAGATCTGACAGATCCATGAGGCTTGTTGTGGACACCTCCATCGACTTTAGCCAAGATGGAATAATCCAAAGGCTGAAGATCAGAGGACCTGGAAGGCCACATGTTCTTGGACATTTTTAAAAGAAGTTTGGCTCTAACCAATCTCTCCTCCTTTTTGTTTCTTACTCTTTGCTTTTGATTTTGCTCCCAAGCTAGGTTTAATGGTCCTACAGAGCTTCACCTCACTTATTTTCATCTTCTTGGGCATACGGCAAATCATCTTCACTTGATTTCTAGAATAGAAAAACGGTTTTTGACAAGAATCATCATGGTCTTTGTTGTTACGTTGCGTTGCCAACCTTGCCCATACATTCTGGGGACTGTTCCTTGGGTTTCAAATCGCTTTTTCAGTGTCATACATGCCCATTCGGATGAACTTGAGGTGATTGGTAATCCCGGTTGGATCTTGTGGTAGGTATAATAATAATTTTGGCTTCCATTTTGTCATCCTTGAAGATACAACCAATATTTATAAATAAAAAATATTGCCAATGACTATTAGAATATAATGCAACTTCAGTTTACAAAAATTCCAATCGAAACTCAAGTTGTGAGCCTTTGTTTCAGTGTTAACTTAAATATGTAGTATTTGGTATAAATATATATGAATTGGAGATCCATAAAGTACAAATTTTCTCAAAAATGTTTTGTATTTTTATATAGAGATACTTAATGTATTTATATAAGCCGCTCATATGCCCATCAAAGTTCACTAAAAGTAGGTCTCAATGAATAATAAATTAGTAGATTAAAAAACCGAGTAATGCTGTCACGACACCAATAATATCAAAACTAGTATCGGTATTTTAACACGAAGCATCTTTAAGTAACATTTTTTAAAATTTAAAAACAACTTTAACTTCTAAAGTAGGAAAAATAGATCATAAATTTTCAATCCTTCAGGAATTAGCTTAAAATTTGTATTTCCTTTAAAAAAATATCATATTACTTCAATATGACAATATTTATAATTTTTTTATCTCATCCCTGGATCTGGAAATTATATGATGAACTTCCCAGTATCTCTCAGAAAAACAATTTTCAAGAAAATGATAATCCGTATAACCCACCCGTCTGCCAAATAGATTCAATCTATTAAATGTAATAATTTGTTTCTTCAATAGATCTATAATATTTCAAATTTTGTGTCCTTTGCATAAAAGGACCATTTAAACACAATTATACATTTATATTGTCAAAGTTTAAATTTATCTTTACCTCGAAAAGAATTATATCTAAAAGCTATCAAAAACACAAAAAGAATACCTTTATATGACATGATTAATGATGGTATGAAATTTATTATTGTATTTATAACAAAGGAAATATCTTTTAGTGAGTCTTTGAAGAAGTTAATTAAGGGTGAATGTGAAGGGGTGAAGGGTTGACAATTGAAATGGAATAATGATTTTTTTTTGCTAGTTTACAACAAAAACATAGTTTAATAACTGATTTGATGACCTTTTTAATCAAAATTCAAAATGTTTATCCTGAGTAATTCTGTTTGTATAAATCAACCTTTACCCCCCTCCTCCCCCCAAAAAGGGAAATGGATATATCAACAATTAGTCTATTATTTAATGCCTTCAAAATGTCGGAGTATTTGTTAAAATATGTGGTTTACTGATTAAAGCAGAGGGGCTCAAAACTTGCGATAGCATAACTAAATTACGAAAAATGTGATTTGTATAGATTAAAGAAAAGACAAATCAAAACCAAATTGTCATATACTTAAATGCTACATTGAGCTATACTTTTTATGCAATATGTCCTCTTTCCAAAAAAATTATAGCTTTGATAAGCCTGTGAACTGATTGACAGCTCTTGACCGTGTTCATGGCGTACCATGCTGTCATTATGCCAGCTGGGAGCGAATACAATTTTAGATGAGAGGTACTGCAGTAATTCTTCTCCAAGACAATCCACACATCAAAGTCCAAAGGGTTAAGGTCAAGGCTGAAGTAGGGCCACATGGAGGAAGGCCTGAAGTCCGCCATATTGTTAATGCAGAAGTTTTGGTTCTTCTTGGCTTTATTACGCTGTAATGAACTTGTTGAGGCTGTAGGCAAGCAGGCTGGATAGAGATACCAACGGCCTCTACAGTCTTCTTGGCACTGACAAGAACGTGAAAGAGATTGTACATGCGTTGCTCCATTATTTTTGATTATAATATGTGTTTTTAAGCAGTTGCATATTAGATGTCTCATATTTTTATATAAAAAGTTACTGGGGTTTTAGTTTTATGCAAGTTGGCTTTTAGCCTCATTAGTCAGATTTGTATTTCACAATTATGCTACACCTAGCTCTAACCAAATTACACCTACTATTTAAGCTTTTTGTCCCTATTTAGTGGATAAATGAAAGTCAATCATTGCAACCTTTTAAAAATAAGGAAATAAACCCACCAAAGCAATGTAGAGGGGAAAAAATGAATATGACATTCAGGTAAACTTATACAATGTAACCCGAAAATCCTAAGTGAGAAATAGAGGCCAAAATCTAACACTTTGAGAAACACTGCAATGCATACCTCAATTATTGAAATGAAAAGAAAGGAAAAATTGCCCAAATTATCCAATAGTAAGTCAACTATGTTACTTTTTTTAATTATAGTACTTTTTTCATCAAAATAAATTGAGTTCAAGTAAATCTGCGTTCAGAACACTAATAAAAAGTAAAAGGCATCAAAACTACATAGTAATTTGTAATGTTAATAGATAGAGTTGTAAATCCTAATCATTTTTATGGTATGAGTTCTTTTCTAGTTGTCAATCTGAACAGTGTATTTATTTTTAAAAGCTGTTATAATTAAGCTTTAATTCTTGAGTAGAAAACATCACACTATAAAGTGTCATCACGAGTGTCTGTGCTCATGAATAACGAAAAATAGCATGGAGGGATGTGTTGGGGAGTTACTACTGTAAATCCTCGTGCAAATCAAAGTAGAATTGAGAATCGACATCGGAGTAATTCTTGGCTTTATCCTTGTTTATTTCCTTCTTCTCCTATCACTTGTCATAGTTGCTTACAACTGATCTATTGAAACGTCACAGCAGCTAAGCTTCTCTCCTCCAAAATATTCTTCCAAATGTCTGTGTTACCATGTTGGTTTTGGGGTTCTTACACACCAAAATACTTAGGATTTGCAACTACAATAGTTGGAAGACAATCTACGAAGAAAAAATACAAAAGTTATTTGACAAGTCATCTACTATATGACTGTTTTTTATATGATACTACATATATAGAGGTTCAGTAATTAATTTATATTAATAAAGTAAAGTTGGTCTGTCTGTGTATATGAAAACAATTCACTGGTTGCACTGTATATAGTGCTCCAAGATGTATATCATAAACATATTTCAATCTAAGAAATAATAATGTTGTCGTATTAAGGAACTATTGCAGGATTGTGCATATAGCAACGAACGTGTTCGTAGGGTGACCTGTTTATAGTGATTCTTGATGTAAATCATATAAATATTTTTGAAATGAGAAATAATAATGAAGTTGTTTTAATGAAATATTGCAGGCGTGTCCATATATACAAGGAGACTGTTTTTGTTATTGGTATCTTATGTATACCATAAATCATAATTTATGTGCATTTTCAGTATATGGTAAAGTTGAAATTATATAGAATAGCTGGTGAGTTAAAATGATTTTTTTTGTTTGAATTAGTTAGCCATCTAATGACTAAAGTACTAATAAGCATAACTGTGATTTTTCTAAGAAGGCAAAGAGAATGCAGTAGCAAGAGATAAAGAAATACTGGATTAGGACGTATTTTAATATCAGCTGCCTATTTTATGAGTTTAAAGGGAGAAAATGAATTGTTACTACTAATGGTAAAATCCTCAACATTTAAAATGGCGTTAGTGCAGAGAAAATATTATAATAATAATTAAATTTATATATATCTATTTTATTTTTTTATTGTACATTTTATGTTTACTCTAAGAATTGAATTCAACCAAAAAAATGAAATAAGGCTTTAAAAAAAAAAAAAAAAAAAAAATTCAAACATAAACTCAAATCCTAAAGATGAGAAATTAATTTCCGTTGTGCAATAGTTACATCCGATTGGAAGTAGATGATCATTCAAATTGAATATTTAGATATGTTACTCACATAGGGGGCGCTTTTACATAGTGAATTTATTTTACTTAACTTCAAATGAATATATTGGGAATTAATTCCTTTTTTATTATATTTATTGATTAGTTTTTATGATCCTCTGTATTTTAAAGCTTTTGTAATCTTTTTGAAATGACAATGAAAATATTCTGAAAATTTTCTTAAATTTTGCTCCAAGAGAAAGTTTTTTCAAATGTATTAAACTTGTTTAGCCATTTTTGTTCACTCTAATATATGGAATTCCTTTTTCTTTTAAGTATTTGTAATATACATCAAATTAATATAGAATGCCAGCAACTAAATTCATTTATAATGGAGAGTCAAACTAGATGGTGTACCTTTCACTTCTCAACATTATTAAATTGACCACAAATAGTCAAATATATATTTATACAATAAAAAGGGTTTGATAATTTTAGCTGATACTTGGGGTTCAATATAAAATTAATAAATAAGTAAGTAATAAATTATTCTAAGACATTAAGATAAGATAAGATGTAACAATTCCGGATTGGGTTTACTTACTACCCTAAAAGATGACTATTCCACAAACTGGATGAAGCAAAATTCGTAGAAATGGAAGAAATAGGCGCCTATGACAAGTTAGCATTGACTTACATAAGGCCCCAAATAGCCTTTCTATTCTCTATCTTACTAGTATGGAAAAAACAATTAATAAATAGAATGTTTCTATACTAAAACTGTAAATAGGGTCGATATCCAGGAGAGTGTAAATTTGAAAAAAAAAACAACAACTTAAATTTGGGTAATGACAATTGTGTGTATTTTTAGCTCGCCCATTAATTTATAGTTACTAATCGAATGAATTTTCTTTTCCCCAGCTGTTATCATTATTATTCAACTTCTGAGTAGTGAACTTACTTTTCTACTACATAAAAGACGGATAGAGTAACATTGAGGATTAGTTGCGAAGTTTTGATGTTGTTGTAAGTCGTTGTTGAAGTTAGAGGAGAACTGAGAGTAATTATTTCGAAAGGTCTTTTTTTATTTCCTACTTACCCTCCTTTCTTGTTACATCTGATTGTAGCTGATCTATTGAAATATTATGATGGCTAAGCTATTCTTCTATAAAACATTCTTTAAATTGTTATCATGTTGATTTTTGGTTTCTTTATTTTATGCATACCCAAAATACTTTTCATGATGAAAACTTGAATACAAATAAATTGGTCTTGAACCCATATTCAACCCATATTCCCAAGTGAAGGTTAGTTAAAACATTGAATTCTTCATTAAAGTGAAAATATTTTGTTTGAGCAAAGTTGTCATATGTACAGTTATGATTTAATTGTGGAGGCAAGTGTACCTGTTAAAAGAGTTCTAAAGGAATAAATAATTAAAAACGTGAGTTACAATGAATGATAATTAATAATGTATTAATATAATATTAATCAACATGAAATGACATAAAATAGACAACAACTTATACAGACTGTTTCAAAATACAGTGACAATATAATTTTAAATGGAAGACAGTATTTTTGTTGTATTTGGGTTCAGTCAAAGATAATTTAAATTTCACAAAATTTCTTAGATGTTGATATTGACAGAGCATTTAAGTTGAATAGTTAGGAAATGTGAGATATGAAGACGAAACTTACGTATTTTGGAACTATTCATATTTCCTTTATTTGTAGACTGAACAATTATTAAAATCCACAATTGAGTAAAAGCTTTAGAGAAGTGCTGTTAAGAGGAAAAGGCGAATACGTATAATGTATATAGAGTAAAGTTTGAGTCAGTATGTGTATTTTATGGTTGTCCACACTGTTGAACCTATGAAGCTGAAATTTTACATAGTTTTTTTAAACATGGTCAGGCTAAGACGGGGGTCCCAATTGGGGGGGGTTATATAAGGGGGGCTTATTTCTTACCCAAAATATAAAAACTGTTTTTTTGAGATCAAGTAGACCAGATAGGGGGTTGAATTATAAATTAAAAAGGAAATCACGTCCCAAAAAACAACCAAATTAATTAAAACGATTTCTAAATTTATTCAAAATCAAAATAGTTATAGGCAAAAAAAAAAAAATCAGTGAAATTACAGTTTCATTTTTTCAGGTGCAAATAAAGGATTTACAATTAAATTTTGGATTCCTAGAAAAAAAAAGTTTTGGGAATGTGTACGTAGATTCGTTTGCATGTAAATATATCACATAAAAATTTTGTTTAATTGAAATATCTGTCATTTTCTGACTAATTTTTCAATTGTTCTCATTTTTCTCTCTTTTTTCACCAAACATCAATTTTCATTTTTTAAAGAAAATTGCCACAAAACGATGCATTTCGGATATAATATTTTAGAATGGAACATTAATTAATAGCATTTTCAATTTCCAAAATTCTTTATTACATAACTTTTGCAATATCAGTAATTAAAAAGGCATTTATTTAAGAAAAACCACCATTTTTAAGACATGTGCTGAATTGCAAATAATTAACTACCAGCTCAACTTGTCATCCATAATTATAAAATGAGATATTTTTTCATTACATTAGGCATCTTTTTTTTAAAATGAAATAACTATCCTTCTTCAACCTCTTAATGCAAAGATATTTATAGAGAAACAAATAAAAAAAGAACCATGTGGTATTAAATTCCTATGTTCAGTGTATGACAATATGGGACGTCAACTATCTGATGTAATTTTCAAAATTGTATAAAACAAAATTTTAAATGCTATTGTCATTACGAAAAAAAAAATATATATATTAAACTTGTTTTATTGGCTTTTGGATGAGATATGTTATGAGAGAAATATATTAATGTATTTAGAAACGTTTGTATAATATATATATATATATGTACATACATTAGGGGGGTTTGTTTTTCAACTTTTTTTCGAATTTTGATGAAAAGTTGTGACATAGTAACGACATAACCTATGCAAAATTTTATTCGCATACGATATTCTCTTAGGAAGCACATCCCTCTCAAAATTTGAAAGAAGACATAAGTTCTTTATTTCGTCAATAAAGACTAAAATACAGTGTAAAATACTAAAATAATTTGTTTCTAAAAATATTATATGAAGTAAAAAGAGAGAATATAATTATCAAGTTTTAATCTTTTCTTTTTGAATATGTGAAAAAATGGATGCACACTATACTTGGTTTCCTAACTATTTTCGCCTTCTTGTTCCATACAATTAATTTTTATAAATAACTTTTTAAACACATATGTTGATTTAAAAAAAAGGTCTATCAAAATAATTTGTTACAAAATAGCTAAAAATGTCTTTTTAGCTATTTATATTCACTAAATACAGAGTTTTTGCCTTTTTTCATAGTTTGCTCGAGATGTGTTACCTAAAGATAACCCTGTAGGATAATGCAATTTTGCATAAGTAATTTTCATAGCATATGACAACATTTCTGCAATAACCGTAATTGATATTCGAGAAAAGTTGAAAAACAAAACCATTCTAATTTATAGACATCTATCACATTCCTTTTTGCCTATAGTAATAAATTTATTTATATTTTGAGTTGGTTGTGAAATTTATTATGGTGGATTATAATATATATATATTTATTATGTACATACGTGAAATACAATTTTTTTTTTTTGACAAAGTTATATTAAAATTCTTAAAATATTTTAAAGAAATTCATTTTTAAATAAAATTATTCAGTTTTTTTTATTGATCCATTATTTATATTTATCTTTATTTTTTTCTCAATTAAGGAATACACAAATGATTTATCTCTTCTGCAGGGATTCATAAAACATTTATATATGTATAAATAGATATATAAAACACTTTTCTTTAAAAAAGTAACGGCAGAACTATGACACATTTCACAAGTAACACGATGATGGATATGTCTAACACACTGGTGAAAAGCTAATAGGACATTTACATACGATTCTAAGAAAATTTCCCCGGAGAAAAATGGCCCGAAGGAAAATTGACTGAGGTGGAATATTGTCACCAAAAAGACTAGTTTTTAAATAACTTTGAGCATACGAAGTTACCTATAACTAAATCTATGAAACTCTTAAAATTGTCTGAATTTAACGAAGTTTGGTTCGAAAGAAAATTTATTTTTTCGAAAATGTATTTGACTCATTTACTTTTTATCATTAAAATGCTTAATTTACAATATTAACTTTCGAATGATATCATTTTTGTGACCTTTTGAGTAAAGTTTTATTGACAATAAAGGAGGATAATTAAAAATCACATTCAACATTATATTTTGGATTCTTAAAAAAATACGTAGAACGAAAATTATAAGCTAAATCAAATTATGTCTCAATTGTTGTTAACCCAAATTAAGTTAAAATTTTTTCTCGTTTCCAAAAAAATTTTCTAGGCATTTTTTTTTTGAATTTTTGGTTTAATTTTTATGTGTTCCGCCTCAGGAATTTATAAAAATTTAATTGTTATAAATCACTTAGGATCAAAATTGAATAAAAACTTTCAAAAGTCTGGTTTCATGAATTAATTTACGGAGGATTCAAAGATTTAAAGGCTATGTATGTTGTTTCCCATTTGTATATTGTTCTTGAAAAAGTTTAATCATATATATTACTGAATAAATAGAAAATCCATAATTATTTATCTATATTTGTATGCTGTCAATAGTTACTTGATGAGTTTTAACTTACAAACTGACTACATAATAAAGTTAAAGAAATTACGAATTGAAAAAATTACGAAATATTTTTTTCTGCCTTAATTATAATAAAAAGATTTATTTTCTTAATTTGATCTTATTTTGAAGTACTTACAATACAATAGAACTTTAACCGGATGGAGGGTAACGGCTTTTGATGGGACAGAAAACAAAAATTTAGGAGGTCAAAACCAACACCCAAGCAAATCTTGTGATACTTTAGAATTTGGTCAACTTTACAAAATAGCGAACATTCTTCTGTATAATAATATACGTCGGGTTCAGGGGCGTCTGCAGGAGTTAGGCTGGAAGGATTTAATCCTTCCTCCCAAAAAAAAATCCAAAAATTATCACTTTGTAAATAATTTAACGACAAAACAGGTAAAAAACTGGTCAAGTTTTATTTCCAAAAAAATTGTCACTTCTTAAAATTAAAGTTCGACCCCAAAAATTTTACTCAAAAATTTAAAAAATTGTGTTTTGTCTCTTTAAAAAATAATCCCTTCCTCAAAATAAAATCCTGCGGACGCCCTCGAGTTGAATAAAAAAAAATTTGTTTACGCATTGTCGAATGCATAAACTACATTGATTAATAATGACATAAACATTAGTCATTATGTCATATTAATTATATCAAAAAATATTTATCATTTTGATGTGACATGCGACAAGACTACAAACAAAAAAAAAGCATTTGAAGTAACCAACTGGAAAGTCTCTTCATCCGTGCACTAAAATACAACAAAAATATTTTTTAAATAAAATTTAAAAATCTAAACTTGTTAAGAGCTGTGGTTGCCAATGATCATTTATTCTCTGTAAATTAATTGACTTTGATTCCATTCTGTGCTTAATACTGGTTTCGTTAAAAATCCCATTGCTTCTTGTTTGTTGTTTAATTCCTACTTAAAATACATATAAGCTCCTTCTCTAGCAACTCCCAGATCTGCCTCAGCTCCGAGCAGTCTCTAAAATCATCGGCAAGCTTTTTTTCTTCTAGAACATGTGTTACATACTTCTTTCGTTTCTATGAAGTTCATTACAAGGTGAATCTGTACTTCATGTATGCTTGCTGTGAATTTAGGAGAGGGCCAAAATTTGTCGTCAAAAAAGATTGTTTAATGTTTATATTGGTAGTCTTATGTCGGTGCTTTCAATGTGTAGGTGAGGTCAAAAGGCTGATTCCTCTTTCACACTTCCTCTTTTATGAAATTATTTTTTACATTGTACAGCTTAATTATTTGGCAATGCCTCTAAATTGACTTAAATAATTATTTAGCCCCCTGTGTAGAGAGATGTTGTTGGATAAGAAATATTGTTAAATATTTCAATTTTTATGTAATCTCTTATTTTCTTTGGAAGGGATATTTTGACTTCTGGGTTTTCTAGAATTGGTCTGTTTGTTCCTATTGCTCTTAAATAGATCTTCACCATCTTTTCCGAAGGAGCAGGATCTGTCCAGGGAGAAAATTTAGGTATGTGATGGTCCTTGCAAGCCTGTTCACCTACCACCTTGTAGATAGGATCTTTAAATGCTCAAATATGTTAAAAAATTGAGTCTCCCTTTGACTGTTCTACCACCAAAAAATAAATATTATTGACAAAGTACAGAAAACAACTTGACCCTCCTGTTCAAAAATCTGGGATTTGGATAGAAAATACAAGTGTAAAGAGTCGGTTTTTGACCCAATTTTTCTCACGTTTTTTTAGATCGATTTGCACTGATGTTTCCGTCCAACCCGCAAACTCCGACCGATAACTGAAATGTAATCGTTTACTATATGATTTGAGCTACTTTTCTTGTTTTGGAGGAAGACTGAGAGATTTAATAAAGATTGCTATGTGTTTTATGTTTTACTAAGGTTTCGTTAGTGATAGTATAACCCAATAAATAGATACTTACTCTTATAAATAAGTAATAAAAAGTATTAAAAAACAGTTAACTTTTTTTATCTTTTATCTTTTTATTATCTTTTTATAGTATATATAATAAATCATTAATCTTCCACGTTTAAATGAAATTAAAATTACTCAACGAACTTCTACATATGATAATGTGCCCTCAGTTCCCGACCAAGGATTTAAAAAAATGATAATAACTCTGCTAAGCGATAAAGACTTCTTTGATAACGATTATATAAATTTCAAGTCATTTGAAAGTCAACAAACATTCATCGTACCCCGAACGTCATATTTAAGTTTACACTGAAGAATGTTTTTCAAACTGGAGTAAAAACTAGTTTGTGAAGATAGTGAGAACGAAGTTAAGTTTATTTCCATTGTGAATTATAACTGCAAACGACATTGTTATTAAATTTTACCTCCTTAAGCCTCATTTACGACCTCCGCCCTCTTAATGAAGGCCAGACAAACCTTACAGATGTAGTCTTCTGACAAGCCAGCCCATGCAGCCTCAAAAGATCTCAAAACCCCATGAGGTTTACTGCAGGAAGCCCCCTTGACCTTTGATTGGAGAGAATAATCAAAAGGATTTAGATCAGGGGGCCACATGTCCTTGGACACAATAAAAAGAACCTTGGCTCTTGACAACTTTTTCTCTTTTGTGCCCGTCGTAATGAGATGTTTCTTCCCCTTGCTCTTGATTTTATCCCCAAATCCTCTTAAATGATATTTGGAAAGTTAACTCGCTCAAATACATCTTCTTATGCATACCACGAATCGTCATCACTGAGTTTCTACAAAAACAGTTTTTGACAGGCTTAATAATGTCCTATTCTCTTACTGTTCCTTTCCTAATTTGCCCTAACATTTTGGGGAATTTTTGTTGGGTTTCAAATTCCTTTTTAATGCCATAGATGGTCATCTGACTGATCTTGAGGTAATTGGCAATCTTAGTTGGCCTCTTCTGGTGGACAAGAATTTCCAACACAAGAATTATTTTTGCTTCAATTTTGTCGTCTTTGAAGATACAACCAATATTTAGGATTAAAAATAATTACAAATGATTAATATAATATTTAACAGTGAATAAAATAATATTTGCAGACCTTTACAAATTAAAATTAATAAATTTGTACTGAAATAAAAAGTGAATTACCTGTATTCTGAGAAATAAAATAATTTCTTTAAAGAGGATTAATTCTAAATTTGTTGGGATTGGTTTTCTGTTGCATCTTCTAGCATTATTATTTCTTGTATATTGCCTTCACTTCAAGAGCCATAGAAAAGTTACGGTTAGGGGCAACTAACCAATCTCTTTTGGAGGTCTTGACTTAAAGTCTTGTTTGATATGAGTTACTGGTTAAGTACAAATATGCAAAAAATAAAAAGAAGAAGCCAGATACTGCCTTAATTTGTTCTTCAAGTGAATTTATGTAGAAAATATCAAATATCATTAATAAAAGCTATAACTAAACACAGTTGAAAAATTTAATAAAGTTATTATATAAAAATCTGTATTTAAAAATATGGAAATAGTTATACAGGGTGTAGCAACATAACTTATTTTTTCCTTGGTGATTTTTTTCATTTTTATGTTTCTCTATGCACAAATTTTCACTGAAATGTTTTATAAGAAATTTTATTTTATACGAAAAGTTTCAAAATTTAATTGACAACATGTTTTACAGTATAAAAGTGGATCATTACATAATTAGCTGTTGGCTATTCCACAAAGGTCTTAAAAATATTTTGTTGTCGGACTAACTTGATTAGATAAATTCACACAAATTTTAAATTCGGACGGTACCCTAGCACAATTATCTGCGGAGTTTTCGTGGTCAAGTAGTTTTGTAAATTTCAAATTATGATAATTAATAAGGAAAATTGTTTTTTGTATAGTATTTATTTGAGCAATTAATTTATTTTTTATAAATCACAACATTAAAAATTCAAGGGCTGGATTGAAATTGTGTTTACTTTATAAATATTATGTCTTTTATGTCAAATCTTGTTTTGGCAATATTTATTTCTTGTAGGGTAATGCACGTTTCTCATTACTCCAACATATAATTGCAACTGACTGTATTTCTAAGAAAAAAATACTGTAGAATTTTGTCTCTAAAAAAATCACCTCCATCACCTTTCCTTAATATAAATTATGGTTGATTTTTAAATTAGTCCATTTATTTACATACGTTACAAATGTAAATAAATAAATTACACTGATAAATATTTAGCTAATCCAATGAGTGATAATTTAATTACAAAATTATTTTATCGTCTAGAATCTACTTAATTTGAACAATACATCGGCTAATTTTGGAAAATAATAGTCATTCCATTTAGAATATTTTTTATTCAAATTATAGAAGTAACATTATGTAACAAGATTATTGAGTAATTGAACCAACATAGACATATAGTAAAAGATTATTATGCATTAGGGTTGACCTATTTTTTTAAATATTAGATGCTCGTAAGCCCTTAAAATGTTTATTTTAATCTGTAGATATATTTGCCTCATGTTATAAAATGCAAGAATTTAAAGTATTATGTTGCAAATATTGACTAATAATAGGAAGTCACTTGACTTTCACGGAAATGCAGGTCTTTGCTAATAGATTGGGAATATTTGAAATTGCTATTTTTCGAGTCTTTCCTTGAATTTTGCACTAAAAGTTGATTCAATGTGACAGCCTACGTTTTATCTTTCATGTGATACTTTATTTACAGAGAATACCAAGGCCATAAGAGCTGATCGCTGTCGAAAGTTTTTTAACTAATTGAAGCGCAAAAACCACATAAAAGTATTTGTGCACGTCGATGAGAAAAAGTTTGTGGTAGATGCAGAGTTTAATCGGTAAAATGCAACAGTCATCCCCTGTGATCTGACTGAAATCGTATCAGTTTTGAAGTCCCAGAATCCCTCTGAAATTATAGTTTTTGGAGCTGTCGCCAGAACAATTTCCATCGTACCACCATATTTGATCGAGGTAGGAATTAAGTCCGACACAGCTGAGTACCTGAAGATGCCCAAGGAAGTAATACTCCTTTGAATGGAAGATAATCTTGAATTAAAAAATGTGGCGCACTTGCAAGATTCTGCTCCGTAATATGCTTTCAGTTCAACGCAGTCATTCCTATCTCAGAGGGTCCCATTTCTTGTAAAGACAATAATCTGTATTAAAAATCCAGATTTGAACAACCTGGATTACTACATTACATTTCCGAGAAATAAGGGATGATCCCAGCTGATCATGTAATCAAGGCTGCAGAACAGCTCAGTACAAGGATCCCAATAGTTATTGAAGCTAAAGGAGGTAAAATCAAATGGATCAA
The DNA here is from genome assembly GCF_016086655.4 of Lepeophtheirus salmonis. Lineage (NCBI taxonomy): Eukaryota > Metazoa > Arthropoda > Copepoda > Siphonostomatoida > Caligidae > Lepeophtheirus > Lepeophtheirus salmonis. The sequence continues at coordinate 5,710,450 of NC_052135.2, read as the reverse complement.
AACATAATATACCTTGCAACAACTTCACAAATTTTCTTTGGGGTTGATCAATTGATGGCCATACTATAAATATCATAGAGTGCAAAAAGTAATTCCCAATTACTCTACAATGCCCTGTATATACCTATTAAGAACTATATAAAATGTTTTCTATATATCTCTTCTGAATTTGGTAGTTCGTAATAATAAAATAAAACATTTATACTGTTTAATACTGTTTAGTTGCCTTCAGCTTCAAATTACGTTAAAGGTCATTTTTATTTAAAAATTACTCCTACTAAAAAAATTAGTTAAACTTTATTTTAAGAACACTTTTTACTTATTTTATGAAAATTAGTTGTCACCTAATTTGTTTTAACATTTGATTTTTTATACGTATAAGTCCAAAAAACTTTTGCATTCTACACAGTTCATTAAATCCTCTTCATTAATTATTTAATATCCTTAGACAAACTTTTCAGACTTATACTTGGCTTTCTAGTCAATATCTACCAATTATTTCATTCGGTTAAGATGCATGTTGTATGTACAAACTTTTAACTTACATACATTCAGAATAATTATATGATAAAGATTATTTTATGACTATGCTCGAGCTCATATTTTTCCCAACAGTCCCAACTAGAATAAGTACAGTTTGAAAAAAAAGGAAAAAAATCTTTGAATATCTAATTACATTATCCATATTGTCTTTATTACGTATAATTGCGTTAATAATTTGCCTTATCTTTATCAAAGATAACTTCACTGTGGAAACTGAGATCGTATAATTGAGTATTTGTACAGTAATTGACTAACAGTATAATATTATTACTACAAAAATCATCCTTATTTTTTGAAGCAAACACCACAATAGTTAATAATTCAGAAAAATGATGTGAAGAGTTTAATATTTGTTAAATTTTAATTCCTTAAGAAGAAAAATGCTTCCCTGTCACGTTATTACCTTTATTGTAACAAAGTAAATGTAAGAATTGCCATATTTTAAAAGTGAGTGTAGAATCAGTTTATATAAATTAAATAGAATATTTATTTGTATAACCTAAAAAATATCGTATAACAATCTTTTAGGCAGATATTCATCTTTAAAAAAACTCACCTTGTTTTTGTGACTTTATCCCCATCTTCGAAGTTAAAATATATCCCTTGAAGATGAATAAAAACAGATGGCACAATTTTCTTTCATAAATACGTGCCACTAACAAACACGAAAATTCACTTAATGAAATAAAAATCATTTCTGTTCTATATCGCAGAAAAAAAAAAATGAAATTTCATCCTATTATGTAAAAATATGCACATAGATTAAATGAACAATGACTTTTAATTTTGATTACATTTATTCTTCGTAATAAGTATCTTTAATAAACCTTTAAACCTTTTTAAGTCTAGGTAAAGTTGTTTAGTCGACTTAAAGTGAAGGAGTTCTTAGGTTATTTTTATTATTTCTATTGATCAGTAGTTTGTTATTGATGTCTTCAATACTTATACAGGGTAGGGTGTCCCCTACTTATCGCAGTTTTTAGGAACAAGAAAAATTTGCTTTACTTTTTTAGTGCTACAATTCCTAAAATGGGACCAATTATTTTTCAAAGTCCACCTTTTACTACTTAAAAAGTATATAATTAAGAAAATATAAACATTTTATTCATCATAAACTATTTAAAATAATGTAAGCTGGACAAGATATTAGTAGAACTATTTTAAATTCTAATAATGATCGGATATTTCTTGATTTTTAATACGGTCATTTCAATACTGTAAAATTTAAATAATCGGATCTTCATCGATATTTATTCAGGGGCCTGTTTAATTGCATGTTGCTATAATAAGTAATAACCAAAAGTTTTAAGTCTAGTGTTTAAATAACCACAAAAATTCTTGTTAACCCCAATATAAAGTTTTTATAATTTATTATAATGAAATAATAAAAAAAAGAAGCAATATGTGGGGAATATACCGTACTTTACGGGAACTAAAAATAATTGCATATACTGCACATGATAATATAGGTATATATATTCTACGTTATGCAAAATCTGTTGTGTTTGAAACCGCGTTATGTGAGGACTTCATGTAGGTCATAACATATTACTTAACCGAATAAAAAACAGTGTATACCATTTCAAACTCCATCAGTTAAAAATAATAGGTGTTGTAAAAAGACGACCATTATTTTTTATGTATTTGGATTATTATTTTTTCCCCTAAATGTTTAACACCATAGCAATAAACACAATACTTACATGACGGTTGGGCTCGACAATATCCGTTATCTTATCCAAATTTTTGACAATTGGCCTTTCAATGTGTGGTGCATCTTTGATATAAAAATTACCAGATCAGAATCTACAACACCAAATCACTGCATGATCGGCTGTTGCAGTATCAGGACCATAAATACCATTCACATTTTTAGACAGTATTTTTGCCTTTTTCGAAAAAAACGAAAAAAATATAGTGTATTTTCTCTTTGCTGGCAAAAATTACATCACTCTCTAAGAATATCTTTTGACTGAAAATTTTATCTCTGTAACGTCGTCTAGCATAAACGTAGCACACATAAACAACGCCAAATACACATTACTAAACCCATTTATTTGAAAAATAACCGATTTCGTTTTACTACACCTATTGTTTATTCATATTAGTAATATTTTTCTATGATGAGTTATTAATGACATAATATAAACTATTTCGTAATTTAAATATTTATGAAAATAGTTTGATTTTATATATATATTGTTTTTGTTATTTAACACATATAAAAATGCGAAAATCATTTTATTTTAGTAATATTATGTCACTTTGAAAAACTGCTTTGTCATATTTTTTGCTTTTTTAAAGAAAAAGTGAAAGAGACAATAATAAAAAATCAAATTAAAATGAGACGTAACACATAAACTCAATTCCTTAATATTTTCAACGGAGCATATATAGTGAGGGTAGAGGTTTGGACTAGATAGCTCCCATAGGATTTATTCTTAACTTCAGAGGTTTAAAAAACATAATATATGCAGGGATGGCAAGCTATCTGTGCCTCGAAAAGGATGTTTTTATTTTCAAAAGCAATTTTCTTCTCTAACCAGTTATAAGATCTAAAAAATATAACCAGATTCTAAAAGCTTGATAGATTCTAATTTATTTTAATCTAAAAAAATCACATTTAGCCTCAATTACAGTCCGAAAGAGCGAGCCACTATGTCTTTGGGCAAATCCTGGAGTTCCTTCTTGATTTGTCATTCTATCGTACCCCACACGAAAAAAAATCTTCTGCATTCAGATAATTCAGTTTGGAGCCCCAAAATCCCGTGACATGAAGTCGCCAAAAGTGTCTTGGATCCATTTGAGACATTGCTGTTGCCTCAAAATATCTTTAAAGGCCACAAGTGTATCCCTAACCTTTCAAACAAAAGTACCACTAAGTCCCAGAGGCCGAGTAATTGTTATGTTGTCGCGCCCGGCACATATTCTAAGAAGGACTCTGTGCCCATCGTCAATACAATGAAAGACATGGATCCACACGAGGAAGCAATTGTATACTTCGCATTCAGACACCGTGTACAGATACTTATCGAGAATGAAGACTTTCATTATAAATAGTCATTCTACATTTAATGTTGCTTTCAAATGTATAACAATAATCTTTCTATCTCTTATACAAGTCTCATAATTAGTCGTTAAAGTTATTCTGGATTTACCTTGTCCACCCTGTATATTCAAAGAGTGTTTATGTTTTCACAAGATAAAACCTATAGCTTTTGAGATAATTTATTCAATCTATCTTCAAGTACATAGATATTGAAGTCTGAAAGATACTTCATGAAGAAGAAATAATTTATCATTGTTAAAAAAGTTTGATATCAAATATTATAAGTGATAATTATATTTAATGGGGGGAAGTATTTACTGATTTTGAATCTAGATTGTAAAGTTTATAAAAGAAGTTTATCCTTTATTCGTGGATCTAAATATATACACTGCAAATACCGAATCAAAATTTGACCTTACTTGCCTAATTAATTTTTAGCATGCATCTATATATATGTATATTTCATATTTTTTAATATGATTTTTGTTAAGCTAGTTTAAAATATTACCCAGATATAAGAAGGGTGAGTAACTATTCCTATATATTTCACATCAGGATTTCAATACCCTAACACAAAAAGTCTTGTTATGGCAGCCATTTTTAAATTCTGAACAATTTTTATTTAAAAGATTTTTTGTTTCTAATATCAAACAGGTATGATCAACTTATATGCAATTGTCTTTAAATTAGTATTTTTGTATCTCTTTGATACAAAAATAGACATTATTTATGCTTCAGTCTTTTACTTAAAAATGTTATCAACTGGGTACAGATTTTCAGTCCTTTTCACAAATGAATGCAATATCTTCAACAATATGAATTTCTAAGACAAAATGTCTGAAATTAATGACATTTTTTATTATATTTTATATAAATACATTGAAATATTGAATTTACTCAATGTAACATCCCTCATCATCAAAGACGGCCGTTAGACTCCTCCTGAAAGCATGGCATCACTCCTTTACTACTTTATGAAGTTTACTTCAATGACACCCCAAAACTCGTCAACACTGACAGTAGACAAAGCTACTTTGAGGCGATTCTTTGCTCTTCATTATCTAATCCCTCTTTTATCGACAGTCGGAGTTATAGCACATACAATTTTTCTTCATTCAACGGGGTCTTCAAACCCATTAGGGGTTCCAGGAAACTATTATAAGATTCCTTTTGATCCTTACTATACTTTTAAAGACGCTTTTGGCTTCGGCCTTATTTTTTGTCTCATAGGGGCTTTAGTTTCTTATTCCCCTTGGCTATTAGCAGATCCTGAAAACTTTATTCCAGCTATTCCTTTAGTAACCCCCGCTCACATTCAGCCTGAGTGGTATTTTTTGTTCGCTTATGCTATTCTACGATCTATTCCAAATAAGTTGGGGGGGTAGTGGCTTTAGCTTTATCTGTAAGAATTTTGTTTTTTTTTCCATTTTTGCTGGGAGATAAAAGAACCACTGTACCTGCCTCAAGGCGTCGATATTGTTCAAATAAAAATTTTATGCCACGAATTTTACAGGCTTTGCACTCAATGTAGAGCCTAAAGACAAAGTCTAATTGCCCAGCCTGTATAGGAGTCATATTTCCTTTGACATGAAGGTCATATCATTCTGGAGAAAACTTTGTAGTACTTTTGCCAAGTGTGCAGGGACCCTGTTCTGTTGTAACACCACATTTTTATCTATAAATGTTATCTTTACCCATGGGATGAACTTTGTCTTCATGATATCCATGTAGTCAGCTATCGTTGACTTGGTTGGTATATTTATGGATCAAGAATTTTATTCCTGCCACCTCCAAAACGCTTCTCCAGGTTGTTGGTGTCCTCCATCCTCCTCTAGACTGCGTTCACAGAGGGTCTACATATACCTGCTTGACAAGCAGTCTCTGTCATACTCCTCCCCTCCTGAAAGACTGCAGAGATCTTAATTATGTTTCTCTTTCCATGTTATTCTTAAAGGAATACTGAAGCGAAAAATGCAAGTAATAAATATAAAACTTCAGCTGATTTATCTTCGCATTTCATAATTTTTGAAAGAAATGTCACAAAGGGAATTTTTTTCCTGAAGATTGAAAATACCCAGTAGAAAAATACCGAACAAAAAAAATTTAAATTAAAATCTCAGGTTTAGCAATCACAGCGTTATTTTTGTTAACTCTTTATTTTCTATTTGGCTCCTTAAAACAAAAAAATAAATATAATATCCATGGTCATTTATTATGAAATGGAAGCTTTTTTTTTTTTTTTTTTCACAAAAACTTCGTTGGAGAGAAGAAAATAGTGAATAATGCATAATATCTCCTAGAATATTTGATAAAGACTCACTAATAGTGGTGAAGTGCATACATGGAATAATGAAAATAATTCAGGATTTCTGTTAACAAGGAAACATAAAAAGGGTACAAATATGAAACACACATTTTTTTAAATATTGGGATTTCAAGACCCCAGTAAAGTAATTATTCATATTTTTTTTTGCTATTTGAGTTACATGTATTTAAATTCAAAGGGAAAATTTCTTCAACCAATAATCAATAATAATTATTGAGTTTTAATAAATAATGCCACGGATAGAAGCAAAAATGTTTGTTAAATCAAATATAAATAACTATTTACACTTCAAATGAACTCATTCTACTTATAAGCAAATACTAAATGGAAGTATTATTCATTTCCATACAAAATCCTTAAAATAATGTTGTGTAGCTTTAATTTCAATCAATCAAGATGGGATGATACTATTAGAAATAGAAGTAGATCCATATATGAAATCAACTTAAATTTTTGCAGATAATGGATGTATTCTTCTGTAGATTACAATTTTTTTTTCTTATGCAAAAATTTGCCGAAACTTAATAAAAGGGTAAAAATACTATGAAAATTTTAAGATGAAAATTCTCAAAAATCAGATTTGATAAAAAAAAAATCATCAACAGTAGGTAAAGAAATATTAAAAATAAATGAGAAATTAAAAAAGTCTTTTTAAGGAATACCAGTGGATAATGAAATTTTTTATCCAGTTCATTAGGAACATTAATTTAATGGAAATTTTGCGTGAGTTGCAAAAAAAAACAAAACTATTCATTAAGTGTACATAAAATACTAATAAAACTTAAATTCATTTTATGCCTGAAATTTGCTACATTGAAACACTAATACTTAGAATATTTTCCGGTTGCTTTTCTAATTTTTATTAAGTGCTATAGTGTACAACTGAAAATAAATAATTAAAAAACTTGGCTATTAACGGTGATTTTTTTATTTGTTAATTAATTTGAAAATCCCTTTACTTTAATATGTCGAGTTTTTGTGGAGCAAATGGAAAATTTAATAACTATGCCTCATTACCCTATGGACCCTTCCCTATTGCCCGTATTGTTTTTGTTGAATTTATTGAGTATGATTTCATGGTTGTAGTTTGATTATTTGCCCAATACTTGTCCAAAAATCTCAGCTACAAACAACACGGCAATTGGGAAGGGGTTATGGGGCCATGAGATATAGTTCTATTTTGCCCCTTGCTCCACTAAAAATTGAGCAATAGAGTAGTCGATACTAACGTCAAAAAATTAAAGATTATACCACCTTGTGGCACGTATAGTTGATAATTTAAAAAAAAACTGTCAGAAACTTTATGAAATGGGTTTCATCAAATGTTAGAAATACATAACACCTGAATAGAATAGTACTTAAAACCAATTAATAATTTTTGAGTATAATAAAAATAATAAGTATTGAAGATCCATATGAAATGGATATATGTGCACAATTAATTTTGTTTTGGATCGATTAGGCAAGAGAAAGGTAGTAAAATTAGAGAAAAATGTATTACCATTGCAAATTAAATAGCTCCATTTATTGTTTAAGTTTTGTAAACATTAATGCATAATCATATAATAACATATTGTTATTAAAAATAAAAATCTATACCAAATTTTCAATAAGACCAATTTTTGGGACCCTCAAATTTGTTAAACTACTCAACGATACTCTCTGTCATTCATATGCATTAATGATTAAACTTTTTACTAATATGTTCTCTTCTCAACAATGATAATAACAGCTTTAGAATACATATAAGAAAACATTCTTCAGGTTGGTATGAAAGTCAAAACTTACAGACGCAAATTTGCACAAGCAAATGAGATAAAATATGCACTATTTGATTCTTTCTTCCGTAGTAGGTCAAAATAAGGGCGATTTTTTAGATTAAAATGGTGATGAACTTATTTTCATTTATTTATTTATTATTTGTTTTGATAAAATTAACCACTGTTATCTATGTGTTTAGCCCTGTACTTCTCAGTCTATGCATTATGGCTAAGAGAAGAAGAAAAAAGGAAAATAATATCAATGTGATTGACTTATCATTTATCAACCACTGATTAATGAATTTTATAGTCAGCCCTGTTTTTTTCTAATTTTGAATTTTATACATTCAGTCGATCCATCTTTTTTTTGAATTTCAAATATTATCCCAAAATGGAAGGATGAATAAATACTTTATAATAATTGTAGAAAGTTCATATGAGTTGACCAACATTTATTTCCTATAAGAAATTATGTTTTCTACTACAACAGGCTGAAAGACTGGAGCTTGTGCTCTACCAAATAATATTAAAACTCATTGTCTATTCCTTTTTTATTATTGTTTAATCATTATTTTTTTTTTTTTTTTTTCTAATCGGTGTAAAAAATCTCCACGGCAAAATTACAGGTCACATTAAAAAAGTTCTTCCAAGTCCTTATAAGATTCATTACACGATTGTTCAATTTATTTTTTCGTTGCATTATTCTATCACTAAAAAAATGATTTGTACAACTAATTTTGTTTGAAATCGATTAGGAAAGATAAAAGTAGGATAATATTTATTACTAAAAGTGCATTAAATGTTTTTTTAAAACATTGATAGAATTATGCTCTTGCCTCATATTATTCTTGATCGTCAATCCATGAGTCTTTTCCAACTTATGAATAATCCATCATGTCTAATGATTATTACTAACAGAGAAGTATTTATTTATTTTTGTTTTTCTAATTATACTAATTTGATTAACTACTTTGTCTCTTGGTCGAATATATTACATAGTGAGATTTTTTGGGTGTACGTTTTGAAATTTTGGGCATGATTCTATCAATTTTCCAAAAGAATAAAAAAAATTAAAACTAAAAAAATGAACATATAAATCTTATTTATTTAATACATAATATGACGAAATATCTTTGACTAAAAAATGGTTTGAAGGCAAAACGTTCTAACACAAAAAAATGGTTTAAGGTAAAATATCGTTACATAAAATAGTTTCAGGTAAAATTATATAATTAATAAGTTTATTGGCATACTCATTCCCTGGATATTGTGTTGATCTTAAAAAAAGGGATTTATGATAAAAAATGCTGGAAAACTGAGAAGAAACAAATTGAACATAAACTAAACGTGTACAAAAGTGTTCTAAACACATGCCACTTAAATAACAATACCTGCACCGACTACATGTGCTTAGAACACTTTTAGTTTGTAGAAACTAAAAATTCCAAAAGGCAACATAACTTTTCCTGTATTGACCAACACTCCCAGGCTTCCTCAAGGGCGCTCTTGTTGTCGTTTTTCCACTTTTTGATCTTGGTTATGAGACCTTTGGAGGAAGGGACGATATGGGGATCACGTACTAACTCATTCCCTTGTCAAGAAAACTGACAAACGATTTATTTTGTCCTATATGTCAGTTGTCTTTGATCACATGAACAAGTTTATTTTTCAAGAATTTTTTGTTGTTATTACTCGACTAGTTGCAATTCCGCCAAAAAATAGGTAAATTATTTAGTAAATCAACGAAAACTTTCCAAAGATTTATTCAAGATTCCCTGCGCAAAGCTCTACATCACTAATAAATACCTAATAGGTATTCTATTCGAGAATATAAGTTTGACTGTTGTTGAAAATCAAAAAATACACATATTTGTATTTATTTAAATTAAATTTAGATTGCTAAATGGAGAATATATAATAATTGAAAGATTTTGAATTAGTAATAGAATGAAAAGTTTCATACACATTTTATATTTGATGTCAGTGCATTCTTTATAGTTCATCAATAAGTCCTTAATAAGAGATTGTTTATATTTTCAAACGCATAATCAAATAATTTTCTTTTAGAAACAGAAGTGTAACTCCCTAGAGCAATAACTTTTTTGACAAGTACATAATAAATGCATATTTTTAGACGTAGTATTTTTGTACACTTCAATCAAGGTCTATTCTATTTTTGCCATAACCATGGACAAATTAATTTGGATATAAGAAAGCTTCCTTTCAGAAAATTTGCTATAAAAAAGTTTGTGCTAATGTTACTCACCTTGGTAAATTTGAATTGTAGTACATGATTACCAATGGTGATTAAAGTGAGCGTGTAGCTTTTTTTTTTAAATGATGTATTTTATTTGCTAAATTATTATATCTATATCAATGGAATCTATATTAGAAATTTGTTCAATAGAACTGAATACCCTATTGACCAACAAAAAACATATTACTTACCTTTTGGAAAATTTGTACATAAGTAAAGTTTGTCGTTGATAAAGCTCACTAGACTGAAAATTCGCCCTCTTTTATTCTTAATCATATATTTATAAAACGGAGTTTGTATTTCTGTGTGAATCTATGAAAACAGTAACTCAGTGAACGGTATTCAGTGCTCCCTAATGTATATAGTTAACGGTACTAGGGAAATTTCCTGAGGGGGAAGTTTGCCCGAGGAGACAAATTGCCTGGATCAGAACACATAAAATTTTATCAAAATATGGGTTTCGAACAAAATAACAATTGCCACACAAAAATATTTATCTAAGTTTTTTTTTTTTTTTTCATTCTTGTGTAGTAGTAGTATTGAAATATGGCAGGCGTGTGGATATAGCATCAAATGTGTATACAGGATGCACTGTCTATAGAGCTCTCTGATATATATCAAATGCATATTTCAAATACATTTCTAGTATATGTTAAGATTTTATTAAAATATAAAGGCTAGTATGTTAAAATAAATTTGTTTGTTTATGTTATTAAATGCTCAAAGACTTATGTAGTCATCAGTTATTCAAACATATTAGATTTTTTATATATCAAACTCTTATAAATATTATTTCATTCTTGAGGACAGAACTCGTCATATAAATTTATATAAGTATTGAGTAGTTACGTGTGAACATTATTACAGCAAAATGTGTCCTTTATCCAATGCCAAATTACTCTGGACAGTGCCTGGTACTAACACTAGTAAATAGTAAGGTTTAAAAAAACCTATTATTGAGTATTTTTATATATTTTTAGTGTAATTTGATTATATATATCCTGCTATGATAATACTTATCTAAGGGAATTATTTAGTGTTTATGTATTAGGATAATACTTGTATACAAATCCATTCAACCTCATTATACAAATGGTATTTCGATTATATTAATTAATTTAGATCTTTATTTTAAGCTTTTAGGATCTGTGAGAATTATTTCTAATTAGTATCTTACGCATAATATTGGAAAAATTCTCATAATATAAGTACAGTTATATATTTAAACCTAATCAATAAAACTCTATAAGTAACTTATGAATGCATTGAATAAAAATATATTGTTATTGGCATTGGCTAGAGGAGTTCTTTGAAACTCAGTTCTAAGCCGATTATTATGCTCTAATTCCCATTTCTAAAATTATATTTTAATATGATATGAAGTAGAAGGTCAATTCTTTTAGTCTATAAGATTCTTCGGATGGTCTCTTAGACCAATGCATATTTAATGGTTGTAGGAAAACATTCCACAAATTTATACACAAGTTCCTAAGATATCAGTAATTAAGCACCTTTTATAAAATCCTCTCTATTCAAGTATCGAATGTAGGCACCCACTGCTAGTATAATATAAAATTATATGTACATTAAACTGTTTCTAAGATAAAGCATTGAAATAAAACCTGGAAAAGACAACAGTTTCAAGTTCTTTAATTTTTTAATAGAAACTGTTACTTTTAACACTTTTCATTTAGTTGCATTTTCATAGAGTGTTTTATTAAAACATTCTAAGTATTAAAAAAAAAATATGTATCTGAATGTATGTTGGAATGAAAATAAGTCATTTTTGTTATTTTAGATAACAATGTAGTCAGGATGTTAAAAATAAAAAGTTTAACTTAGATCATATCAACTTGTTTACAATGAAATTCTTATTCCCTCTTTCGGGTGCACTCTTGTCTTGTTGCAAGGTGTCTTTGTTGCGATCTGCGCTGGAGATATTATGTTAAGATTACAAACTTTGTATGGAGAGCCAGGAAGGAACTAAAACTGGAGGGAGGTGACGACAAGATTTTTGTTTTACTTTGTTGTACCTAGTGGTTGCCCTCAAATCTCACCAGATCTCAACAATATGAACTTCTTTGTATGGACACAGTTGAGAGATGCGCCAACAGATCCTCCTTCGCCACAGAATCCGAGCTGATGTCCAGGATGTGGGTATAATTTTTAAATGGACCAAAGGAAATTGTCATCAAGACCTGTTCCCGTTTCCTAGGTCGATTCGAGGATGTTGATGACACCAAAGGGAGCATATATTAAATATTGTTTTCTTATTCAGCTTTCACGTAGCCTTTTTAAATTTAAATTTGATTTTATTGTAGAAAGAAATGGTTTTGCTTGTTAAATAGAGGCCTCAACCTGTACAATTTATTTAAACAAAGGTATTAAAAAGATTATTTTCTAAATGCATATTTTAACTATATCATTAGAAAAAGAAATGTATCCTACCAACAAAATAAATAGAATTTCATTAAAACGAAAGTAAAATACTTGCAACAGTATTTGTTCATCTATAAAATGACTCTATTTTCAAAAGAAAACCTATTCAAAGTATCTTTAAACCAGTATTTAAATGACAACTTAATCTTCATAAATACATGTAGTATTTCCCTTTGAAATTAGTAAATTAGTTTATATAAACATCTGCACAATGTCTATAATTAATTAATTAGTTTAATTATATTATTTAAATGGTATAAGAAAATTAAATTAGCAAGAGACTTGAATGATTAAGTGAAAACATCTTAGAAGTTCATTTATTTTTTTAAATATACTTTGTATGTAGGATACCAATTTTTAAACTAATCAACTGTAATGAATAACTTTTTCTGTAATCCTGGTAACCAACAGACCAACAAACAAAGAAAAAGAGAGGCAAATACATAATTTCAAAAGCCGTAACGACAAATTTGAGTGCATGAGCATGCCCAGGTAAGACGTTTTTTGATATTTTAACAGCACGCCATAAGTATTTGGTTTGGGTTAAATAATCATAGAAAAGATACAGTGTTTTTGTTTCGATCCGTGCCGGACAAGTTAATGTTGAGATTGCAAACTACTTAAACGTGGACAAATCCTTCGTTTAGGTATTCCGGAATGAACTAAGAGAGTCTGAGGTGACAACAAAACTCTGCTCTATTCCTCACTTTAAATAAAACGTTGATTTGTTTTTTTATACATAAACACCTGTATCATAATATAAATTATGAGGTAGAGGAATTGAGTTATATATAACATAATTAAACTTTTTTTTTTTAGATTAATCCCCTCCCGAAGAAACTTTCAGTATGTGCTGATTAAAAAAATTCGGGCAATTATTAAAACATGATTAGATGTAGTAAACGAAATAAAAATAGAATCTGAGGAGTAAAACGTGCATAAATAATAAAACATTGAAAAAACAACAACAACTACTAAAAACTAAGTCAAGTGTCTAAAATTCATATTAAAAACAATTACTTCCCAAAAGTTTTATAAGGCCTAATAATTATTTTAAAATTTTCAAATATCTTGCTGATATTTTGGGGTAGTATCGTACAAAATTCCCTCCATATTGCCATCCATAACCCAACACATTTGGAATCCTCAATGAGAAGGTTGAGTATCGCACTGCAGAAGATATAGAAATTATGCTTAATTCTTCAGCTTCCAGTGGTTGATAGGTGCATCCCTTGTTCGCAATAAGGGCTTTAGCATTAGAGCAGTGCCTCATGTTATGGATGTTTCCCCAATAGCTTCATTAGATAGAATACTTTTACTTGTTTCTAGATAACATAATTTAGTGACATTTAGTTAGCTTGTGTTTTGCCATTTTTTCTAGCATTCTATGCCCAAAACTACAATTTTGTCAGGAATGGTAGAGTCTTTAATTTTATTTTATCTATCCGGACACTACAAACAAATCATGAGCAAAGCAGTCTTATCTATATTAATTTTTAGGCCCTATCTGTCTGAGTATTTCCCAAACGCATACAGAAGAACTTCAATTCTCCTGATAAGCTGTCTATCGGAGTTTGCTTACACAAATAGAGTAATATCATAGGAATACACATCTAGTAAATGGTTATTGCTGTTGAAAGAAGTTCCAAAGCCTCCATATTTTCGTTGTAAAGGCTTACAAAATTATTTGATTGCAGCAATAAACATTAAAGTGACTCAGGGCATCCTTTTCTGTATCTTTTGTTAAAAGAATAAAAAATTTAATGTTTTCACATTAAGAATAACAAATTATTTATTTTTAAAGCCCCAACCCATGTTGTTGATAATATTTTAAAATCAATTAGAATTTATTTTTTTCTCAATGTATACAATAATACAAGTGTTTTAACATCTCCATTGATATTTAAGAGTGCACGATGGATGGATTATTTTGAAAAAAATGATACAAAAATTTAAATGACATAATTTTTATAATCGTTCAACTCTGTTTATTATGCAATTAAATACATTTTATTTTTATTGTTTATTTTTATACGTTTTATACAATTGCACAATGTTTACATGATTAGAAAAAAACTCCAGCAATTTAGATTTTGACCAAAATTGTGTTAAATATTCTCTTAAACTATAAAAGAAACATTTCACTTACCGTTTAGAAGGACAAAAAATCATGCTTTGTTCCCAAATTGATATTTTTTCTACTAAATAATGGACAAGCTATAACTATTTTTCTTCCAATTGAGTAGGGATTACATTTGTAATCTTGGACGAAAAATCGTCTATTTCTATGAACCAATTATTCTCCTTAACCCTGTGGAGAAGCAGCAAATTCGGACTTAAAGTCGATAAAATGTATGTCAATATTTGAAAAATAAATTGATAGATTTTATTTCAATGGCTATATAGGGGGCACCTATATCAGTTTTTTAAATCAAATGAAAATTCTAACTTATAGCCAAAAAAATTGTGTATCTTACCTTATTCCACAAATTTAAATACGAAACTCCCATTGTCACTAATTTGTCTTTGCAATATTACCTTGTATTTACCTACGAGTATATATGGAGTAAAAAAACATAATTTAGAACTTCCTCCTTTAATTGCTTTTTGTTCAAGCTTGTGTTTATATTGACGCACAACACATGTAATTTATTCATAGATAATCCAAAGAAAGTTTGAATTCCCTATCGTTGGATAGGATTGTATTATAACATAATTTTTAAATCTGTTTCTTGACTCTAAATAACTCCCATTAATGCCGGCTACTGTCGTTATTTTCTAGTAATTTTAAAAATAATACGGATTGAATGTTGTTCTATCAAAGAATAATTCAGCTGTTTATCCATTATGTTATTTTAAAACTAGATTCTAATTATTAACGTATTAAAATTAGGAAATTATAAGCAGTAAAAACAATTATTCATTAATACCTCAAACGAAGTATTAATTTAAACTGGATACCTTATTGGACATTTTTTTTTTTTTGTAAATTATAAATCTCAAAAAATGAGTGAAAATCTTTTATATGCACTAAAATATCAACTTCTTTACAAAAAAAGAATGTTTTTTTAGTTTTAATATTTGTATTATTTAAAATTAATAATTAAAAACCGTAATTTAAAAAAAATAAATTTTGTTATATATAATTAGTAAAACATATGTTACAAAAATCTGTATAGCATATTCATCATAGCAAAAATATTCGCGTAAAAGTTTATGAGCAGCTGTTTTTTTTTTTTTTTTGCTTATATTAGGAAAATAAATAATATTTAAAAAGAAAAAATATGTACTTGATAATTTGATTTATTACAAAAATATTTTAAGCTTTATTACTGTTGTCAAAAGAAAAATATAATTACAAAACGTCTTAGAAATTATTCTTTATGATAATTAATTATTTTTAGCTTAACCCTTTAAATAAAATATAGTTCAAAAATAGTTATAGAAGATTTGAATGTCATTCCAGCCTACAAATTTAAAAATAATTGTACATAAAATAAGAATGTTTCATCTTTTAAAATAAAATGGGCAGCAGATATAATCATAGATAATATATCTCACTCTAAGTAGCCTCTGTTAGCCCTAATAACCTCTTGGACTCTGCCCTTTACCCCACCCTGTCCCCACAAACTAGAAGCCGTTCTAAATATATGCATTCCAGGACGATGGAGTCGATGAGAGACTTCTTAGTGGTGAGAGGAACTTTGATGATCTTTGACTCAAGGTAGCTTCAGACAAAATAATCCAACGGATTACGGCTGATGGAGATAGAAGCCCAAATATAATCGGACCTCGAATTGTAGCCATACTCCAGGTGCCAATACAGACACATTTTGGAAGGATGGAGAGGGACAGAGTCCTGTTGGCAGACCCATGGATCGTGCCTGTATCTTTGGGACCTCAGTATTGCTTATATCCAGATCATTGTTAACCAAAATGATCACAACAGCACTCCTGCGTTCTATATCTTAAAATGTAATAGGCTTGATATCTTCTGTTGGTGATTCCATTTGGGTTAGTTTTAAATACTATGTATATTTTACCACAAAAAAAAAGTATTGTGCAATTTTTTAAATCATATTTGCCAAAAAATCTGGAAATATAATGGTCCAAAAATAAAAAGTAAGAATAAAATAGAAGAACGTAGCTTAATGGACAACTTGCTACGGAAAATTATTCTCTTGAACTTAATGTGCTTTGGTTCGCTCCCCAATCGTTCCTAGAGAAGGGGATATACTTTATGCATATTGACTTCAAAAAATATTTATATGTCAGATGGATACTATAAATAATACTATACTCTTTAGTTATACTTAATCAGTGCTACTCCAACAGACCAATTAAGGAACAATAAAAAATAAAATAAAAAATATTAAGAAGAAACTTTTTGCCCTGATGTCAATTTTTGTCATTAAATTATATATTTGTGCAATTGTAGCATTTATTTAATGGAATATATATTAAATTTATACTTTTTACCGAAACATAATCTGTATTATTCAACAGGACTTTGAGAGGTTTTAAATTGTCTCAAATTATTTTCAAAAGATATACTAATATTTATTTTATAAGTAGGCATGAGTACTGAATTTATACAAAACGATTTATTACGCCTACATGCCTACTTATAAAATAAATATTAGTTCCATTTATTTAATTAAATTTAGAAGTTTTTATGAAAATAAAAACGTATTTTATAAAAAATCGATTATTTTGTTAAAAACATGTTAATTTAGTCCATTCATTTATATAATCCAGGTACCATAGTAAATATAGTAATACTGTGAGCAATTCGTTTGTTTGACAAAAAGAGAAATGAGTGAAAATGCTTTTATTTTTCTTGTACAATATAAATAATGTAATTTGCAAAGAAGTATGAGCAAAAAACAAACAAAAAACACACACACACAACAATTTTCATGAGCTAAAAGGAACTTCAAGATTTTGTGCCTTCTAAGGACAACTGTATATATAAAACTCTAAAAATATACACACAGATCAGAATATACATAATAATAATAACACATTTTGGAGAAGTTCTATTTCTGGCTGAAGCTTTGACTGGAAGCAGCCATTCGAATTCTGGACGGACAAAAAAAAATTGCAGGGTATTCTTACTTATAACTAAATTCATGTCGTGATCAATTCGTATTTTGGATAGCTGAAGTTAGTTCTATAGCACGCAATCTACTGTTTATATATCCTGTTGACACAAAAAGCAAGCCTGAATGATTGTCCTTAAAATTGATTGCAGATTACATATTTTGTACTCATTGACAAATTATTGTCAATCTATATCAACCAATTAATATTTTTAACGCTTTGGAGGAGCTGAAAATTGCACTTAAAGTGTTCAAAATTGATTGTCATAATAAAAGAACAAAAATTTTATTAAAAAGGCCGTATCGGGCCCAATTTAAGTTTCATAAATCAAATAAAGGTTTTAAACTATAGATAATACTCTGAGGTATCTTAAATCATCCCACAAATTCGAAAAATAAGTATATAATTAACTCAAATTGGTATATGAAATATTGACCTGTTTGTATTCATGAATGAAGGGTGAAAAATTAGGATTTTCTCCTTTACTTAATTTTTGTTCAAGAATGTACTCATGTTGAAATACCACATATGTAATATCTCTATCCAATCTTATACATGTAGGGATAGATTTTTGTTTCATTTTTAAAATATTTGCGTGCAGGAAATAGTTATGTAAATATATGATTCCAGGTTTATACAAAGTAGATACATAGACTAATTTTAATTTTTTTGCCTCTCTTTTCATTTTTATACATTAAACATACATAAAGTGTGCGTAAACAAATTGTACCGGTTTAGATTGTTTGATTTAAATCAATTTGATTCTGAACAAAATGTACAAAGTGTCAATGTACATTTTTTAGATTAGCTAGAAAAAGCTATGAGAAGAAGAAAATAAAGGCAAATCCCACTCTGTATCTAGCAAGGCAGAAATGACTCCGTTTTCAATCTTCAATTCTATTCCTAGTCCAACAAAGCCTTACCCTTATAATTCCTTATTTTTGCCAAACGTAATCCCCTTCTAGGTAGTTGGCATACAACTAGGACTTACAACCTTTCTCATCACTGCCTGGTGCTCCATGGCCCCACTTGACCCACACCAGTGAATAAGTCATTTTTGTCATCCACTTCCTCTCTTTCTGAAGAGTTTCTTGGCACTTTTAATGAGCCTATAGACCTTATAGATAAGCTCAAAAGAGTAATTAAAAATGGCTGCGACTTCCGTTCCAGAGTGATGACCGCGGAGGAGATCTGCAACCCTGGATAATTTTTGCCTCCATTGTCGTTTTTGGGTGCGTTACGCACCCAATATTTCAGGGTGTGAAAGCTCATAAATTTATGAATCAATCATTTTGAATAATCTACAATCGAATAAGAACTACATTGAGCACTAATAGGCACGGTACGATTTACTGTCCCACACTGTAGAAGGTTTTGTAAATATATGACTTACGAGTGTGTTTGTAGCATGCACTCTTGTCTATATAATAACTACATACATTTTTCATATCTTAATTATGTTTCGTAAAAAAAAGATAAAGGAAAGTATCAAAGTGAGAACAAAATTTCATAACAATCTTTTCTTTAGTTTGTGAGCTATTGTGTTATGTTTGACAGTACTTTTTGTTATTTCCAAAATATTGACTCAAAAATTTGATATATTAATGAGCGAAAATACCTTTAGAATGGCTTGAAAAGTGTTATGGAACCTTTACTCCATAAAGCGAATAAAAAAATATCA
The DNA here is from genome assembly GCF_016086655.4 of Lepeophtheirus salmonis. Taxonomy (NCBI): domain Eukaryota; kingdom Metazoa; phylum Arthropoda; class Copepoda; order Siphonostomatoida; family Caligidae; genus Lepeophtheirus; species Lepeophtheirus salmonis. The sequence continues at coordinate 5,691,292 of NC_052135.2, read as the reverse complement.
ATAATAAAAAATTTAAAAAACAATTATTAGAGAACATTGCATGTTAAACACTCGTTATTTTCGTTCGGGACAATAAATCTGTATTATAGTGTTTCATGTTTTTGTTTGGTTAACATAATTGTCCTAATTGTTTGTCTTTTTTTTATTTATTTAATTTTTTTGTAAATATGTCTAGTTAATTATAATTTAGACTGCCATGTTTTTGTGGTATAAATAAAATTATTTGAAAAAAAAAAAAATCAAATAATAATCCACATTTTAGTAAATATATACAGAATTAAAAGTTCTGAAAATAACAGATATATTAATTTTTGAAAATAAAACTAATATGGTGGTTTCTTGTATAAACTACATCAGTGGTTCCGAACCTGTGGTTGCAAATCCAATTTTATGTACCTAAGGCCTTGTTGTATTTTTGTGTTAATATCAATACAATATACTCAAATATAAATTATTATATAAAATTTCAGAAAGGCAGGAATTTTTGAAAAGTTGTGGTCTGGATTTTTTTTCCTCAATAATATTTGGGAAATCCAATTACCCTCTAATCTTTAATCCTAAAGACGCTCTGATACATTTTTTGGAAAAAAACATAGCTTGAGGAATTTTTATAGCAAGGATTTTTTTTATAGCAAGGATTTTATTTCATAGTTGAAACACAAATTGAAAAACCACGATTTGGCATTTGAAATGAAATTTAATTGTGCTTAGAAATTTTTCGATATTTAGAATTCAAATTCCTAATAATTTTGTTTGCTTGGTGTCACTGCAACTAGGAAAATGCTATTAAGGGTTCACAGTATCAGAAAGATTGGGATTCACTGAATTATATGATAAAAGAGGTTCGATTACAAATTCTTTGATATTTCTAAGAGTACTTATAGAGTTTATTGGTACAAAAGATTCAAGCTGAGTTACTATATTCGTCATGCACGTACTCATATATATGTACGTTGTATATTAATTTGTTTCCAATAGCTTTGAAACTTAAAATCTTCAAACCTCAGCAACTCTACCTATAAAAATGGAAAGGTTTTTTGATTTAAAATGTGTTTGTTTGTAGGAGTGAAAAGGCACTGATAAAGTAAATTTTGAATGTACGTAAATGACTAACGTCGCATTTTCAACACCAAAAAGAACATTTTTAATCACAAAACCTCTTGAGATTTGAAGATTTTAAAGTGCAAAGTTTTAGAACTAAATTGTGTGAAAAAGTATGATTAATGTGGTATCTGGTAATCCACGTTTATAATAAGAAAGATATAAATCTTTTATATTAATAAATAGAAGTTAATTTCTCGTTGGAGATCTTTTTTTAATAACGATTGTGTTTAGCTAAAGCTTAGTGCGTCATATTAACAAAGAAAAGGGGAGTAAATATAACTAATAAAAAATAATGAATGTGACTTCAAATGAGATCTGACAACGATTACTTGTATCTACGGAGAGGAGCCGTAGTAGTTAATTAAGAATTTTATCTCCGTTATTTTATTACACAGTCAAACGACAGTTTATGCAGAAATAAACATCTTTTGTTTTTATCCTATATCTCTAATCATAATAAAATCAGAGTTACAAAAATAAAACGCGTATCTGATCTCACCCGAGTCAGTGTCAGAGCAGAGAAGGTTGTTGAGACCGTTGGCATCTCCATATCGACTACTTACAGTTCCATACACTCAAGAAGAACCAAAACTTCTGCAGCATCAATATGACTAACTTCTGGCCTGTATCCATTTGGTCTTCCTTGAGCCCTGACCTCAACCCCTTGGACTTTTTTGTCTGAAATGTCTTCGAGAATAATGTATGTCGCATCTCTTATCCAAATTTTGATTCGCTCCAAGCTCCTATCATGATAGTGTGCTACGCCATGGATATAGCCTTCATCGCCAATCAAGTCAGTCATTTGCATGTGAAGGAGGACATATCAAATAAAAAAGTATATAAAAATAAAATAGCTAAACATATCAAATTTTGAGTTGTATTTTCTTGATTCCATAAAAATCACGTTTTTCATAGTTTAGTCGTAGGTTTTGTTTTCCACTCTGTGAAACTCAACGCGTATTATTGAAAAAGATATAAAAAATCTTATTTATTAAAAAAAAGCAAAGTTTGTCTGTCTCGACACATTATATCTCCGAGTAATCCTGGGTTCTTTATAAATATTATTTACCAAATATAAAGTTATAAATAATATACCTCCAACTACACGAGTCTCAAATTGAACTTGTGCCTTTTTTTATGGACTCGGAATCACGTAGACTCGGACATGACTTGGATTATGATTACTAGAATTCAGAAGAAGTTGATTCGAATACAACTATGCAGCAGCTCACACCTATTCGAATTTGTTATTTCCTCAGAAAATTGTTTTTATACATAGTAATTTATATTTCAAAAGGAAATAGTATCATTTCAGCTAGTCGTGAAAGATTCAAAATTAATTATTGTTTCCTACATTAGTAGATGAAGTTATTAATAGATATTTATTTGTTGGACATCCTTTTTGATCAATGCTCATCATTTACACTGTAGTATAAATTGTTTAAATTTTTATATCATGTCAACTGTTCTTCAACTAAGATTTATTTAATGATTTACTTAAAGAAGGTTCATATTTTGAAATAGTTCAATACGAGAGGTTTTGAAAAACATATTATATCCGGGATTCCTTGGAAGGTTTTTTTTTTCTTTAAATAATTATTATGTTTCTTTTATATACATACATAAATACACACACACTGTATAAATGAATTATCACTTTATCACAAACATAAAGTATAAGTAATAATCAATTTGTTTAATTAATAAATTAATATCCCCTAAAAATGATTTATGTACATGTTTAATGTATAAAAGATTAAAAAAGATACAAATCTCAAATTTCTCTCTTCTGGACAATTTACACTCTTAGTATATTTTATCTGAACTTTAATCGTTCACAATTTCTTTTTCCTTTATATTTGTTAGATTCACAATTTTACACAATTAACATCAATAATAGGATTAGGAAATAATAAATAGAATGCATTTAAATAATTAACTATAATTAAACGAGATCAATAATCTAGTTATTATCTCCCCTCCCTCTTTTCATGTGCTAACCCCTGATAAATTCAGTGTAGGCGAATGGGGGCATTATTAGGTATTGTAAGGTCCTGTCTAAAACGGATGAAGAAGATCTAAATTAAAATCTAGGTAAGGGTAAAATTAATTGACAATTAGCTTCTGTTATAAATACTTTTACTTTTTAATGAAATAAAACTGTGACTTTTTTTAGAAAACAAACATATTTTATATTGTTATCAAATAACTTTTTTTTATCAAGGATATTTATTTCATTTTTCAAAACAAACTTTTTTAGGGGGAAAAACTCAGGGGATTATTACTTTTTTTTAATAAATTATATTTATATTTTATTAAATGACGGTGTTTTTACAAAAATTACTACTAACTATTTAAAAAAATATATTTTTTTCCATTTTTTCTCAAATAACCTTCATTGAAGGATAAATCTCTAATTTAATATTTCAAACAAGCATGATGCCTATTAGAAATACGGGGCCCTGCTGCTAAAATACCAGGAGATAAACCATAATACTTAAATAGTTAACCCTGTTAGTGAATATCCTTTTTATCACGTGGTTAGTGAACAGGGGAAAAAGAAACCCCAAAAAATTAAATGTATATTATTGCATTATTAACAGTTGAACGATTATAATGAATACTTAGTATATTTTGGATCATTTTTTTTTACTATTCCATCTATTTTCAACTCGTAAATATAAAATTAAAAATGGTGTCATACTTGTATGAATATAAGACATTGAGAAAAAATCAATCCTTATTTTAAAGTAATCTTAGCAGCAAGAGTTTGGGGTTTCAAAAAGATTTAATTTGTTTTCCTTTTGATAAAAATTGCATTATTTTATACAAAATTGTAGGAAACAAATTAGAATCCCTATGTTTTGAGGAGGTTGCGTGTATAATATAAAATACACAAAAAAAAGTTTGTATCCTGACATAGAAAAAAAAAAATTCAATAAATCAGAAAGAAAAACAAAGGAACGCCTTTAATAAAACCGTTTAAAATAAGTAAATTTGGATTAAAAATTGCCAAAATGTACAAATACTTCATTCCCAGGATAAATAAATAATTAAACATTATTAGTTTTATTTGTTTTAGAAACATACCAAAAAGTACTGAAGATCAATTGAATATTCAAAGGAATAAGAAGCATTTTTACAAATTTTGGTGTTTATAATATAGCAGTTCACTAGAGAAAGATTACACAAATATTAATTGTAGAACCTTTATATTGTGTACATTTTTTAATAGTGAATAATTTGTTTTTTCTTCACATAACAAACCGATCTTTGTTTGAATAAGATAAAATGCAATACATATTACATATACCATATTTAATGGAATTTATATCTATCCATATTTATTTATTTGGATCTTAATGCAATTTATAAATAAATCCCTTATTTTGCATTTCATATATATTTGTTTGAATATGCATTATGTTAAATTCATACAAATTTGAGCAACATACTCAAGACCTATCTTATTTTGGAAACTTATTATAATTAATTCTAGTTATTCAAGTATTGCAGAAAAACCCAAAACTATAGAAACTTTGATTTAATATTGTTTTTACTAGTAGTAGTACATACTCGGCATTCCTCAGAGGTTTTAAACGTAAACGAACAGACAAACTTTGTTTTCATACTATAAATTAGCTTTATTAGTATAGCAGATAACTTCCTATAAAATCATTTGTGTTGCATTGCATTTTTTATGTACATCTATGTACTAACTCCAGACTTGGATGATCTCTCCTCAAGAAGGAAATAATAATGAAAACAGCTTCAGAAAGTAAAGTTGCAAAGAGATAAAAACTTGCATGAAAAAAAGTGCTTAGGATTTATAATCCTAAAAATATGTGCTCCCTTTTTTCTTTTTAATTTGATGTACTGAGCTATAACTACTCACATTCATTGTTACATACGAGTCCTACTCAGACAATCAAACATACATACACACTTTGCATTAATAATCTAGAAGATCATCAGTGTCAAAAAATAATCAGAGTTACTCTCTGTTCTTTATGAGCACGTAGTAACTCAATACTGAGCTGTTCTTACCTCAAAAATGAAATGATAAATATAACACCTTGGAAAAAAAAGCTTCCAGGCTTCCAATAACATAGGGAATCGTACAATAAAAAAATGCTTATGATTTACAACTGTAAATATATATGTTGCCCTTTTATTTTATTTTTTTATAAATAGTAAGAAAGGAAGTTGACTTGCTCAGGAGCTAAATAATGATGGCCACAGTTCAGAAAAAGAAAATTCATTTTTCAAAATACCAGTTCCATAAAAAACACGTGTCATCTCAAAATACAGACGATTTACATCATCGTTAGAGTTGAGTGGTTTGTAATGAAGAAAAACTACCTTCAAATAATAGAAGAAGAAAAACGGTGTTTGCGTGTGCATTTTTTTTTTTTTGTTAATTATTTAATGGTGTTAACTTATCCCTCTGAAGTATAAATTATTGAATAATGCAAATTGTTTTAAAAATGCATTATAAAAGAAAAATAAATATTATTTAAATATAATTACAAAATTTGCCCTCTGCTAATGTTATTTTAAATTTAAAAGATTTTCTTCTTTAGAGCAGTAATTAATTTTCTCCCCCAAAAATTATATAACGGACAGCTGATATTAGTATTACCAATGGTACCATATGTCTCGCTCCCGCCTTCACCTAGTGTTTTTTTTTTCATTACAAACTTCTCAACTCTAATCATTGCATATAACCAACACATTACTATTTTACTAAAGTTGGGCTAGGATGACTTAGGGTAAGTTACGCATCGGCGGACACATCGAAGAAATGTTTATGTTCATATATTTTATATAGACATTGTTCGTTATATTTGAGATTTTTTTAGATAAAAAAATTGATAAACATGTTAGTAAAAAGTTTTGTATCAAAATATTTTCATTAAAAGATCGAATAAAGAAGTTATTAAATATTTAAAAATACTATCAAAAAATGACCGAAATTCATCAATTCAGACAAGTTTGAAATCAAAAGTTTTAATTTCAGACGTTATTCGAATCATGTTTTTTTTTAATTTCAAAAACCATGAAAGAGCGAAAATATTGGAGAAAAATAAACGTAGGAGTGCAATTGCTGTTTGAATATTTATCTCTTAACCCTTGGGTTGTCTTCATTTTCTGTACACACCTTTTGCCCTTTGGGTCAAAATGACCCAAATACTTTGCTATAAAATTATTTGACTTTTTTTAATATTTTAACGACTACAATTCAGGTTGCCAGAAGAACCGCTTTTTAATTCACAAAAAAATATCATTGAATGACTGCTTTTACCCTGCCCAAATCAACTTTATAGCTAAAATAATGATAAAAAAATATGGGAAAGCAATTTTTTTCCATACTTGCTTTCAATTTTCCTCTAAATAATTATAAATACTTACAAAACAATGACAAAATAATAGAAATGTAAAATAAATTCATCTATTGAGCACATGATGAACAGTATGATAAGGAACAGCCTTTGCATATGTATTTATTGCATTTAAAACATGTATTATTCGTCTTATTGTCCTTCTCTTTAGGGCAAAACAGGCATATTTTTCTCTTGCTTGCATTGAAAGTAGAAGTTGAGGCTTGAGCATCAGGTCGATCCAGAAGTCCAGCACTCTGAAAAGCTTTCACAATCTGAGCTGAGGCCTCTGTTCGGGGGACGTTTTTCCTTCTTTCAATGAGTGGAGCTACAAGTGCCTTTCCTAGCTGTTCCAGGAACACTTTTCTCTTGTGGCTCTTGTGAGACATCCAGGTCGGATTGATCTGTCTCCAAAGGTATTGTAAGAGGAAACGTCAATGATATTGTTTCAAGGGCCAGCGGGCAGTCATCGTTCTGCAGGTGTATGTTCCAATTACCATGTCTAGATTGTCCACACTTCCTTTGTTTCGATTGTAGTCCATAATTATGATTGGCTTTCTATCGTCACGATCACTAATGCTACCATCTCTGTGCAGTGGGCTTAGAAGAACTAAGTTTTTCTTAAGGTAAATAAGAAACTAAAAGTGGGTATGAAGGCAAAATGAGAAGACTTCTCTCTCTTTTGATGCAAGCAAGTACCAACTATGGTAATCGTCAGGAGTTGTTGCTAAGATGTTTTACTAGGTGAACCGTACCATCCATTTGGTAATCGTCCTCTTCAGGAGCTGTTGAAATATCCATATTGATAAGATGTAAAAAATATTATCCCTTTCACGCACATTCATATTGAAAAATGTAAATGCAGTGAATTCTAAAAAACCAACCACCTTTATACCCCCCTTGAAATGCACAGACAAAGAACAAATATTGCATTGTCATTATGCTATTACTCATAAGAAATTGCGTATTAGAGAGACTAATCAAACAAAGAAACATTTTTTAATACGCAACTACATGGGTAAGTTCCAATTCTGTTAAAATTTTATTATGGGCCATTTTGACCCGGAAGACAATCTTTGTGCATTTTTTTGTACTGCTTACACAGAAATGTTTCTGCGAATCTTTTTTTTTTTAATTCTTTTAAATATTCGGGACAAGTTAGGAAAAGTCAAAAAATATCAGGCCGAAAAAACGTTATTTTATTGGTTTTTATGGTTTGTTAAACTATGCGATGGGTCATTTTGACCCGAAGACAACAAGAGGGTTAAGCAAATAAAATTCAAAATAAACAAACCTACTCATGTACGCAGGGGGATCCTTGATTATTCGGCAATACTTTACATGAAAGATCTCATATTAATTTATTGGAACTAATAGAGGAAGGAAAAGACACGCGGTACATAAATTAGAAGAAGAAATTAGAACAAGAAGAATCATCACTCCTCCTTTTGTCGCATTAATATTATTTATAATGGATCATGTCTATGTTTGCAACTCTGTCTCGGGAAGGAGTATAATGGAACCAGTTCTACGATATGATGCAATTTACTACATAATTCAGTTCTAAAAAAAAGTCATTTGAAGGTTAAAAAACCACGATTTATTATGTTTTTCTGAAAAGATGTAACATTTTGGTATTAACTATTTTGACGACAAATAGAAATTAATAATTCACACAAAAAATTTCCTTTCTTCTTGTAAAATTTTATAAAGAGTTCCAATGTATTCTTATTTTAGGTATGCAATAATTCAATTCTAAAAAAAAGTCATTTGAAGGTTAAAAAACCACGATTTATTATGTTTTTCTGAAAAGATGTAACATTTTGGTATTAACTATTTTGACGACAAATAAATATATTTAAGCGTAAATTATTATAGTATAATTTATAAAAGAGTATTTGGTTCTAAAATTTCTAATTAAGCTGCAATATTGAATCAAATTTATAGAGTTTAAATGGTTAATTTTTTTTAAATTACGTTATAATGAATTATATTCCATAAAAATGAAATAAATTAATTTAAATATAAATAAATTGGCAATGAATTCTTTAATTATTAATTTATCACCGTCCCATGGATTCCCTCTAAAATGTAGTTAAATTAAAATCCACCTTCCAGGTAAGTTTAACTTTATTGAACCAAGTGCTCATTTGTAAATTAAATTCTAGTTATGTACGCAAAAAATAAGTTCCGTTGTTGTAAAAAAAAAAAATTCAAAATTGATAAACTTTTCTATTCAAACAGAAGCCTTATGATAAAAAAAAATTATTGGCATTTTCTAAAAATTAGATGAGTTAAGTCAAATATGAGTACTTTTTTGAAAAAGAATAAAATTATTTTTATTTGTATTATTGATTTTTCCATACAAAAGTTACTTATAAATTGCAATATAAAATTCTCACAGACAAGATATCATACGAAAAAAAGAAATAAGAGATTTGTAAATAACTTTTCAAGTACACTAAAATAGAATAATTATTTTGAAAGATTTTTGAAAAAGTGAAACTTTGTTGTCTCTGTTTTAATTATAAAAGTGGATCTTTGATTAACTTTGTAATCACGAATAGTTATAAACTCAAAATAATTTGAATATACCTATATACAGTTAAAGCTGAATAAAGCTCCTACAGCTGAGGCCCAGTTTAATAAAGAATTTTTTTTCTAATATAGTGAGTTTTTTCATAATGGATACACTTAAAACACTTAATCATTCATTTTCTTTCTATTATTTTTTTAAAAAAAAGCTAAAATTTATTACATTTATTAACATAATTTTTTTACATTTAGACTATAAATTTATTACCATCATAATTATTTTGAAACATGGATTAAATATGAGGATGAGGAAACCCGTTTTATAAAAAAAGTAATTTCGTATTTATTTCTTTATTTCCTTTTTTTAACTAAGTATACATATCTTGTTCGTTATTGGCCCAAAGATAGAGAGTTGCAAAAGTGTGAGTGTATAATACAAACAATTTTTGAACAGTTTTCCACTTGACGGGTTCTGTGGTAAATTATCATAGGTCGAGTATGGAAGTCTCAAAGGAAGAAATTCCCCATAATTTTTTTTTACTATTGTGACTGGCTACAAAAAAGGGATCACTTACGTCAGAGTTAAGTGACAGAAATTGTAATGAAAAGCCAATGAAACGGATCAACCCTGGGCAACCCAGGATTGACTACCAATAGGGTCTTGCTGTATGTTTGGTGGGATTGGTAGGGCATGATCTGCTCCCCTATCGCCAAACGCTCAATTCTGCCCTCTACTGTAAGCAACTCGACTGTTTGAAACTGATGATCGAACAGAAGCTGTCTGCGTTGATGAATATGAGACAATAATACATCATCAAGCTATTGCCAGGCCGCACACATCTTTGATGATGTACCAGAAGCTCCGGGAGGTCCGATGTAAATTTAAAAAAATTGCCAATATAGAGGCCTGTGCAAATTGGGTTTCCAATTTCTTTGCCAATAGGGATAACAGTTTCTACGAAAAGGGAATCACGAAGTAGGATTCTCGTTATTCTCGGGGCATGCTTGGCTTAAGTTAGATGATCATAATATTTTTTTTATAAAGCATTGAAATATAGCAAAAATACAAAATTACTTTTTCTTCAAACTATTACTTATCATATTTATAACTGCATAAAATTACTGATTAAAGCTGTTCAATACGAATAGCTTTTTGTGGACTTATGATTATTTTCAGTTTATCTATTTAATTTTGAGGGAGGACTAATAACTTAGTACATTATTACAATATTTCAAAACTTAAAGGACTCCTCAGTAAAGTGGAAATAAAAAATTATAAGAAAAAAATACGTGTAGAAATTCGATTTAACAAAAATAGAGCGTTTGTGTCACATAAAATATTATTTTATAAATTAATCCGACAGTAAAAGAAGACAACCAAAGTGCATCATGTTATTTATTTTTACAGTGTCTTTACTAAGGAAGGCGTGGAACTACCATTATTCTGTATAGGTGGATCAATTGATCTATGAAATCTGTTATTATGCAATCCAAAACTTAAAATTATCATCCCCTGCCGGATCCGTCATTATAAGCCAGTCGCTCTCCAAGATCATCACTCTAAAATTGCTGAACACTAAAACTTCTTATGCCTTAAGAAGAGATGTAGCCCTAAAATAGTTGTCATTATAGATGGCAAGAGTACTCCACTTCTATTTACCATTTATTGGTAAATAAGGAGTCTGTAGCGAGAATAATATGTGGTTTCTCTAACTCTAACATGTCCCTTCCCAGATTTAACAAATTTGACACTCTTTAATGGTCCTATATAATTTTGTCCTGGTAGACAGTATAATTCAAAATAGTATGGATGGAGTTTAAACATTATTGAAGGGATGTCGGAGGTATACATAGTGAATATAGCTTAAAGAAGACGCACACCTCCTTTCAGTTATACATCTACATCAATACTATTATATTCAATGCAGATATTAATGGGTGATTGTAGATTACTACTGGAAAAAAATGATTCATAGAGGAATTAATATTTATTGATTACATTATTGCTCTTATATATATTTTTAATTATACCATCCATTTTGCATTTATAAATATTAATTAAAATGTTAAAAATACTTTTACCAAAATTAGACATACAGATAAAACATATTCTTTGTTTAAAACATTAATTTGTGGTTTTAACAAGATATCATTTATTATTATTATAGTAAAAACATTTAATTTTTTTTTATTCAACATTTCTATGAAATAATCATTATACTAAGTGAATTGTGGGAATCAAATTAGTACTTGTCAGTTTTTGATGAGATTGGGTGTATTTTTGTGTATTACATAAAATAATAGCTATATTTTTAAATTTTGTACGGCTCAGTCGTCCTCACATTGAAAAAATAGAAGTTTCCCAAAAATTAAAAGGAACAAAACCTTTGAAGCAAACCCGTAAATTAAGTTTAAAAAACCTTGATTAAAAATTGCTAAATATTAAAAAAAAAAAATTCTAGATAAGGCATTATCTAGATAAACAAATAATTGCATATAATCTGATTTAATATTTTAGAAACATAATAGCAAGTATTGCTGATAAAATGTAGATTTAAATGAACAAACAGAATTTTATAAATCTTGGTATGTTTGATATACCATTTCACTAACAAAGGGTTAAATAAGTGTAGAAAAATCACTCTTCATAAGTAACTTTTAAATCATAATTGGATAAATAACTATATTTTTAGCTAAATAAGAGTAATACATAACAAATCAACTAATGATAGGACTATTCAAAAGCATATTTTTTATGTTTTTGTAAAAATGGAAAGTTTTCAATTAAATATTTAAAAGGAAGCTTCCAGATTTAAAGTTATGGGTTCCTAAATTTATTCTATATACATATTAAAAATATACACACTTTGTATCAGAAGAAGCGTGATGTAGCATTTCTCCGCATGATAAATATGTGGATTTAAATATACATACATACTACAGCATATCTGTATAAACTAAAAATTTGGTAAGATATTCATCTTTCTAAATTCTTTATAAAATTGTATATAGTAATGGACAGAAATACCTATGAAAAATGGACTCCACTTTTTAGAAAATGGATTTATTATCTATAACATATTTTATTATCTTTAAGATAAATTGAAAGAAAAAATCTTCAATTTATCATCAAATTTCTCTATTTGCTTTGATGATTAGTTACAAGATCCAGGCTATAAGTATGAAATGACCCAGACAACCTTGTCACTGCTAGAGAATAGGTTTGCAATGGAAAAAAAGAAAAATCTGAAAATTTATCTATAATTTTCAATTTTGATTGTAAACGACACACTTTTTAAACATACAATGTGTCTCAGCGACTCCTGAATGAATATTTGGAGTGATTTTACATATTTTATTTTATTTTTCAAAGATAAAGCTCCATTTTTTTAAATAACATATTATTTCAATTAAATATAAGTACTTATATTTTTTAACTAGAATAACCTTTGTACCAAACAAGATATATATTTTTCTCATTCCTCCCTTAGTTCAACATTTCTTTACACTTTCTGAACTCCTCGCTGGTTGTAGTAGGTTAATGACAACAGCAATTGTTGATTGAGAATTTGACCGAATTATCGCATTTTTAATGGTTTTTTTGCTTCATGAGAGCTTAAACTGATTTTGCAAATGCAAAAACCTCTGCTTGGAATACAAATCCCTCATTCTGCAATAACCTCTATGAGTAGTAGATTAACGTTGCACCTCGAATGATAGCCCATCCAGCACCGCTGTTACCGTTTTCATCTTTGGACCCAACGGTATAGATAATTGTGTCTAGGTAGTCAACAGGGATGTTATCGATCCAAACACGACTACTTCTAATGTAGCCACTATATTAGTTAATTTTTGCCAGACTGAGTATATTTTTCGCTGGAAAAACGGTGACATCGACGTCTTGGAAGACGTCTATGTCATCCCAGGTATCCCTTATAAAATATTTTGTTCTCCTTCTTGATTTTGTTGCTTTTTCTTTGATGTATATGTCAAAGGGAGTTTTGACAATTGTTTATATAAACTAAGATAAGTATATAAAGTATCAATGTCTAAATACTTGTACTTTAAAAAGAAATATTAATAAAGTTTGTTTAGGAAAATTCATTTACAATTTACAAGGATCCTATGTTATGATAAGAAGGTCAGAAATACTAATTTTTCATACAAATCATTTTAATTAGTAATTTGTTCAAGTACTAAGATATATGTAGAAAACAATAGGGAAATTTGTCACATTGACTCCTCTCCCAATGTTTATTTATTTGACTTCTACTATTTTTCTTTCAATGATCAAATTCTAATAAAAAATATTTTAATAGACTATTTGAATTCCAACTTTGAAAAATTGCTAAAAATTAATAACATAGGATTTTTTATGAATTTATTATGTATTTCGTTAATATTCCTTCCAATCCTAACATCAACACTTTCTTAGGTTTTTCATGATCTTAACACAAAAAGTCTTACTATTTTTTCTATAGTTGTTTCTTTATAAAATGTTACAAATCAATCTATGGAACTTTCTCTACTTTTTGATTAAGTTTTGTCATCAAATTGTAATACTCAACAAATATGAACTTCTCAAAGGCCTTGAATTGAATTTTTGTAGCTTTCTAAAAAAATACATGGATATTATATAAACAAAGGCATTAATTTTAATTTTCTTAAAAAAGTATATAAAATTTGATGACATTTGCAGTGTTTGTGATTAAAAAAATAAGAAAGACTGAATTAATTAGGTGTTTTTGTTTTATGTTGATTTTTTTGTCCCCTGGGTTAAATTTTTTTTTTTTTAATTTCAATTACCAAAGAAAATTATGATGTAGTACTCCTTATTTCTTTTCCACAAAAGCTCCTATCAAAAATAATCAAAACAATAAGTATTAAAACCAACTGCTAGAATATTTAAGAAATAGTAGGTATTGATATACGTATATTTATTTTTATAAGTCATACAAACTTTTTACATTTGGAATGAATGCAACTTTTTAATTTTTAATCTAACTATATGATTGTTTTTACAACTATTTGAAAAATTAGTCGCATTCAATTATTCTTAAAAAAAAATATATTTTTTTACATTATAAATTTAGACGAACGTTCCGACAAATATTCAAAGTGTTGTTTATATGTTAGCTTTCCCAAAAAAGTTGTTATAAAGAAACAATAAAATCAATTATTATAAAAATGCAAATTGAAATTTTTTGAATTAAATATTGATTCCGATAGTTCATAGGTTTTGTATATTTGTGCCTATTTTTGTTCAAATTAGGAGAAAAGATAAAGTTACTCGAAAAAAAGTTAAAATACACTGTTCTTTTGTTTTTAAATAACCTGTAGGGGATCAGATCATTAAGGGCCGATGAAAAATAATTAATTGCATCTATTGAACTACATTTAAAGTTCGTTTCAGTCCGAATGTAAAACATACATTCAAAGAAAAATATTTCTATAAAACTAATTAAGTATTTCTTTGAAAAAATAGAATTCCTTTTTGTTTGTATATAAAAAAATACCTAATTATAATGATAGTTTTCGAAGGAGCATATTCTCATAGATTTTCAAATACACATACAGAGTTGGGCACCAAAACAAGTACTCACGAGCCTACTGCTCTTCTTGGCCACTTCCAGAAGGTGGCATGGGGTCCTTGTTTATAATAAAAATCACAAGTCATCCCTCATGGCCTTCTTAATGGTCCTAGAAACCACGGAGAAGTCGATAGCGAGAGAATTCATCGATTTGGTGGGGAGATCCTTGATATTCTTTTCTCAGCTGGATAAGAACTCCATGAATAATAATGCAAAATATGAAATAATAATTTGTTAATTAACTGACGTATCTTTTTGTATGATATAACTATCCGTCTAAAACTTATGTATGAAAAGTTATTTAAAGGCAAAAAAATGTAAAAATATCATGGGGTATTTGGAGTGCATTTACAAACTGCAAAGAATCTTCTTTCCTTCTTTTCCCCTCCTTTTCTTCTTCCTCTTATTATTGTTACTATTTGATATGTGTTATGCAAGGTTATAAAAAATACAAGATTATACCATAACACGTGTACAACTGATGTTTGACTTCCACCACGCTTTTAATATTGACGTCATACTAGATGAGGAGTTGTATGCTTTGTCAAAATCTGTTTTTCTTGCCCAACAGTCGGTACTATACATTGAATTGAAAATTCAAGCAATAGTGACGTCATAGTCTATGAGTGGTTCTGTGTTTTGTCAAAATCAGCCCTTCTTGCCCAGCAGTCGGTGCATTGGATTGAATATTCTAGCAAGGTCTAACCTTGTTTTTTTTATTAAACTTGTGTGTTATGTATATATATAAAGTACTGTGTCATATTTTAATAGTATAAATAGTTGGACAACTTTTATGAGGTCAGAGTAGTTTATATTAAGTACCATAACATAACATACATGTGTTTCTTATAAATCTACCTTTGTCTTATTCCTCCACGTTACTCCTCTTTCTCTCTGTGGTCCTGGATTCCTGTTATATTATAGTTTGTCTCTAACACACCTCGTCAAGACACAACAGTATTAAAATAGCCATGTTTGGTATATTCAGTGTATGAACGTCACCTATCTGATTTATTTTTTAAACTGTGTAAAACAATACTTTAAGTGTGATCTAGCATTATGAAACATTTATTATACATTTACAAGTGATGGTACTGTGGACATTTGAAATTTATAATGAGCTACAGAATATTTATCAATTAGTAATAATCATCAAAATTGTCAAAAAATAAACAATTAATATTTTTTGTAACATCTAATAAAATTTCAATAATTACATTTTGCTTATGAAAAGTGTTTCATAAAAATTAGTCATTTTAAGGGATTAATCTAATTATTTATTGCAACTACAGCTTGGCCCAGCGAATCGTGAATGAAACTTTGTAAAGGTCAAAAGTGGTATTGAGAGTACTTGTTGATGTTTTGGCCCAAATATATCTGGTCTCTAGACTATAACGCTCTTGACTACGCAATCTGGGCTGCCATTGAGAGGACGGCCTGTTCCACGTCCCATTTCTTGCCTTATTGGCTGCCGTGGAGAAGGTGTAGGCTGACATGTCAGAAAAATAGGATTCATGTCAAGGTGGCCTTTTTGAGATTGAACTGTTTATATATGTTTTAATATATGTAATTCGTTACCGATTCGCAGGGACACACTGTTGTAACTTGTACAGATAATATTTGGGTGTATTTAGAATATCAAAGATAATACAATGTACATATTTAGAAATACACACTCTCACATGCAGATAAGATTAACTTTTTGCGGAAAAAATATTTTTACCCCACTTTGTACAAAAGTAACATTAGGTAATATAAATTCTCCAGATTAGAATAACTTTTTTGGTTGTCTTACCATTATTCCATAAATATCTAAATAAAAGTCCATAAAGCTTGTAGATATGTATCCAAGATTAATCTTTAGAGAAGAGAGTGTGTTAGAAACTGCCCTCAAGTAGGAGTAGTCAAGATCTACAAGGGATTTAGGCCATGTATAGAGGCAATTATTGGAACTGATGGGTCACATATTGTAAAAGTTGTGACACGCACTATTTTCAGATGATTTTGTAAAATAAATGGCCTCACAAAGTCTATCTTTATACATATATATATATACATATACAAAACTTAAAAATGACAAAATATGAATTGTTAGGAGGAATTGCCTTTTATTAACATAAATACGTAAGCACTTAAGCATAAAATTAAACCTTCTAGCCACGACTTGGAACTAAAAATTCACAAGCAATTCAATTATTCTGGCTGATGAATACGATGAATTCAGATTTCCTAGAAACTGGATGGATCTATTTGGGCAGTAACGCAAAAAATATATGGTTGCATCAAATCCATTACTGTAGATGCTGGGATCCTTATGCTGTGGCCATAAAGATCACAGTTTGGTCTCCTGTACATACTTATTCCTTATCGGTAAGTCTCTTTGTATCAATCACACTGAAGTTCCATGCTTTTACTTTTGAAGATGCACTCTTATTACAACCTGCCGATCCAAACAGAATTCCTACATTGATGTATTTTGAATCAATATTCTCTAGACCTCTGAGGCCCAAGGATACAAAATATATCAGCATATATAAAAAATAGCCAGTAATTGCGAGAATGACGAAATTTTATTGTTTTCCACAATTTGTACACTTTTAATTCTATGCTAATCTCAATCCAGTTGTCAGAATTTGTGGGATAATATAAACACAAGACATACTCGTAGCGCTATAGAGTATGATCAGATTATGGTGGATTCAGATATATAATTTTATTAAAACTCAGAAATAAGTAAAAAATTAAAAACAATTTCGTGATATAATTTTACACTGCTTCATTAAGAGACAAAATACTGTTCAAGCTAAGCAATGGCTAGAAAAGTGTTGCAGGGACTCTACTTCCTAAAGAGAATATACAATTAAATAAAAAATTATAATTTTTAGAAAAGACAAACGTGTTTTTCTTTGTTAAGCCCGGGACTTTTCAGTCCAAAATCTTTAAATTTATAAACCTTATAAAATAATTTTTGTGACTTGTTTAAAAAAAGGTGAATACTTCATTGTTTACTAATTATGACGTCAAAAAATTTGCGAAAACATACTTGAAATTACAAATATTGAACATTATTTTACATACGTATTTACAACAAACTTCATGATTTTTTTTTTTTTTTAGGTCGTCAAAATGCTTGCTTGTGTTGTGACAATATTCGCTGCACTTTGGATCCCATATCGTGGACTTGTAGTCTATAACTCATTTGCAACAATGTACTCAGCCCCTGCATATATGGATCTCTGGTATTTGATGTTTGCCAAAACCTGTATCTACATGAATTGGTGAGATTATTTAGCAAATTTATTGCAAAAACTGTAAACGATGATTTTTCCCAGTTCTTTCGATTTGAATCCCTTAGATATTAATTAGGATATTAAATATTATTAAATACGGTAATTCAATTTCAATTTATGACTCCCTTATTTCTCATTTGTGTGGAATATCTTTTAATTACTATCATTAACATAATAATTATATGAAATAATGGGCATCTAATTAATATAGATAATAATATTTGTAATATAATTATTAAAATGGTATAACCTTTATCATGGATTTAGTTGTAATTATGATGTTATGTAATAAGTGTGTACCCCATGCATCATATTTAAGTTTAAACTTAAAGAACTGCTCATAGTTCGAGTTTTCATATAATTTTTTTAGTTGTGTTTATTTCTTATAATCATTTACTGATAAATTTTGTATGTATCTTCAATGATGACACAATTGAAGCTAAAATTATGCTGGAAATGCAGAAAACTCTAACTTAGATTTCCAAAGACACATAGGAGAAGAGGTTGTTTGTAGCCAAGCTTCTTTGAAAGTGTCCAAGAACATATGGCCCCCAGCTCACCCTATTTTAATCCTTTCGATTATTCCCTCTAGACAAAGGTAGAGAAAGCAGTCTGTAACAAGCCTCAGGTGTCTGTGAGATCTTTTAGTCCGCCATCAAGGTTGCACAGGCTGAATTGTTTAAAGAATACATTTGTAAGGTTTGTGCGATCTTCAGAAAGAGGGTTGAGGCCGTAATTGGGGTTGAGAAAGACCATATCGAATAGAAAATGTCGATATTAGTTTGTTTGTCACTGTCTTCACAAAGTAGTTTTTAATTAAGTTTAAAAAATAATCGACAGTATGACGCAAGGGGTACATTTGTATGATTGTATATCACTTTTATTGAACCAATACGTGAGATGTATATTATATATTATTTTATGCGAAGGAAATCAATTATAAGTAATCATTTCTAAGAATAAGGAAAAAATCTCGACCTTTTCTTAAACAGTTTATTTTATATTAGCAAATTCATTTGTAACCAAATAATTTATACTAAAATTATTGTTCTGTAAAAGACCTTTTTGTTATAATTGATTAAGAATAGATCATAAATTTTTACTATATTTTAAATTTCAATGATATATTTACTGATCATACTGACCTGTCAAAACTAATATCGGCAAAGGGAAAATAAGACAATATTTCGCCAAAATCTATTTTATTTGTTGAAAAGTCAATTTGTCAATGGAAAAATATTACATGCGAGTAGTCAATATGTCTGCCCTCTGCATTTATGACCATTTAAACTCGATTTGCCATTGAATTAACAAAGTTAGGGCACATCTTATAAAAATCATCATAATGATGCCAGAGCTGAATTACTGTAGCAGTCAGCTTTTTCATTGTCGATCAATCAATTTTTCTGAGCTTAGCTTTCATTATTGTCCTTAAAATTTGTAATGGACTAGAGTTAAATGAATTTCCTGTCACTCAAGATAATAATTAATCGCAGATCTTTCAAAGATTTTTTTCCATCACCATCTTAATAAATGACTTTGAAGAGTAGAAAGTGTTTGTGGTTCAAAACGTCTGATTACCCTATTAAAGGAGTAATGAATAGCGAAAAATATAAGAACATATTAGAAACTCAATTGTTCTTACTTTTTAAAGTTGTTTTCCAGATGGCGATGGAATATTTCCTCAAGATTTGTGTAAAAATGTTATTTGCATGTCTTTTTTGATTATAACCCCTCTCATTGTAATTGTTGAGTATTCACCCCCCAGTTTTTTGATATGTTATAGTAAACATTATGAACACAAACATTTTCATGGCATGTTCAGGTCGCCAAGGTCACGAGGTCTTCAAGGTCAACCCCAAGGTCAAATTAAAGTTTCGAAGTTCATAACCCCGTTTTATATTCCAAGTCTAAAAATGATACCGGAATTGGTTTTCAAGGCTTATTAACTTTTCAATGATAGTTCATACATCGATATTGTTAAAGTGGTTGCGGAGATATGGGATTTTAAAATTTGGGGTTCAGGTCAAATTTGTCGAAAAGTCAGTACTTCACAAGATCATATCTCCTAAACTGTTGATCCAAATGGAATAAACTTTCACAGGAGTTAGTTTCTACCCACAGGGATCAATTGTGTTAAGTTTCATTAAAATTAGAGAGGGTAGGGTTACAACCCTTGGGTGAACTGAAGTGAAGTGAAGTATAAATCTTATAAATAATGGCAATATACATATTATAAAAATTGTAAGCTCTTTATTTACAATGTTTAATCTCAATAATGAAAGTATATTATACGTTAAAAATGCACACAAATATAAAAGGAATCTTCATTTTAGAACCTTCATTGATCATTTAATAAAAGATTGTTCATAAGTGATAAGAGTTGTATAAACTTTTATTTACTTTTCAGTATACTTTTTTTATTATTTTATTTGCTTGTCTAAGTCGGCTATTTTTTTTTAAATAAAACACTTTTTTTTTCTCATATATTGCTGTAAGGCAAGATTAAGTAATTAAAATAATTGACACATATCTTATAACATATCTCAAAAATATCATTCAAGAAAAAAAAACCTTAGTTCAATTTTTATTACAAAATGCCAATAATTAATATATTATATCAAATTATCACTTTCAGAATTACTATTAAATATCCATATTTATACGATCAATTTGTAACTTTTAAATACAAAAATATACCTACCATTAATTTTGATTATTTTTAAACGGGGGATATTTTATCAATTTATATACAGAGTGGGTACCCGAAAATTGCAGTAACATTTAATTAAAATTTTGTGCCATTATTTTTAATTCAAAGGTTTATTTTCCAAATCAAACGACAGTTAAAACCAAAATTAACAATTTTCACTAAAATTCCATGTCTCTAAGTCCAAAAATGTCAGAGCATTAACAAAAAAGGTAACGTGTGTGCGATCTCCTACGCATCAGTGTTAGTGCCTGGAGGAACAAAACTTCTGCATAAACAATATGGCTGACTTCTGAACTGCCTTCTTTTACCCCTCTTTCAGCTTTAATCTCGACCCTCTTGAATTAGAAGTTCAGGACATCTTTGAGAAGAATATCTGTTGCACCTGAGATCAAAATCTGGATTAGCTCCGAGCTGCTACCATCCCAGTGTTTCCTTCAACGTCAAGAGCTGTTAATATGTTATTTGGCGTGTCGAGACTGTTATTCCTTGTGAAGGAGAACATATTTCAGACCAATATAGAGTCAATATATATATATCTCTTATTTTATTATATCGCAAATTGGTCATACTACTTCAATTTCTGGATCTCCACTCCATATATATCTACTTTATTTTCTAAATAAATGGTACAATTAATTTAATACAATTCCTGTATTTCAATGATAGTGCATCAAGGCAGTAAATTTTTGATTGAGTAGATTTATACACTTAAAAGTATCGCGGTAACTTGTTTTATAGTTAGGGTATTTAATGGTTGATGCAGTTATCTCAAATATAAATCATTGATTACTTAATAAATAGTAGAGATACTCAAAGACAGTGATTCTCAAAATGTTTACATTGAGTACAAGCATTGAAAATATCAAGAACTTCAAGTCCATCATTATTATTTAAAACATTTACAATTTGGATGATTTTATTTATTTATGATTTTTTTTAGTCTAATTGCTGATATTTCGGATGAGCTCCTTTTATTATTAAAATTTCTTCCCCCTTATATAAGCCTCTGCATACCACAGTCGACGCCATGTCGAAAAAAATTGTTAATATATGTATTTTGTACTAAATTCATAAATAGTTGAATGAAAAAATCCTTATTAACATGAAACCATTGTATACAGCAGGGGCTACTTAGTCAATCATTTGAATTTTTTGGCTTCAAGATGGCAAACTTTAAAATGATGATGTCATTTGAAAATGCTTTAAAGGTTTTTAAACAATTTACGGCATTATCCCACAACACATCCAAATGAGTAAATTATTTTTTGTTCGCAGTCGATTTCTCTGTTCTTAGTTTTTATTAGTATTTTTTAAGCGTGATTGGTTAAGCCAATAATCAAATAATAGAGTTGACATGTTGGTAATGAAAAAAATGTTAATATGTATGTATAATCGATAGTTCAACAGTTTGGAAGAATTGGTTAACTAAATTACAAGTGATTGTATGCCTGTTTTCTCCATTTTCTTTTTGGAAGAAAGGTAGATTTAATCAATAAAGGGAATGATTTAATAATTAAAAAGACAAAAGAATATTAAATTTGTTGAAAAAAAAAGCAGTGAACCCCGAATTAATAAATAATATTCTAAATTTCTCTTTCAGCGCAATCAATCCAATTCTCTACAATGCAATGTCGGATAAATTTAGAAAAGCGTTTCGTCGATTTCTTTTTTGCGGTAAATTGAATGAACCACCTCATAATCATCTTTATTGTTATAATCTAAATAATAAAACAACTGGGCTCAGGAGTTTCTCCAAATCATCCCATGGCTCATCGTCGTCATCGGAGAGAGAATGATAATACTTTTACTCCATCATGGAGAATCAATACTAAAAAATCCGAAGATCATTCTCCTTCCTATCCTTCCAACACGACAAACGTATTATTGAAAAATAATGCAAGGGAGCCATGCGAAAATCAAGAAACTCAGTTTTAATAATACCTAATGTATTTTTCAAAAACAATTCAAAATTCAAAACGTGTACAAAAAAATATATTTTTGAACGAGAAGAGGGCGGAGCTTCTTTCGGTATGTATTTAGTTTTTAAATATCTACTTACAAATAACACAGGTCAACAAAATTATAATTTTATGTGAAATCGTTTAAAGCTTCACATATGTATCATTTTTATTTCAATACTAGAACTTTACTCGCAAATTAGGAATTCAATCTGTATTAAACGTTGGAGTTTTTTCAATTTTATTTAGTTTTATAGTTTTGAGCTAGGGATGAGTGTCGGACATTTTGTTTATATCTTATAATACCTACGCGTAATTCGTAGCAATTTATCCTCAATTAAAATAAAATATACGTTGCTAGTTTTCATCATTTGGGGGTGGGGGCTTAGCCCAAAAATTATCAACACTGGTTTATAATTACTTATAAAAGTAGGCAGATTTTGTATATATATATATATATATTAGTAGCGGGTGTCCATGTTGCAGTCTAAATAGTGAGGAATAGAAGCAAAGAACAAAGGTAGAAGAAAATAGAAGGGATGTAGATGTGTACAGAGGGAGAACAGAAGAGGGGGAGACAGAGATGAGAAGAGAGATATAGAAAGGAAGAACGAAAAGGAGGTTTTATTCTGGTCAAAATAGTTTTTTTAATAACCTTGGAGGCCCACAAAAAATATCATAGAAACATGGTTTGTTAATTTAAATGTTTACTTGCTATATTACAGACTGTTTACCATTTTAGAGTCCTGATAATACCACAGACTTATAAATATACTTAACATATTATAAAAATCAAGTGGCTAGTGATACTGTTAATGATGAGCCCCTACTTTTTGAAAAGAAAATAATATTGAAAAGTTTGGTGATGATGTCCTCATCCATATATGACGTCATTGGGATAAATCTTTGAATGTTATCATAAATGAAAATAGTGCTCTCCATCGGTATTTAAAAAAAAACGAAAACTAACTTGGTTAACCTGAAAATTTGAAGAATTTTTTGGAGGAGAATAGCTTAGTTGTAATGACATTTCATTAAAGTAGCCCCCTTGTGCTAGGATTTAAATGAAATAAACACGAACTGTATCTAGGAATGATACGGAAAGGAATTTTTCCGTTGTAGATCCTCACTTCTACTCCGAGCCCAACAAGGACTTAATCTTATAACTCCTCATAGTTGATCCTCATCATTCATGAGAAAATACATTCGTGGTATGTTCTCTTTTAGAGACTAAAATAATAATAAAAACAGCTTCAGAGAAAAAATAACATGTATTCAGGTAGCAAATACACAAATCCCGGGGGCTCTTCCATTATAATATTATTTTGTTTATGAATATTACATAACAGTGTGGGGGGGGAAACAAAAAGATATCTAATTTTACGTAATCATAAGTTGGTGACAGTTAATGACGTCACAATCAGCTAAACTCCACAAAATGTTATTAAAAAAAGGCTCCAAATGGTCATTTTTGTGCTATGCAACTTTTTAACAATATGCATTTTATAAACCCTTTTTCACCCTAATTCTTCCAAAAAAGCTTGATGTGGGTTTCAATCTGCGGGCCAAAACGTTGTTGCATATTCTTATGAAAAAAAAATTATGTTGATTTAAAATAGCTGAGGAAAATATTTTATATCAAATCATAAAATAAATTTAAAATGCAATTTGAAGGTCAAAAAATAATTTTATAAATGGTTTTGTTCAAAGGGGAATAATGATTTGATTTGTCATTATTTTTGGATCATTGAAAGTGTAATTAATCGGCCTGCTTTTTTTTTTTAATGTTTTTTTGATTTTTTTCAAAATTGTAATAATTTCTAATGGGTGTAGTTTAGTTGCAATATTGATACGATTTTTTACTAATTAAAATATGTTTCAAACCTATAAAAAATACTAAAAAGTTCAATTACAATATACTCTAAAATCAGATATGATACTCGTACTTACATATTAAAGTACTACTAGAATTAGAAATTTAACTCAAAATATTTTCTCTATAGACTTGTGTAACCATTAAACTACTATCAATCATTATAGATGTACATTGTACACTCATTGTTAAAATACTATGAAATATAGCTTTTTAATCGGTAAAATTAATATAAATATTGATTTTTTTAAATTTTTGTTTAGAAATTATAATGAATAACTTCTTAACATGCATTGAAACTAAATTAAAAGAAAAGAGTTACCAAATATGTAATTTAAAAGTTGTATGAAACTGTCATCTATAATGTATTAATGTAAACATATGCATTAGGAATAATGTGTCAGTCCATTGTATTTTTTAGTTAATTTGTAATGGATAGTTTAAAGAAGAAATTGTCAAAATTATTTGATTCCTGAGTAGTGAGATTCCTATCCTAAATAGATTCAATTATATTCAAAATCTGTTAGAACGTTTGTGTGTGCTCATAAAAGAGGATGCGTAAGCGTTAAGATATCTTCTGGAGTTATAATTGGACTCAGAGTAGGATTAGGGATTGACATTGGAGTAATTCTAGCAAATGCTATTGTTTATATCCTTTTTTCCATCCTCTCTTGTCATAGCTAATTATAGCTGATCTAATGAAACGTCATGAACATTATTCTTTCTCTCTTCCAAAACATTCTTGAAATTATTAGGGTTACTTTGTTGATTTTCGGTTTATTTTGCTTTAATATGCTCATTCCACACTGGAGTGTGCATTAGGGTGGCAATCCATTGCTAGGTAAATACTTAGATTCCTGGAAATCCATTACCTGCCTTCTCATTCCTGGTAATTTGATTCCAAGCAAGATTCGTCCCAGATCCATTCATTTTTTGAAAAGCTATAGGTATTTCGTGATGTTATACTATTTATGCTTCTAAACTATTTGTTAGTTTTTGTGTAACGCTGTACAATGGTTAATTTAAAGAATGAGTTTTCTTCTCTTAATCTGTTGCCATTGTTATTGAGCTTTTGAGTAGTGAAAATTCCTTTTTAATTCCTTCAATTATATTCAAAAACTAATTGAATATCCATGTGCTCTTAAAGACGGAGAGTAACCTTGAGGATTTGTTGTGAAGTAATAATTCTAAGTCCTTGTTGGACTCAGAGTAGAATTGAGAATTGACATTTGAGTAATGATTGCCAATGTCCTCGTTTATTTCCTTTCCCCTCCTCTCTCATCATCGATGATTGTAGCTGATCTAATGAAACATCATGCCACCTAAGCTGCTCTTTACCAAAACATTTTTCAAATTGTTAGGTTCAGCAGCTTGATTTTCATTTTTTTTTTTTTTTTCAGTTGCCCAAAATACAAACGATTTTCACTAATAACTATGATTATTAATTTATTTGAAGGAATTGGAATAGTAATAGACTATTTTAGAAAATGGATGATTTGAATATGATTATTGTATGCTATAAACAGGAGAAGACATTTTCAAATAAAATATTGTCCATTTCCTGAAATCCAAGGACGTTAATTGACCCCCTTCAAATATTTCCTGTAAGTAAATGAAAAATATAGACTATTTTTATCCATTTCTTGCCTGATAACGTATCATACTTTCATAAATGCGCGTCATAATCTTAGTTTATATATTATTATCAACTGAAGTTATATAAATATTATGAACAGGCCCACTGTCTACGAGCTCTAAGGAATATTAGCCGGAAGGGGAAAGATGATTAAAGTAGCATACAAAAATATTAATTTAAATATAAGGTTTCAAGTGGGACACTTTTATTTTCTCATTGAGTGATGAAGCTGGTAATTCCTTCTGACAGGATCCTTTGAATTTTGTAAATGTAAGTGCTGCTCCTATTT
This sequence comes from Lepeophtheirus salmonis, assembly GCF_016086655.4. NCBI lineage: Eukaryota > Metazoa > Arthropoda > Copepoda > Siphonostomatoida > Caligidae > Lepeophtheirus > Lepeophtheirus salmonis. Next base: position 5,664,922 of record NC_052135.2, on the reverse strand, counting down.
TCTTTATTTTTGATGAATAGGAAATATATGTTGCAAATCCTAAATATACCTATGGTCATTAGAGCTTTTATATGTACACAAGCAAGCTAAGTTGGCTGGAAAGAGCAAAGAAGATTCTTTATTTTCTCAAGGCGGACAATAATTTTGCAAAAGTTTTGCTCTTTTCTGATGAAACTTTTTTAGTCTTGATGCCGCTATATCACAACCGAACATCAAGAACATGTCTCAGCTTCAGTCGAACATGTCTTCAGAGAAAAAATCCAGTGGGCATCCCAGGCTAAGTCTTCCCTTCCATTTTTATGAGTAGGAAGGAGCAACTTAATGCAAATGGTTACATCGAAATTCTGGATTAGAAAGTGCTACTTTGGGCCAAATAAAAGTTTGGGAGAACTTTATTTTCACTCAAGATAGAGCATCGTGTCATCGCGCTGTTAAGACCCAAACCTTCCTGAGAGACAACTTTCTTGACTATTGGGAGCTCAACATTTGGCTGCACTCCTCCCCAGACGCAAACTACCTGGACTACTCTATACAGGCTCGTCCGGAGAAGACTGTGTGTGCTACTCCTCAAAGGATTGTCCATTCTCTAGAGGCGTCCGTCAAGAAGAAGTTGACCAAGCTCGAGTCCAACTACATTGTCAAGGTCTGCAAGGGATTTAGGCCTTGTATTGAGGCAATTATTATAACTCAGGGCTCACATATTGATTAAAAGTTGTGTCGAGCAGTATTTTCAGATGAAAAAACATTATTGCGTATAAAACAACATATAAAAACTTTTTATGTACACTTTAAGCCTTGTAATGCTTTGACACAAGTATGCACACTTGTAAAAACATACATACAAAAAAATGGTCACAACATAAGTTATGATCACTATATTTGAATGAGTAGAAGGAACAAGTTACTCATCATATATTTGAAAAAAAAATCAAATTATAACTTGCACTTACAAGTTATAAAAAAAACTTGCCTTGTCTCACTTGATACGTCATGACGATTTCATAATAGATTATTTTCGATAAATGAACGAATTAATAATTTATCATTTCAATGTACCTTCCGGTATAAGTTATATACATATAAACTGCCCATTTATATATAACTTATACCGGGTGGTTCATTGAAATCTGGACACGTACTAATTCATTTTCTTTCTGATTCTTTTTGGAGGAAAGGTTGCATGTTGCAATAAAGGTAACGATGTGTGTTGTATAGATATTTTTGCTTAAGTTTTGTGTTGGTGAATTTATAGCATTTCCAAATTTTTATGTTCACACATTATATAAATTATTATAGTAATGTCCCATTTCTTTTATTTCGTTAAATCCAATTTAACTTTTCTCATTATGGTCATAAGATTAACTAAAAACTATATACATATATTATGTGTTAGCCTATTTTAAAGAATGAAAACATATTATAATGCACCTTTTCCGAATTCATTTTACATTTTGTAGATCCCTTGAACCATCTATTAGTAATAAATTCATTCTTAGGACTGAAAGTGTCACATACTCTTGCGTAAATACATATTTATTACAAATTAACTTTTTTGCAAGGCTTACAAATTACATAAGACAATATTGAAGCTGTGATGTGTAAATCTAATAAACTTTATGTAATTATTCTTTAACCAAACACTAAAATTGTTATTTGGAGATCAAGGAGACTAGATAGGGTATAAGTAACTTAAAATAACTACCGTCTAAACAAAAAACCAACTACTAATAAGTACAATTTCTAAATTGATTCAAAGTCCATAAAGTTGTGGTTAAAAAAATAAACTGGTGAAAATTGCAGTTATTATTATTATTATTTTTTTTTTCAGGTATAAAAAAAAGGATTTTCAATTGAATATTGGATTCTTTGATAAAATAAACTTTGTATGAATTTGTTTTGAAATTGGGTTGCGTATAAATTTGACAAATAAAAGTTGACGTTTAAGTAAAATATCGGTCACTTTCTTGATTCCTTTGACTTTAATCATTTTTCTTCTCCTTTTTTTTTATTCAACGTCAATTTTATATTTTTGAGGTGAAATGCCACAAAACGATGTATTTTCGATATAAAATTTTTACTTCTACATTTTATTACATAATATTCGAATATTTTCAAAAATGAACCAGCTATACAGGGTTATTTTTTCAACGAGATTATTCAACATAACTTTTTGTTTTTACAAGTACAAAATAAAAAGGTTACTCATTTTTTAATAAATGCTTTTTAACTACTTTTTTTTTTGCAAAATAAGTTATAAACAGTTTTTTGTACATTTCTTGACGAATTTTGATTTGGAAATTTTTTGACAAAAATAAAAGATGATTTTCTCATCTAGACAAATTTTTTCATGCATATGTGCTGTTCTGTTATTTAAAGTTTGTAACATAATTTTTTTATGTTACAAATTAATTAAAATTTTATTAATTTAATAACCATTTGCAAGCATACGTATAATTTGATAAAATTATACGTCAAGATATGTTACTTGAACAAAAAGTTAAAGAAGCAACTCATGCTTGTTACAATATTCTGGATCTAGTATTGTCCTCCTCTAATTTTGACTAAGGATTAAAAAAGATTCCAGAGGATATTTCGACTGTACCAAGCTTGACTATCTCTAAATAAATTAAATATAATTGAATTTTCGGCCGTTTTACCTCTTCCCACCACTCAATCAATGTGAAACCACCTGGAAAATTATAAATCTCGTGGCTAGTGCATAAGATGAATGATGAACAAAAGGAAATTCATGACTTGTCTCTTTAAACTAAGTTTTTGGTATCATTACAGATGATTTTCAATCGAGAAAATCTCCTGAATTAGAAAAGATATAAAATAATTTTGAGCTGCTTATTTGACAAAAGACGATTAAAAATGAGATGAGAAGCTACTATCGAAGCTTCATCACTCCAATATCAAACCTCTTTACTTATACACCAGGAAGAAGATACTGGGATAGAAGATGGAGTAATTTGTGTTCAATTTTTTTTTTAAGTTTCAAATTATAAAAACTGAAAAAAATGTTATTTATATATTAGAAATGGTAGAAATGAACTATTTTTCATAAATTAAACCCTAACAAACATTGGAGCCTTATTATAATTTGGGCAATATTTCTTTTGGACAGCAAATGCAGGTTCATCATTACTCCAACACATGATAGTAACCGACTCTATTTCCAAAAATAAAATGAATTTTGCCTCAAGATTTAAACCACGACCCCCACCCCTACTGCTTCTACAGCCTGATTGCCACGAATTATAAAAAAAGGAAGTTATGTAGCCGTACCCTCTCTACATTATTGTAATTGATAAGAAAATGGACAAAAAAATAATACAAAATAATAATTTACTCGTTTATTTGATATTAAAGAGAAAATTGTCAATCTTTCAATTTCTATAGAAATGAGAATTATTATCGTCAAATATTTCATAATTATAATTCAATTTCCTTTATTTTACATTTCATCTCCATATAATTATCTAAAAATAAGTTAATTTTTATATGGACAAAACCCCATTTACAAAATAAACTAATTTATATTGTCAGATTCACATAGAAGTAAAATTTTCCACGTATAAAAAGGCCAAATAATGAGAAATCTCGAAGTAAAAAATAAAATACCGTGCTCAGAACAATAAATTATCTTGCTTTCGGTTGAATGGTTGAAATGTACAATAGAAGAATCTGGAAATGTAAGGAATCCTACAGTGGTGGACAGATGTATTTACATTACACAGTAAAGTTACATAATTTTATACATTTCTTTATTGACCATAGTTGTTCTTTTTCCAACATAATTTACAGTAGTTATTTCTGGACATTTTTTACTCGATGAGAACACCATTTGCTTCAATTACAGAGTCCAGGCCGTGATGGAAGGGTAAAACGCGAAGATACCTTCGACCGTAGTAAAAGTGGCCATGTTTCACTTAATGGAGCACTTTTGGGAGACTGGACTGTTATGGGGAGTCTTATTACCCTTCCTCCTCAGCTCAAAACACAACGAGTAGTCATAGGGGTTGAGATCTGGGCTGTGAGAAGGCCCATTTTCGGGCTTGACGACTCTGTAAAAATGCTTTTCCAAGAATGCAATGGACTTTTTGGACACGTGAGTAGGGGCAGAGTTCTAAATCCACATAAATTTGATGTTCGGAGGGTAATGGAAGGCCAACCAGGGCAAAAAAGCTGTTTAATGTAGATCCACGTGCCCATCCATATAAAGCCTGGCCTTAGGTGGAAATATGTAGAGTGGCATCAGCGTTTCATTGCTGCTGACAGGTCCAAAGAAGATGGCCTTTGCTGGATTTCTAGTTTTCATTATTCGAGGTACTGAGCACCTTGAACCTGTCAGACATTGATCGTTTTGTGCCTTGTAGGCAACATCAACAGTGAAGTTGAACTCGTGAGATATTAGTTTGATAATGCCTGGATTTTTCTTACAGATACGATGCAATTTGATCCTCCTCTCCACCCTGACTTGCTTCATCTTCTTTGTAAGGAGATGTCGTCGGCCTCTGACGTAGGAAGAAAGATTTAAGTCCTCCTTGATTGCTTGGGCCAACGTCCTCCTACTAACACTCCTCCTTTTTGCGTGTCCTGAAATAGAGACAGCTGTGTTTTCCATGGTGGATCTTTTCAACCCGGACAAAAAGGTTTGTTTTTGGCCAGGTGAGAACCACAAGGAGCCTTATTGATGTCCCTGCCATCTTTATACGTTTTTACAACATTGTAAACCGTCTTCTTGTTGTACATTGTGACATGGATTATATCCTTTGGAGTGTTGCCTGTAAAATACAAATCTTGAATCATTTTAGGGCACTAATCTTGAATCTTGATTTTGACGACTGAGAGCGAAAAGGTTGGAGTAAAGGTTTTTATATCTTAAGCGGCTACTTAAAAACAACAACAGTCATTGGGAAAAAAAAAACACTTTTCTTTCGAAACTTTTAATATTTGACTTTTTCCCGTTCTCCAAGGTCCATAAAAACTAAATATACCAATCCTTTGGATCATGCCTGCTGCATGAGCCTGGAAAATTTATTGTCGGTGGCTCTAAAAAAAGGAAAAAAACAACATTACTTTTTGTATTCTTTTTAGTACATCTTCGCAATAGCTCATCCTATAGCATTGATATGAGTATCGAATCAAAGCCAATAAACTTTACTTCAATAATAATAAATATGTTATTAACTCTTTATTTGTGCCCATAATTTAATTGTATCCCAGATATTAAACAATATTTGTTTTCTTTATTTTTTCACCTATCTTTTAGGTATTCTCCTAGTTATTATTATCTTATAATATAACATACTAAAAAACAATCCAATATAACATACTAGATTGATTTTTTTAATGTTCCTTTAATTGGTTAGATGGAGTTCCACTGATTAAGTGTATAAGTAAACATTATAGTATTACAATCACTCCGTCAAACCTAGCAATCTTTTGGTGAAATCCATATACATATAGTATGTTTCTTTCTCTACGGATCATCGGGGCGCGAATGTACACAGGCAATATTCTTAATGGTTTAAATTAGATTGAAACTTATATCTTTTATATATTTATGCCTGTGGTACTCCACAACTTGCAGTAAACAGTTTTTCTGCTCTTGATCGGTGGTAATCCTAGTTTCAAAGTCACTCATGAGCCACTTTCAGCAACATCATTGGCCAGTTTTACTGACTTAACAAACTCCCATACTGTTCTATAGATTTCACTATTTTCCCAGGTATCAGCCGGTGTAATAAGATAGTGACTTTTCAACCCGAGAGCATCAAAAAGAAAATGTGATTCAGGTCCTACCAAGTCTGTAAGAGATGTAGCTTGAGTAATGACTGGAAAAACTGGCTTGCCTTTTCTATAACACTCTAGCTTTTCGGTTTTTTGATAGCTTGATTGCCAGCTCTTGTTTTATAGGGGTTGTCATGGTCTCATGTGAACTGAATAAGGAAATGGTAATAAGGTCCATGTTTCCATTACGTCCAATGTATCCTTGCATTGTTGAAGTCCAGTAGAACCTGTTATCTGTTAGGAACACGGAGCAATTTCCCTTCCCCGTACTGTGGAGTACCCAGTGTAATCTGCAATATTTTGGTAGACTTTCCTTAAAGCTATTCCTGTATATTTGGCACAAACTATAGCGAGTATTGATCCTATTTCGTCTAGTTGTTGAGGTGGATAAGTAAAAATGGTTAAGATCTGCACCTCATGCTTTTATTACTGGAGATACCATGGCTGTAGTTTGGTTGTCAGACAGTGATAAACGATTTGCAGTACTGCAAATATCTTCAGTGGTAAGAACGGATCGAGGAAATTTAAGATCCATTGTTCCATGAGAATCCTTTGTTATCATCAAATCATCACTAGAAAAAGAACGAGCACAGTTCACTGGATCTTCATCGCTTAAGATATCATTAAGTTCTGTTGAGGCACGGAAGCTCTTCTTTATCAACTATTTTTTCAAATATCTTATCACGCCCTGACATGTGTGCCTATTGGGTTTTCTGTTGATCCAAGTAGAATTTAGGGTCCTTATCTTCGTCTTGATTTGAAAGTTGTCGATCCCTTCTAATTTCATCCAAAGCATCTTTTGACCCAATAAAAAATGGTTTCTCCAAATCTTTCGAAAGCTCAATTCATTACCTTTTATCGAGTTCGAAATCTCTTTTCATATTTTTGACAATTTTTATGTTCTTTTCAAGGATCATCTTAAAAACAATTACTGCATTTTGTACGGAACGTGTTTTATTCTCGCCATACTCCAGAACAGCATAACGGCATGTATTGTTGCAAGAGCAACAAATTCGATATCACTATTTGTATTTGCATTCCTCAAATGCAAAAAAATACTGCAAAATCTGACGATTTGTCTGAACTTGAGATCCCATGATGCTGGAGCTGGGTTGTGCAATAAGGTATACATCACTGTATGCTCTTGTGGAAGGATTTAATACTTTTGTTCGTATTTCCACTGTTTACGTATCTCGCCTACCACTTTTCCGCTCCGAAGTTCCTGTCGAGATGACATACATATCTCAGTTCTTCACTATTATTCATATATAGTAGAGCAACCAAAATAAAACTGATAGTAATTTGCAGTATGCATCGCAAATATTAAGAAAATTAATAACAGATTACCCAATAAATTAATGCGCCATATCTTAAAGAAAGAAAAAATTCAGTGTTCAGATTGCACTCAACAGTATTTTGTTGTATTTATTTTTATGGTACATAGATAAATATGCAGATCGTAAAACAAAGATGAGTACATTAAGATATTATTTATTTGTATGTTACAAACAATTTATTCATGGGCACAAATAAAGTATGAATAACATATTTTTATAGATTGATTTATATTTTGGCCTATTTTTGTATTTAGTATGTTATACTAAAAGATAATAATAACTTAGGAGAATACCAGTTATACCCATAAGCACAAATAATGGGTTAATAACATATTTATTATAATTGAAGCACTGTTTATTGACTTCGATTTGATATCCATATCAATGCTATACTATAAGCCATTGCGAAGCTATAGTAGACGGAATACAAAATAGTCACGTTTTTTCTCCTTTTTTAGAGCCAATGGCAATAAGTTTTCAAGGGCCATGCGGCAGGCATAGCCGTGCTCCAAAATCCAAATGACTAGTATATTTAGTTTCTATATACCTTGGAGAACGGAAAAAGTCAAATATTAAAAGGTTTGAAAAAAAAAAAAGATTATTTGTGTGCGATGTACGTTCCGGTTAGGAAAAAAAATGATAAAAATGCATATATTTCAAAAACTGAGACAGGAGACAGATACATACTGTCTACATAAAATAAAATGGACTCTCTAGGGCAGGTTTGGTTTTTTGCTAATAGGTTGATTTTTTTCATAAAATAAGGTCGATTCCCTGAGTCTGAAAGTTTTAATAAGGTATTGGTTGTCGATTTCAAAATGCAGCAAAAAAATTAAATATATAAAATAAAAAAAAACCAATTATGAATACGAATTGAAATAGGGAATAAGGAAGAAGATGAGCGAGTTAATCTTAGTATTTATCTTCAATCTTCATTATGGTTAAAGAAGGACATGACAAGTTACCAATGGCAATGATAATAAATAAATCACTAACTCAAACATTGGAAAAAATTGCTTTATATTAACTAAAATCAATATTTCCACATAGTCAATATCAATTATATGTAGCATTTTAAACAGTATCAAAGAGGGAACTGATTTGGATATATTTTTATCAAATGGACAAAAATAACAAAAAATATTGTATAGGAGGAGGTTTTACAATAGAAATTTGCCTATTATATAATTTTAGTTTATAATAGATCGTTTTAATTTAAAATTTTCCCGTAAATATGGTATATACAAATAAAATCTTTTTAATTTTTCATCGGCTATCTATAAGATAGTTTGCTTGTGCTAATATTCAATTAAGATCATTTATGGACCTACTTATAGTTTGCGGGGTTTGGAAGCAAAACGTGGACTGAATGACTGATTTAAAAAAAATGTCAATATTTTTACTTTCCGATAAATAATTTTAAATTTTTTTTACGAAACATTAAGACACGACCTTGCCAAACATTTTCACTCAATATGGTCGCCCTCAACATCAATCAGAGCCTCCATACGGTTGCAGAAATCCTTCCCTGAGTTGATGATGAACTTCTTCACACCTTCACAATGACGGCCTTCAGGGAGTCCACCTTCGAGTGAGATGTACGGTTAGTCTCCCTCTCCAATGTGCCCCACATAGCAAAGTCCAACAGCTTCAAATCCGGTGAAGATGAAAGCCACATGTCCTTGGGCCAAAGATCAGTCATGTTTGTTGGCACATAACTTCTGGTATTTGGCCGATGTGTGTGAAGGTGCACCATCTTGGGTCCTCGCATAGTTGTCCTCTGGGAAGGTGGCCTTGAGCCATGGCAGTATGTTGAGCCTCAGCACCTTGTAGTAGGCATCCTGGCCGATTTTCTCCCCAGCCTTAAAAAATAAGGGAGTAATCTTCTTGCCACGACCAACCACGACCATTGTCTGGGACTGATGTTTTGTACGGAACACCCCTGGACCAACTCCGGTGATTCTCCAAGCCAATGGTTATTCTGACGGTTGTAGACCTGGTCCATGGTGAAAATTTTCTTGTCAGAGAAAACTTTTACTGTGGATCCATTTACCTTGATCCACGCACGAACTTTCTTGCACCTAAGCAGTTGCTTTTCCTTCAGAGTGTCTTTCATCAGGTGGCACGGGGTCCTTGTGTAAGGGGACAACCCAAAGTCCTCCTTCACAGCCTCCTGGATGTCCCTTCGTCAACGTCAAACTCGTTAGAGTGGCAATTCTTGGTTTTTGTAGGGTCGTTCTGGATCTTCTTTTTCAGGTATCCCCGAAACTCAAAATCCCTTTTCAAGTTGTGTCCCCACTATTTTCTTTCCTTGAGAGGCCTTTTCCATCCTTTTTTATCTTGGCCACTTCACAATGTCCATAATCTTTCCCACCTTTTTTTGGCATCCAGAAGGTCTAAGATCCTCTATCTCTTTTTGCTTCTTGCTCACTCATGATGAAAGATAAGAGAAATATTTATTATTGTTTACTTATGCAGAAAGGACAGAAGATTTAGAATATGCAAGAAAAAATGACAAAGCCTCTCTATTTTAATTACATAATTAGCATTTATTAGCAGTCCAAGTTTTGCTTTCGAACCCTGTATGTATACATATATGTTGGCAGGAGAAATGAAAAACCAAAAAAAGAAAAAAATACATCATGAAGATACATATGTGGGCTATCAATAGAAAATCAAACTAGGATCATTATTCCTAAAAATAAGTTTGCATTATATTTTTTTTTCTTCAACAAATTATCGTCAAATGTCGCTGATTGAACTTAACGTAGCCAAAGTTGAAAGTGACCATAAAATAATGAGACCATTTCGAGCAAATATAAATCTTTCTAATCAAATAAAGGTTATAAACTATAGCCAGAATTCATGGGTATCTTAATACATCACACAAATTGGAATACAAAGCATATACAAGATGTTCCCGCATAATGCGGTTTCAAACAATGTGTATTTCATAATAATTCTGACTCCCCGTAGAGTACGGTATAACCCCCCTGATATTTTGTTTTTTATAATAGGTTGGAGAAAAAGTAACTTTGTATTTCCAACCTTTTTTAACTAAGTTTATCTTGTTTTATTATTAGCCACATCGGATCATATGATAAGGTGTTGTACGGGTAGAGGTCTCAAAGGAATAAATTCGCCATATTTTATATTTTTACCATATGAAAGGGAAAAACACGTCGAAAGTGATCAAGAAAATTTGCAATGTTTACGTGTCTGATATTCTTTCGATTCGTGTTCGAGAAATTTCGTTCTATTGTAGTGGAGTTATATTATATGCAAGGCATTGAAGCCCTGTCGTCGAAAATATAGATAAAATAATTGAATATATCGAGATAGACCATTATGTTAGCAGTCTAGCATCGCCCTGGAGCTGAACATCGATCTAAAAACAGTTTTGACCCATTTGCAGAAAGATAGATTCTAAAAGAAAGTTTAATAGGAGAGCAATTACACAAATTTCATATAACATGGAATTTTTTTTTTCTCTAAAAAACCTACTATAAGCGGGCACAGAATATGTATACTCAAATATGTATATTAAATATTGGGCAGAATGTATATGGTCATTACATCCTAAAATTTGACGAGGAAATAGATGTAACTAAAATGTGATATATGGTATTATTTACAATAGATTAGCACATAAATAAAATTATGGATTTGGAATTTTATCCAACTTTGAATTTCAGACATCTTTATTCAAAATATAAGCTCATTTATGTACTTTAAAAAAGTTTTATTGCCCATTTCTTTATATATGAAAATAAACTAAATGTACATTTTAAAATACAATATAAATGAAGTTAGGATTTTTATAAATCGTAATACTACTCCTAATACCATTAATTTTTCACTTTACAGTTTGTTTGTTTTGAATTTAAAACTTCAATTGATTAGATGGAATTGCAGTGATTAACTATAAGTTTATATTATAGTGTTAAATTTTTTCCTTTTGACCTAGGAATCGCCTGATATGTAGAGTTGGGCAGCAAAACGTGGACTCGAGAGATGAATTTAAAATTACATCAATATTTCTATAACAGATAAAAAGATGAATGCTAACAAAACATGTTATCAAGGTTTTTGCAAAAAAATTTTTACTCAACATGACCACCTTCATTGTCCGTCATAGCCTTTTCACGTCGCCTGAAGGCCATGTTGATGAAAAACTACTCTGACAAGTTATCCCATGCATCTACTATGGTTGAATTCAGTAAGTCCACATTTGGGTGTAAGGTCCTGTTTTTTTCCCTCTCCAAAGTGCCCGATATAGAATATTCCAGTGTGTTCAAATCTGGTGAGTAAGAGGGCCATATCTCTATGGTCAAGAATCGAACCAGGTTATCTGCACATAACTTTTAGCACATGGCAAACGTGTGAGAGGGTACTCTGTCCTGAGACCACACGTAGTTACCCTCAGGGCAGTTTGTCTTCAGCAATGTCAAGATGGTGTACCTAAGTACCTTATAGTAGGCGACTAGCACGATTTTCCGTCTAGTCTTGAAAAAGAACAGGGGTATATTTTTTCCATCAGAGATCAAAATCCCGAGGACTCTTCATTTGTTTCCGCAAGCCAGTAGTCGTTCCAGTGGTTGTGGAATTGATCAACTGTGAAAATCTTCTTATTCGAGAAACTTTTCATTTGCCGTTATCCATGTGAGAATTTTCTTGAACCTCTCGAGCCTCTTAGCTTTGGTGCCCTCTGTAAAAAGGTGGTATGAAGTCCTTGTGAAAGAACCTAATTCCAAATTCGGCGTTATAGCTATTCTGATGCTCTTAAGGGCAACAGATAAGTCGTTGGCGAGGTGATTCGTCAAATTAGTAGGATCCTCTATTATATCATTCTCCAAACTTAACAAGAACTTTGTATCCCTCTTTAAGTTATGCCTTCCTCTCCTTGACCTTCTGGAGAGGTCTTCTGCATTTTTTTACCATCTTGGCTAATAATAAGATCCATGGAAATAAGTTTATAAATTATGGTTAAATACATCCAAATATGACAAAAAATATATTGAAGGTTTTTTTCAGTTAAAAGTAATGGAAGTCATTTTTGGTACGATGGTATTTCCAAATAAAAGGAATAAATATTTTATAAAGTTGATATATGGTCATTTCTCTCTTCAGGTACCATATATTACATACAAAATATTTGATAAAAGATAACACAAATGTTATTATAATGTATGTGGATAGTTGAAAGAAAAGTGTGTGTTCAAGAACTTGGAAAATATCTTTCAACTATATCAAAATTGTAACATCTTCAAAAATATGGTTACTTATGCTAATAACCATCGATCAATATATTCGTATGTTGTAGTTTATAATATCATATCTTCAAATACAATCATGTTAAATAATAATATTACAGTTCCTAGAAAATTGCTTTGAATATAGCTAAGGAACAAATTAATGAACACTTGAAATACCAAAAAGTTATCACTTGACTTAGGACTTTTAAATATTTTTTTTTTTTTGCCCAAAATGAGTACCCAAAAACCAAAATTGAGCAATTTGTATTTAAAAAAGATGCAGTTAATTTTTTTTGCAAATTTATCATTTTATAAGGAAAATTTAAAGTAATCAATGTTTCTATATATTACACATAAATTTTGCTATATTAAATTGACAAATTAAGATTTTAGAAAGATTTTACTACATACAGTTTTGCCTTCGATCAGTATTGGTAGTAGACGACCGTTGAACGTCCACATTAGTAGTTGGAACCAATTTGAAGTTAACTAAATCTTCAAGAGTTAAATACTCAATACGCAGTACTTATTTACATGTCTTGATAGGTATATTCTTGGATTATTAAAAAATTGCACGTAAATTTAAAAACAAAACAAAAAAATATATATTAACGTTAGGTTTATTATTATTAACAACTAAATATGACATTTTATATAATAAATAACATTGATATTTACTATTAATTCGTATTGTTGCAGCAAAACAAAAATATAAATGAAAAAATTAATTGTACAATTTGTCTTATACAGTTTAATTCCTTTATCTAAAATATTATATCCCGAATTGATACAGTTTCCTTACAATATTAAGCTCATAATGGATTTAAGTAAATTTTATAATTCATAAAATAAAATAAACATTTTTTTCTTTGATTTTCATTCTTTAATGTTATTTTCCTTTTCAAATTAAAAATAATAAAATGAAAATAAATTAATCCATTATGGAGTTAATGAGTTAGTTAATATCTTATGTATTGTTAGAAGAAAATTAAGGGTTAATTTTCCATGTATAAATAGTTTCAAATAGAAATTGATTACAAGATATTTCAATATTCTAAACTACCACATATTAAGTAATATTGTCCATCACAATATTTAAGTGATGAAGAAAAAATGATAACAATTTTTTAAGAAAGTTATACATAACGTAGAATACATAGATGAAGAGAAAAACGAACACACTGATATAGAGTGATAAATGCCATCTGGTGAAAATTAAAAATGTAAAAATAAATCCTAGAAATAGTTTTATAAAGGCAAATTCTTAAAAATTTCATTCCGTAAGAAAAAGAACCATCATTATATAATATGTACAATAATTACATCAAGAAATTATCAGTTATATTCCGTACATATAAATCTTTTGCAGTATTTTTTTAATATGTTTTTTCTTGGAACGTTTACAAGTTCCACATTTTTTATATCCTTCCTCAAATATTTACTCTGCAAATCACAACCTTTGCATGAAAAAAACACTTTCTTTCTTTTTCCATATGATTTGAACACATCAGTTGAATATTCATGTGAGAGCCCTTGATCTGGATCAAAATACCATGTTGAGTCTGATAGTAGAAAAGGGAAGGATTCTAAATTTATAAAATTAAACAACTTAATGTTGACCTAGTAATAAATTAGACGATGTTGATGCTCCCAAATAATTAGATGTTGACGATATATGTCAATTATAATGCTACTATAAAAATATTAAAATCATATGGTAAAAAAACAAAACATACTAATGATTTAAATATGTTTTAAAATTGGCCAGTATTTAGAAATACATATAATGGCTACAATTTTTTATATGTAACATGAATATTATTCTCTGATTGAATAGGTCTCTAAAATTATAAATGTAATTTTTTGAAATAGATTAAGCACATAATCCTCTCATAAATCCTTAAATGGAGGAAACAATTATCATGCAGTTGGTACTTTTTCGAACATCCCTTTAGTTCAGCATCCATCAGTATCAGACCAAGGTAAAGAATTAATTCATTAATATATTAAATTCTATATTATATGTATTCATTCACTTGAGACTTGAAAGATCACGATACAAAACGATATGAGCTCTTATTTTTCTTCGAGGAGTACACCGAGGGTTGAGCTTCTTTTCAATCATCATTTAAGACATTAAATGGGTATGAGAGCCAGTCGAACGTCATTTAGGAGTCCTTCACGAATAAAGAAGCAAAAATAGATGGATTCCTCTTGGGAAACGAACTTGCTCATGAATCCATGAGATAAATTCACAAATAAAAAGTTGATAAGTCCAATATTTAAGTAGATTATTACCTCTAATCTTTTATGAAATCAAACAGTTTTATTTGCCACGTAGATTTACTAAAGATAATTGTTTATGTCAACCTTTGTATTTTCTGAAAATGGAGAGTGATCCATGTATATAGCGGTCCCTGTCTTATCGCACGATGCCTTGCATTTCCTGTGTTTATAAAGAAGAAGAATATTCTCAAGTAGAAATAGTGTGTACTATATGTACATGTAGCGGGGGCGTTTTAAAAATAAACAAAGTGATTTTGCTTAATTATTATGTATGGATGATAAGTTTATTTTAATAGTTGCATTTGTTCATATGGAAAATAATTTATTTAGATATTGTATTGTATGGTTTTTTTATTTCCAAGAGTATCTGAGATTACATGACAGAAGATATGTATTTATCCGTGTTTTAACCCTTTGTGATAAATTGTCTAATTTTGTACTTTTTAATGCTTCTCAACCCGATTTGATGCTTGCCTTTGACGAGAAGATACTGATGAACTTCCATCTATAGATGAATATTTCAAAATAACATCAGTTTTGAAAATATTGTTATTGTTTCTAGTGATTTTGAATTTAGGAATTATCATACCAAGTTTAATCATATCCTGCCATGAAAGTAGAATATCATTAGAAAATGCTGACGTTACAATAGCTCATAAGTGCCGAATTTTGGCTTTATATCAATTTTGCATTCAGCTATCATTGTTGAACTGGAGTCTGCTAGAATAATAACAACACGATCTTCCAAAAAAAAACAAATGCTATAATCCTGGAGAATGTTGAGAGGAATTATGGATTTAGTTGCAGCGGTATCAGGTATAACTTCAAATGGGAAAGATTTACCACAGTAAGATGTAAAGATGACTTTTACGTGTGGGTTGTTTTAGCAGCTTTGGAAATTTGAATTGCTGGATTTGTATTTATATATGATAAATTTGAAGTCGTATACATTGATTTTCAATTTTTATTTTTTGAATATGAAGAAATATATAGTTTCTTCACATTAGGTACTGCTTTATTATAAACTGTATCAGTTTTGGAACGTGACTTATCGTTTTTATAAGCAATATTACTACGACAATATGGGGATTCACAACAATAGCAAATCCCTGTGGGTAATTTTTGATGTTTGATAAATTATTAGACTTAGATGAACTGTTTGAGACAAAGGAACTACGTCGACATATACGTTCTTGATATGTAACACTTTGTTGGGAAATGTTGGTCGTTTGCCTAATAGAATATGCCGACTTCCAAACCGAAAGTTGATTTTGTGAGGCTTCATAATCTTTGATACAAAGTGAGATTTTTTTCTTATTATAGGTGCCTCAATTTTTCTGATTTCTCTGAGTAAATATTTGACGGGGCATTTTTGAAACCAACAAAACAAAAAAGTTCACCATAGTTCGTAAACCGACATGCACCATGAAGTGTGCCTATCTTGGACAGGTAAAAGATGTTAGATTACTCTCTTGTTTGATTGTTAAATATATTGTGAATGGTCAAGAGCTAAGAGCTGCGATTGCGTGCACGTGATAGTATCATTTCAATTACCAACATTCAAAAGCTGTCCTTAGTTGGGAAGGAGTTATTTAACGTGCTATGTATGACACTACTTTTATTATTTTCAAAACAATTGATCAAAAACTATTTCATGTTTTAATTTTACACTGCTTCTGGATGGGAAAAATACCGTTCAAGCTAAGCAATAGCTTGAAATTGTTATAGGGCTCCGGCCCATAAATAAAATAAAATAATAATAACAATTTTTAAAAAGCCAACTTTAATTGCAATCTGGGAGAGTTGTAAAATTCAAATATACCTATACGAGCGAAAAAAGGAGCACCACTCGTTTTTAATTGAACGGGAGCGGAAGTGCGAGCACAAAATTATTAACAGAGCGGGAGCTCAGCGTTTCTTGAGCGGACAATGTTCTATATATATGCACTTATGATGTGATTCCAAGGCAAACGATAATCCCTCGAGTAATCCCAATTTATTGAAAGGCATGAAAATATGATTTAAAATATAAACCAATCATTCAGTAGATACTTTATATATATGTTTTAAAAGAACAGTTTATTATCAAAAGAAATATAATGTTAATTTGTTATAGAAAAAGATACAATACAACACAACATTTTTTACTAATGTTTAAATAAAATAAAAGAAGGATTATATAAGAAATCAATAAGTTATTTTGATTTTTTGAATTATATAGAAAGCCTTTGATAAAAATACTCTTGAAAGAACGAAAATTACTATACTCTAATATTACATGTGTTGTAATGGTTATAAAATTATATCATTGATAGATTCGAGTACTAAATTATAATAGAACAAAATTGAGAATGGGTAAAATAATAGATCCAGTGCTCTTCCGAATTATATATATTTCAAATAGCAGAAAGTGTATATTTACTAATGATTTATTGCGACAGTACAAAAATGAAAACCCTTACATATTGTGTTCGAAAGGGAAAGAAGTGTGGTTCTTGAAGTAAATTATGGATTGAAGATAATATGAAAACGTAATTTACAGAGTGACTCATAACTCTTAGGAAAACAACTTCATCTCAATATTTCTCCTAGACAGCTGTATATTTTTTAAATCTGTTTGTCGCATATGATTCATCTTTGTCGATTGCTAGCAAAAAAAAAAAAATCTTAAACGTGTTCTTGAGCCTCTAACGACGACATCATGAACTCAAAGCACGCTATCATTTCACCTCATTTAGAAAGAGGCAACTTATAGACCTCAATGTGTCCAAATCATCGGATCACTACACGATCAAGCCGTACAAGAAGTCCAGGAGTGTCGATGACAGGATATGAGTGGTCCCCTAATGTCTATGAAGACACAAAGGTAGGTAAATAGAGAACGGTGTGGACGGCCCTTACCTCCTACGATCTTCATTCCCGATAGGTTGAAGGGCGATACTTCCCTTGATCCGGGAACAGCACTGTGAAGGGTCTTACTGTTTCCAGCAGGACGGAGCACCTTCACATACAGCAAAGTCTGTGCAAGAGGGATGTCAAACCACTTTTCATCACTTTGCGAGCAAGAATATGTGGCCCCTTCTTCACCAAATCTCAACGAAAAGGACTTCTCCATATGATATATTCTAGAGAGTGAGGTTAGTGTGACTTTTTAGCGAACTGATGGCCCCATAATATATACATGGGACAACTTGTCGGAGATATAAATATTTGTGTACTTTCTTGACTGTTAAAATTGTCCTAAGAATTATGGATCTCCCTGTATCTGAAAATTAAATTATATGTAAACTGAATAGAAACTAGAAAGTATGAAATTAAAGTCTACCTTATGAATAGCCACTTATCTATCGTTTTTTAATAAATTTTGATTTTATGTCGGTTAAGTATGTAAAGATACATCTTTATTAAAATATTTTGAAACAATGTTTCACATACATTTTTAAAAAACCATCTGTAATATGCATCAATAGGAAAAATTGTCCGTCTGTTTGTTTGATTGTCTATGGATGACTTATTTTTAGGAGTGTGTGTAGCTTTAGCACCGTGCATTTCATTAAAACAAGCAAAGGGGAGTACATTTAAAAAATATAGATGTAACTTTAGATTATGTTTAACAACTAGCCTGTGTAGCTAAAACTCAGCAGGTAAAAAAAAGGGGGAATACATGTAAATATTTAGGGAATTAATATCTTCAAAAACATCATTGGTCAATTCTAAACATTTTTTAGCTTGCTAGTTTTGTTTTTTATTGTTAATTATTTTATTGAACCTGACAAACATTTTTATTTTGAAAAGATGTTATCTTTTTCCTGTTATCCTTGAAGAGAGAGAGAGCATCTAAGTAGAGAGTAGGAACCCAAAACTTGCAGGAGTATAACAAAATTAAGAAAAAATTGATTTTGATAAAATAAAGAACAGAAAACTCAAAAGAAATTTGTGATATGTTCATATAATATATTTTTTATTAAATATGTCCTACTCACAATCAGTAACACCCTAACAAGGTGGCGAGCAGTAAGGCAGCTCTTGACGATGAAACACATATCTATGCTGACGTTATAGGCAATCTGGACGGAGATGCCAAGGGTATCTGCTTCCTTCTCAGCCCTGACACTGTTGCAGAGGAGATTGCAAGATTCTATTTGTCAACGTTTATATCTCTGTACAATGCCGGATAAGATGAAAATAAGAAGAAATAATATGCTAATTATATAAATATATTATTATTTATGAAGGTTTCATAGTTTTACTGAAATAATACTTATATACAAGAATACTTTATAAGCTTTGAAAAAACAAATATATCATTTACGTTTTTATTTGTTCTGTTTTGTTTATTGCTAATATTTATTGAATAAGCTTTTCTTTATCTTTGTTTGTTTTTATCCTGATAATTTTACAATATTATATTTATATATGATAGAAGAGAAAATATAAACCTATTTTTGTAGTGGATTAGCTACCCCAGGTTATAAGTAATATACTCAGAAGAAAAAGATTTATGTACAAGTATATACATTTCATAATATTCGAGGAGTAATATTTCCTTCCGCTTCTATCAACTATTACAATATATTATTTGAGTTTATATCACTCAGTTTATAGCAAAAGTTGTGGATACGTCATCAAATTTACTTCTTTAAATTTAAAAAAAATGTCACTAATGTATTTCCGATCAGAAAAGTAATTATATTTGTAAAAATATAACTACTTTATATACGAAGTTACAGAACCATGAGGTATATTTTAACCAAAAAGCTGAAATGTATTTTTCAAACGACTTTTCTTCTGAAATTTTGACCGGAAGTAGCTTCATCCCCCTACGCCCTACTAAACCACTCAATTATAACCCTCGTTTTGTAACTGTTGGGCGAAGTTCTAAAGAATGTAACATTACATCGGCGGGCGAGTTGGAAAGGTTCAAAGATAGTACGGCGAGTCCAAGTGAATTGTAAAAAAAAAAACTTTACAAAATTTACTTCATTTGGTCGAATAATAAAAACAAACAATTCTTGTAAAAAACATTTCTTCATCAGGACAAGGACAATTGAGAAGGAGGCCAAAACATATAGTCTGTCAGCGCTTTTTGACGCATAAATTAGCTAAGACGAGATCTGCCACATCGTTTCCTACTCCAAGGGTGGCATTGCCAAGAATTAAAAAGCTAAAGACGATAAAAAGTGGCTTAAGAGGACGCCTGGAAGCCACATTACCAACAAAACACAAAAAAGTGGTATGAATACAACTTGGAGAATTTATGGCCGTGGTCTATGTGGCCTCCGTCTTTGTCACACTGCAACACTCTTGTATTGAAACAAATCTTCAATAAAACATAGCATAATTAACGGCCGGAAACAATAGAAGAGTCAAAATTAATCACATGGACTTTTATAAATGAATTGAATTCATCTTTGAACAAAGAATCCAAAACTGTTTGCTAGTACATACACACCTACTAAAAATAGAAAACCCCAAAAAATACAAAATCGAGCAAAGAACCATATAATTAAATATCTTTGAATAGGTCGTTAATAAATCAAAAATGAAATATTTTTATTTAAAATAGCTATGATGCTCCTCATTACTATAATGATGACAAACTTATTAGAATCTAAAGATGAACTCCGCTTTTCCTCATTTTTCAAACTAAAAAATAAATATATTGCGTATTGAAAATATTCAGAAGCTCTAAGACATTTTCAAGATCCTTATATATACAGAATGAGGGGTTTTTAATTACAAGGTTTTATTACGTAATTAAACAACAGCTGAAACAAAAAAATAAGTTATTCATTCTACGGCAAGTTATGGGTCCCCACACTATACACTTCACATAAGGTGTCAGGAGTACAAAAATGACTTTTTGCTATATTAGTATCAAGTTACTGCAACCTCCAGTATCTCAGAAACTAGTAGAATGAGATAAAAAAGAGATAAGTTTTGGATTTTGCGTTTAAGGCAAAACTCAATCCAAAACTGATCTCTAAATTAATTAGACTATTCTTACGTCCAATCTTTAATTAACTCAATCCGGAATGAACCACAAACTATTTATTCAATGACATTATCAGAAAGTACAAATTATAAACATTACTGAATGTAAAAAAATAAGTCATTGACTAAAGAACAACAAAGAGAATAATGAAAGTAAATATCTATTAATTTTTTATCATAAAATGAATCAACAATGGTCACTGAAGGGTTAATATGTGTAGTAAGTACAACAAAGCATTTGTCCTTGTAAGATCAACATGAATGGGAATCATAAACGCTTTTTAATAAATCATAATCAAAATTATTTACTATAGCCTCACACATAGAGAACATTTTTTAATAAATCTCATTTTCATTTAGTATCAACCTTCAAAAGACTGCTGTCAAAATTTCATGACAAGCTGTTCTTTAGTTTGTGAGTTATTGTACTAAGTTTGAAGCTACGTCTGTCATTTTAAAAACAGTTTAGTTTTTTTTAAATTTTACCGCGCTTCTGGATCGGGAAATAAAATACTGTTTAAATGAAGCAATTTCTTAAAAACAGTTATGGGGACTCCTTTCTATCAGAAGTAACAATTAAACGTTGGTTTGCCGTCTTCAAATGTGATCGTAGAGATACCAATGATACAAAATGCAGTGGACGTCGAGATGAGGTGGATACAACAGAAAACAATAACAACATCCACAAAAGCGTTTTGAATTCTCAGAAAGTGAAGTTGAGTGAGTTAGCTGACATCGCCAAGATATCAAAAGATAGTGTTGCCTTTATATTGCATGAACATTGGTCCATGGGAAAGCTTTGTTCAAAGTGGATGCCGTGTTTGCTCACTGTTGACCACAAACAAAAGGTGTTGATAATTCTGAGCAGTGTTTGACCATGTTTAAATGTAACAAACCGGAATTCTTGCGTCGGTGTGTGACAATGGATGATGACACTTGGATCCATCACTTCACTCTAGAATCAAAACTATCATCATCTGAGTGGACAGCAACTAGTGAACCTCCTCCAAAGCTCCCAAAGCACAACAATCAGTTGGGAAGATTATGACTTCGGAATTTTGGGATATAAAAGGGACATCATATTCATTATGTCCGTTTAGAAGGGAAATACCATTACGAGTGATTATTATATAACATCATTAGAGCGTTTGAATGAAAAAATCATCGAAAAACGGGCCTATTTGAGGAAAAAGAAAATGTTGTTTCACCAGGATAATGCACCGTGTCACAAGTTAATCAAAACAATGGCAAAACTACATGAATTCAAGTTGCTTCTGAATCCACCTTACTCTACATGGGTATTCTCAGACCTACAAAAATGCTTGTTGGTAAGAAATTTTGCTCTAATGAAGAGGTTATTGCTGAAACTGAAAACTATTTTGAGGCAAAAGATAAACCGTTTTAAAAAAGTGGCATTGGCATGTTAAAGCGGCGATGGAATGGTAATGTTGCTCTTGATAAATAAAGCAAATTTTTAACAAAAAAAAATGTGTTTCCTTTGTTAAGTCCAGGATTTTTTAGCCTATATGTTATATATATATACTGTTTAGCAGAATGTCTTTTGACAAAATTATTATCCGATTGAGCGATATATGCGACCGAACGTGTATGTTGAAATAGTTCCATGACAAAATATAGTAGATTTTCAGAAAGTACAAAGATATTCTCTAATCAAACACTACTACCTGAGATTATATTTTTTGAAATTAAATTTGTGAACAAAAATTCTCAAACAGGTAATATTGTTATATTAAATTTATTTATGCTAATAAAATAAAACAGAATATGCTCTGTACTTTTTTAAAATAATAATTTTTTTTTTACTTCCTTGATCAAATTATTTAAAGTACTAGGGAAACATACATATGTTAATATATTGCTAACTATAAAAATTTTGCCTTTTCTTTCTTTCTAGCAAAAGAGATAAGGGACTTTAAATATACATTTTCAATCAACTGTCCTTAATATCATTATATTATAAAAGGAAAAAATATAGCGAATTTATTTTTTGTACATAAAAAGACTTTTTTATGCGGTGATCTTTATGGAGACAGAAATACATGGAGGGAACAATATGTGCAATTGATTGAGGAAAGAATCAGCTGACAAAAGGAGTAAAATGTCTCATTGGATTGTATTTTTTTTTAAATTCACGATCCTCCAATAGGACTGTCTTACGAATTATTTGCAGAAGCAGACGCCAGTATCGCGGCCAAATTTAATAGGATCTTTAACGATGATAATGACTGAAAACATTATGAAACTAGAATGGGCAGTGGGTAAATCTACTCCTCAAATCAAATTGAGTGATGTATCTCAAGTTGTTCTTAAGTTATGGTCAATTACGTATTTTTTAAGTTTGTGGTACTTTGACCTTTTAAAAATTATGGGCTGTTACTGTGACCTTAATTTTTTTTTTCTTAACAAGTTTGATCATGATCGACTTTGGCGTAATCCTGGTGACTAGCAAACATAAAAACTAACTTACTAACAAACAAAAAGGGGGAAAAACATAACCTCCTTCTAAATTTGTTGGTGAAGGTTATGAGAAAATCCTCTCTAATATCAAAGTTTATATCAGAAGAAAATGATACCACAAAGTAATTACAACTTTTCGATAGAAATTTGACTTCCTCTTGGCTTTTAAAATTTGATATTCTTTTCAATTTTGATTTAACATAGTGCGGCCTAGTGACTATTCTTATACATCAAACAGTCATTATTCCAACTAAAAAAATGATATTCAACTGTTCTAGTAGTATAATAAAGCCCAAAAACTTCTTTTTTATTTAAAGGAAATTGTTTTTTAAGGAAGATAAATTGGACATACGGATATTTTTTAATTGTATAAAAATGATAAGAAACAAGAGGCAAATAATGCTTTTAGTGAGTTAAAATTAAAGAAATCAATTTTTAGAATAGATTGAGATGAAGAAAAATTGAGTTGACTTTAAATACACAGTTGGGTATATAGTAAGAGGGCTTAATAATAATATGTTTGAATATTCTTAATTTTGGTTGTGGTACAAAGTGGTTACAAACTAACTAATCTTAGGTAGAGCATGTTTCTTATATAAACAATCACTGGAGACATCTAAACATTTTTTGATTGAATATACTCATAAACTTAGTACAATGAACCAAATAATTGATATATTTTTTTAAATTGAAATTAATCCTTGGGATTAAGGATTTTTCATATTTTTTGTCGTCAGTCACGTAATTTTCCCTCGAATATTAATTATATTGTTAAATGAAAATCATTAAACGGATCTTTGAAGCTTTAATTACAAAAACATATACCTAGTTGGAAAAAATAAATAAACCTATATGAAAAAAAAAATGCAACCATATTTTTTTTAAATTGAGTTTTGATAGTTTAAAGATGAAACCAAAAACCATACACAAATTGGTTGCTTTTGTAATAAGGTTTTGTAATATGGATATGATATATTTAAGTCAAATAAAGCAAGACTCAGTAAATTAAGGTCACCTTCTCTATGAGATAAGGAATGATTTATGCTCCTTTTAGATTAAAGTACTACACACTGTCTAAAAGAAAAGCCACACATTAAAAAAGGGACTTTCTTTTTTTAGAATAATAGAAAACAGAACCCAGGTCTCTTTCAATTGAGTTGAGACTCTTTTGTGAACATTATAAAGGCTAATCTTTAGGCGCCAAGAGTACATACATATTTTTTTGAACAACAAAATGGAATTGTTTAATTTTGTTCTTCAAGTTTTAAACCTTTTGTTATTTAATTTTAGGTCTTATAATACTTTTGTACATTTATACAAAAGTTTTTTTGGTGGTAGATGTAGTTTGAAATACAAACTAAATCCCCCCCCCTCCAAAAAAAAATAATGTTTAATGCTCTGTGTAATGTCAAAATAAATAAAATACTCAATATTAAATAGGTTTTTGATCTCTATTGTTTCTGTTTTTCTATGTTTCAGTATGAGCCAATGTTGTTACATGTTCCTTTACATTGACAGATATTTGAATGGTAGATTTGATAGATTCAGAAATTACTATCCTTATAGTCTTCCCCTCATTTCTTTCTATTTATGATTAATATAAACAAGAATAATTGATATCTTGCTTCTTGTTGATCCTCATTTAGGACTGAGGACCAGTCCTGTCTCCATCCGGACCAGTTCAGTACCAGACAACTTTATTTCTTCTGTATTTAATCAGCAATTAAAGATCGAAGGACCGACGATAGGGTGATTCCTACCTTATTTTTTTAATATTTATCGAATGAAACTCCTTATTTTCAAGGAACAACTGTATTCAGATATCATTTTTTTAAATATACATAAAAACTTCCTTCATCTCTGAAGATTTTAAAAGACATTTTTTCATAACATATGTAATATTTGCCATATCTTAATGCGGACCGTAAATTCACAATTCCTCCTGATGATAATAATTTCATGGAGAAACATTTAACAATGCAAGAAATCATACCTGCTGTGTGAGGAAACGCTAGATCTAATAAAACTCCTGGACCATCTGGTTTTGAATTTTTAAAAAAATATATACTTTATATCACTCCTATCCTATTACAATTTTACGAAAAGATAATGAGCGTCGGATATTTCCCTGCATATGCGTCTAATGGAAATATCATACTGATTCCTAAAAAAAATGATGATGTTAAATTTATAAAACATTTGACACTATGCAAAGCTGTCTTTATAAGATTTTTACATACATTATTTTAAATCTCATAAACAACATCTAGGATAAAATTTTACATGAGTCTCACTATGGTCTCTTAAAACATAAGCTGATGGACTGCAATCCTTTCACTCTATAAACGTGCATAGAAAGTGACCAAGAGCTCCAAGAGCTGACGTTAATGGCTGTGGATTTCGCCAAGGCATATGATACTTTATCACACGAATATATTATCAAAACACTGTATATAAATTTTTTTGGAGTCTATATCATCGGAATGGTCGGTGTAACCTTAGCAAGAAACAGAACAGCCAGAAGATATGAAAACCAGTGCAGTTATTTTGAGAATAAAAGGGGCGTCCGCAGGGAGATCCACTGTCTGCAACAATTTTTATCATATACTTTGACAAACTTATTCGTAATGTTCACTCGGAGGCCACGATAAAAGGACTTCCACTATCCGACAGAACTTTAAAATATCTGTGCCTTGCAGACAACCCAACTATGGTGTTTTGAGGAAGTCCTATCAAAACTTTAAAATCAATTAAAACATTTATAAGTATACTTAAAAGCTTTTCCAACAAATCTGGTCTATTTGTGAATGAAGAGAAACCCGAACTTTTATGTCCTAATGGCCCCCTAATATCCAAAGAGTGGCCACAATTTAGTTTTGGAAAAAACCTCAAATTATTAACTCATGTGTTGGTCCCGGTAGTATGTTGATGAATTGTAAAGAAATCCTCTCAAGGATAAAAATACCTTTAAACCACTACGCCTACCTAAATTGATGCATATGGGATAGACTAAGCACATGGACCACGTACATTGTGCCCAAAATCACCCACTTGTTACGAATATCTGCATTCTGCCCAAATATAGCTTCTGAGATTTATGTCATTGAAGATTATTTCCTCAAAATCTTAACGAAGAAAAATATATCAACTCAAAGAATGCACAATCCAATACAAAAAATGGTGGCTTAAGTCTGATATCATTTGCTAAATTTTTAAAAGGCTTCAACTCCTATTGAATCAGGAAATTGTGGGACACAAAATATTTTTGGAGTCACCAATTGAACCACTTTGTAGTTAATAAAAAGGCTTAAAATACAACGACTGGCCATACTCATGCCTCTCCAAAGTCTTCAAAAAACTTGTCGGATTCTCAGCTAGGCTCAAAGGATTTTGTGATGGGTCTTGGGAAGTAATCAAAAAACTTGAAGTCTCCTTGGGATAGGAAATGCCTCTGAAAAATTGTATTAGCTACAGTTATACTGGTGATTTTACATTGAAAGTAGCCGCAGATTTAAAAGAGTCTAACTCTTCTGTAAATCAGATGGATTTTTCCTTCTATAGGTCAGTCTTAGGACATTTTTTTACAAGTACAGCGACCAACATTTCCTTTGATAATCAAGATCAGTATTTTTTCCACCTGGTACCTGAGAAGATGTCTAACACAACATACCCTTACGCCTTTAATTGCTTATTTAAGCCGTCGCAAAATCCCAAGAACTCCACGGCAAGGCATGAAATCCATTAAAAATAAATATCTAACCACTCCTGAGAAATGGTTTAAGTACTTTTGGTTACTCTTGAAGCGGCCGGGAAATACTACAAAGACAAGAGAGCAGATTTTTTTTTGTGTGGTTTAACAAGAGAAACAACTGACCACATACTCTGGGAATACAGTAGATTAACAGAAATCTATAGCGGTGTACAAATCATCATTGAAGAGGAATTTGCCTGCATGCTTTCGAAAAATTATTTTTTATCAACAGCAAATGACAGAAAAATCGGTGCAATAATTACTAAGGTACAGTATATAATATAAAAATTGCGCAATACAAGAGACGATGACTTTGATGGCATTTTATCTATATTAATATTGTATTTTAGGACTTTTATGGGATTATTTGTTAATTATTATTTTATTGTCATGAAACTATCAACTGTTTTTGATGATCGAAAGTTAAATTTGTATTGTAGTACATGATTACTAATGGTGATTCAAATGAGGGCGTAGTTTTTTTATTTTTTAAATGATACATTTTATTTACTAAATTATTAAAAACAATGTAATCTGTATTAGAAAACTATGAATGCCCTAGTGGCAAACAAAAAAATATATATATTTGCCATATCGGCAAATAAACTAAAGTACTTTACTTAGACATTTTATTTAGACTAAATAAACAGCGATAGTCTTAAATTAAAAAAATAGTGAAGTAAGTATTTAAAAATATAATTATTTCTTGTGCAAACGATAAAAAATGTTTTAAAAGTATTATATAATGACATTGACAAATTTTTTAATTAGGAAGAAAAATCTTCCTTCTTGTTCGAAAACAAAAACATGTTTAAATATCCCAATGCTTAACAAACTTTTTGATTTTTGGCCCGATACCAATCGTCAAATTATCGGAAACCTTATTTTTGTATTCAGCAGTGACAAGTGACAGCAGAGTGGGATCAAAATTACGATTACAGATTTAGAATTGATATTTGAAATAAAAAACAAAAAAAACCTCAATTTTAAAAGTTAGATAAAGAGTTAAGGCGAGTTTTTTTTTATTTTACGCTCAATTCAATCAAGAAAACAATGATCCAAACTCTATCTTCACAACACACTGTTTTTGATTCTTTACCTCTGCCCTAGTCAAATTATTTATCATTGTCTTCATCTCCACAAAATAATCAAAATAAATTGAAAAGCAGAAACTGGAACAGCAAGTTTACTAACGTGGAGAAACAATATTTTGATACATGATTTTCTTGCAAGTATATTTGAACAGGGATATAATGTACACACTCCATGTGAGTCAGGCTTCTGAAAAGGAGTGAAAAAGAATGCTAGAAAATGAAAGATAAATATTTTACAGAAATTGCAGAGTGGAGATTCTTATTGTATTCATTTTGATTGTAGAAGACTGAGATCATCTATTAATGCTAAAAAACGCCACTTTGAAAAAATAACTAGGAGTCTTAAAGTGGGAAAATCGACTAAGATGCCTCGGAAAATATGCCGAAAATACTTTGAATTTGAAGATATTTGTAATTGCTCTATATTTTAATTACCAAAGCTATCATAGTTATCATTTTACTCTTGAAGAGATAACAATATGAATAAAATAATCACTTGTGCGTGAAAGACTCTGAGGATTTGTTGTGAAGCTATAATTCCAAGTCCTTGTTAGACTCAGAGTTGAATTGAGAATCTACATCATTGTTCCTCAGTGTTATAAGCAAACTGGGTAATACAATCCGAGTCTTCTCATCAGAAGATCCCTTCTGACTGTATCCTTTGAAACATTCTGGTTCTTAACAATTGATCTCGTGGGCTTCCTTGCAGCAGCCATGGCGGTCTCTTTGATCATATATGATGGTTTTTTTTATAGGGCGACCACCTCCAGTCTTTTTTATGACGTTGTACACTGTATTAGGATCCACGCCGGTCTGCTTGACAATGTTCGTTTTTATTACTCCTGCACGGAGCAAAGGGGATACTTTTACGCATTGCGTAGTATTTCCATAGTTGTAAAATAACAAAACAAGTCATATCAACAGCTTAGACTATTAGCTCTAATTTCCCGTCAGGATTTTTAAAATCAGTCAACGTATCCTCGAGATATCAGCATTCTAAGGGATCAGGAAATAGTTTTTGATACACCCTGTACACTAAAGGTAAGCAAAATTCTTTTTGGAGCGATGTAGCTCAATAAACAAAACACTCGAGAGAAATTATTTTCTTGAACTCCATGTCTGGAAGTCCGAGTACCGATCACTCCTTTCAGAAGGAAATATAGACCATGGATATGGACTTCAATGACCTTCCTAGGTGAAATGGAGTAAATGGAATACTAGAATATTTACTAATTCTTAATTAGTGCAACTCACTCTGACTAATTAATAGAACATTTTTTTTTTTTTTTAAATCGTATGATTAATAGAAATGTTATCACCACGACAATCTTTCAAAGATTGAACATAATTTAAAAAAAAACAATATCACTAAAGTTTTTTCTTAACTAATGACAAAATTTACTTAATTGTCAGTTTAATTGGGGAATAAATTTTCATAAAACCCTTTATCAATGTTGTTGTATATTTTTTGGTCCTTATTTAATCTTAAGATTACTGAAATTAATAGGTTGGTAAGTGTCTTACTTTTTGATATTATCATTGTAAAAGTTAAGATCAAAGCTACGCATTATTCAAAAATCTTTAAGTTATCACTGAGACCACATTTTTGGCAAATTTACTTGAAAATTAGCTTAAATGGTACATGTGTGTGGCAAAAAGAGATCCTTTGATGTATCCGCCTTCATCATCAATCACAGCCTAGATACGAGCCCGGAAGGAGGAGTAGACTTTGACAAGGTTGTTCTTTAGCATGTTGATCATTGTCTTCTCGATGTAGGCAATCAAAGAGTCATTGATGGCATAATATGTTCTATTTTCTTTAGATTAAACGTAGCCCCACACAAAATTATCCATCAGACGGATATCTGAACTGCTGAGGGCCCATATTTCCTGCCCAATGAAGTTATAGCAGTCATCATCAGTCTTCGAAAAGCCATATATACACTTGGCACAAACATATAGATTTTCTAGGGAAGACAAGTCCAGATTGTAACCTTTGCCCGAAATGAGTCAAAGATAGCCTGAAGCTGTGCAGGAGCCGCGTGAGAGCCATGAGCAGGAGCTCCGTCTTGCTGGAAAATGGCTCTTGATATGTGTAGTAACATTTTCTGCGTCAGTACCGATCCGTTTTCTCGGCTCCTTTGCATTGCAGTGATGATACACTTCTGGAGTATGGTCTACACATAGCATGAACACGTCACAGTTTGTCCTCGAGGTATAAAATGAAGCTCACTTAAAGCCCGCTAGCTCATAAGACCCTAGACGGTACTTTTCAAGGGAACTTTACTTTGGGAGTCAGCACAACCTCTTTCTTCTTGTGAGTCCAAATGTGATCACTCTGAGAATTGGGATGGTGAAACAGTTAAAGGTATACTCGTCAGCGAAAACAACTCTTCTTCAGTCAATTATTGACCAATTTTTTCTCTCACGACAAAAAATATGTCGCGTTTTCTTCTAAATCTCCTTGAGTTTCGACTGCATAATAGGTCTGTATGGCAAGACCCTCAGAGATTTCTTCATTTACTACTTACAAATAGTCTCATGTGACACTAGATAACCATTTAACGTCAATATTGTTCACTAATTTCCTTAATGATAAGCCTTTTTTCGTGAGACTTTTGGCGATGGTTGTTTTTGCAACTCTCCAAAGGGTTTTCTTCCTTCCGCTTCCACCCTTGTTGTCGAGACTCTCCCCGGAAAGGTGACAGTTCCGCCACATTCGAATGTTTCGGACCGAAACCCGAAGATCCCAAGCTACCTCAATCTGCGTTTTCCTGGCCTCAAATTAACCTAGGCCCTGCTTTGGGTGCTAAAGGAATGCTACCCCACCAATCTCTAATATCCTATTTTGTTAATAGTCATACGTAAATTTCCATAATGAATTGTTTTCATTTTTTTCCCTTTTCATTTTTGAACTTCTCTTTTGAAAAGTCATAAGATGGAGAATCCTCCTGGATGTCATCTACAGTGAGGGGACGTCATGTTCCCTCCCCACTTTTTCAAGAAGGGTCAAACAATGAAGGCAGACGTGTACCTGAAGGTGCTTCAGGAGGTGGTCAATACACCTTTAAACAAGACGGTGTACCGATCCACAGAGTCAAAAAAGTGCAGGATGTCTGGACCACAAAATTTCCTCACTTTTGGAGCCCAGATTTTGCGCCTGCAAACATCCTGGACCTGAATTCATGCGATTTCCATCTCTGGGGGAGGGTCGAGCATGAGGTCTGTGCCAGTTATCTTTCATCTAAAGAGCTCCTGTAGAACGTAAATTACCTGTACTATGGCAAATATGGATCTACAGGAGGTCACCCAGTTTTGTCAAAGCTTCTGGTGCAGTGTAGCCGAGGTTATCAATAAAGGTTGATCTAAATATAAATATTTGAATTTCATTCAATGTAGCTTTCAAATAATAAAAAAATTATGGTTCTACTTCATCTAGTTCGTACATTGTAAGACTTTAAAGATTTCCTCAATTTATCTGGCCCACCCAGTATATTGACTCCGATTTGCCCTTTCTTATAAAATTTAACAATTTTGTATACTTTTAAAGTAACGACACATTTTACATAGCTACTTTAACTGCATTATGCAGCGCTTCCAATGGGTTAATTTCAAAAGTTTGTTGATAAAAATTGACAATAATTTGCCAAATAATATACATGTAATTCACAATCAATTTTGAGAAAAATCATTTGTGGTAGCTTTTGTCTTGACTGGGACAAATATAATTGTAACTGTAATTACATTTCAATAGAAGCTTATAATTGTTAAGTTGTTCATGTTTGATACAGTTTTGGTAAACTATTCGCTTTTACCTCTAATGATATAGGGTTCAGCTGAGATGAATCCGTAAAGAATTAATGATTTTTATATATCCTATAAATTCATAGTGTACTGTATTTGTCAATAAAAAATAGGTTGGCTTTACTTGTATTGCGGAAGAGGCTTATCAAAATGGGACAATTCACCTTCAGGGCGTATGAGGTTAGTTCCAGCCTTTCTAGAGGTTAATAATGGAACACTTTAGTTCTGAAAGAACGTTGCAGGATTTTTAGAGCTCATGTAGGGGATGCATGTTGTACAGATACAGAAAATCGCGAATTTTGTGAAAGAGATGGAATTTTTCGAGAATGGGGAAATTGATATCACTAATCCTATTAAGGAAGATATTGTTTCGAAATTAAAGATATAATTGAATCGTTTATTGAACAGTTTATACCCGCAATAGTAGAACGTATGAGACCGTGGCAAGAAGAGGTGATCATTAAAATGGGCAAGGAAAAGGATAGCCAAACAAGATTTATAGTCGATGAGAAAGGGAATTACGGGAAGAGTGCACTTGCAAAATGGCTCATTCTAAATAAAAATGGTTAGTGCTGTCAATGCCATAAAGTATTTTTTACTTCAATTTTGGAACGCCTTAACAGACAACTGGCTTCACCAAAAACAAAACTGTCATTGAACTTCTTTTCAGTGTACGCTTAAACTATAAGCAGAATTTAAACTTCTTTTTTATGCAATGGATTAGTCTTGATATATAACTCATTAAAGACATCTAGCAAAAAACGTTCAGAACTTTGTACTTCACCAATATTTTATTATTATTTTTAAAGTACATACATTAGAATATTTGAAATAAAAAAAATAGAGACAGTTTAATAATAGTGCTATGGTGCTTCGAGGTATGGTATATTCTAGTAGCTGTTATTGTTTGACCAATTGTATTATTTGGTGGGGTGACCTTCAGGTTAATTTAACAAAGTGTCATTTTCTTTGAGTTTTCCATGTAATTCGAATTTGAAAGGTTAAATCTGGCGAAATTTTAGTAGGTGATTTCTTGTAATTGCTTTTCAATAAAAGGAATATGATATTTACATAGTTGAAAAATGCCATATATTCATCCGAGGAAGTTGATTTTATCCATCGATAATTAGGATAATTATTCTTAACATAAGAAGTTTCAAATCAAATGGGATTGGTTTAATAATGGTCTTAAGTACACTTTCAGCACGTAGGTAATTTACGAAAAACTTTATGATAAAATATAAAACTAACTGATGCTCCATTTATTTGAAGGATCTGATTTGCTTCTTTTAGAAAGAAACATTCCTAATTATCTTTGATTATAATAAGTATAAATTTGTGTAGGTCCATCTTGGCTAAATAAATTTTATCCTACATAAGTAGTAGTTTGATTTAAAATAAATTGAACTTAACACCATTAGATCTTATAAAAATGGTGACTTTGCATTGCACTCTACCAAATTAATGCCTTACCAAGTTTGAAAGAGACAACAGAATAAATTATTCTATTGACTCAATGTGCGTAGGTTTGCGTCTCAGTCGTTTATAGAGATGAAAATATTCGTCATGTATTTGAAGTTCAAAAGATAATTCTACAGTTATATGGAGTAAATGTACTGGTATAATATTTATAGTACTAGGAAAACACCCCTGGAGAAAATTGCCTGGGAAAAAATTGTCCATATTTTGTTTAAACTTTATGATGAATAATAACGCATTATAAATTGGCTTTATATTGTTTATGGCAAATATCTAAACATATTTGTTTATTCCATCACCATGGGATTACCTTCAGGTATGAGTAATATTATTGCAATAAAATTACCTTGCACTTATGGAGGGCGGATAAATACCTTTGGGTACCATAAAATATGGTTGAATACCCTCTTCCATCAGAGTGGCCCAAAAAGGTAGTGTGGGATTGCTAAAAACTACCGCAAATTCATCGAATATATCCAAGGAACACCTAATTTTTCAGTGTGTTTACACCATTTAACCCTTTTTTTCTTATGGATGTTACGTTCATTACAAACATTTGTAATTCATTAGTCCATCAATAATTGTTTTATCTTTAATTTTGTAATGGGTATATTCAAGTTTAAATCACTTATTTTTCTTTTCGAAGGGGATCTAATGGATTTATGTTGGAAATAATTTATCTAATCCTAGCAGTAAATGGTAAAAAAAAAAATATTAATAATTATAATTATGTTTGAACAAATATCTATATTTTATAAATTCCTACATAAAATAAAATAATAATTTTCTGATAATTAATCAATTCAACTCCATCTGAACAATTATATGAACATTTAAAAAAGAGAGATACAAAAATATATATATATATATTTTTTTTTTTTTGGTAAAATACTGGATAAACAATCAATATTAATAACGTTTCTGTCATCAAAATTATATTTTTTAAATATAAAATAATTTAGAGACAGTGAAGGGAGAAGAAGTGTTACATAGTTAAACACTTTTTGTTGACACATCACAAAATAAAAATATCAACGTCGTTCATAGCTTTCTACATATGATAAAAATATCAAAACATACAAAAATATTTTATTGATAGACAGATTTTGTTTCCTGGATTTTACTTTTTGCCCCCATTCCGCCCATTTTTAAAGGCTCACAATAAAGCTCCTTCATATACAGTATATTTATGTGAAATAATACCAAGTCATAAAACCATTCAACTATTACATATGTATATGATATCTTATAAAAATAACATACTTTCATATAATATGTAATGGTTGAATGTGATATATATAATAGGTAGGTATATTATGTTATTTATCAATGCCAATGTATAAATCGATATACAGAACATAATTCAACGTTTTTATCTTCAATTATACAAAAATTGTTCATAATATTTGTCATGTAACCTTTTTAGAGTACAGTATTTATTCTAATAGTGTCTGTAGGAAAGGAAACAAGTTATGGGCTAAAATAAATAAATTTCACACTTATATTTATGAAGCAAAGTTTGTTTGTATGAAAAAAAGAACACAAAGAAAAAGGAGGGAGTGAGACATATGGTACACGTGCCTGAATACTTTTGTTAATATCAGCTGTCTGTTATATGATATTGGGGGAAGGAAATGAATTACTGCTGTAAAAAGGAGAATATTTAAAATAGCATTGCTCCAGGGGAAAAAAAATTGAGATATGCATTTTTACAACAATTTACAGCAAAGACAGGCAATAATACGTACACCAGAGGGAGAAGTTAACACTATAACGGTCGATTAAATAATGAATAAAAAAGAGGACACACAAAAACAGTTTTTCCTTTTTTTATAGGTTGGTTTTTCATAACTTAAAGTGCAGCATGTCATATTCAAAAAGAAATAATAGGGAAGTACACAATTGGGGAGAGTGAGGATACACATCACAAAATATCAATTTTTTTTTAACTGTCATAAGTTTTACAATTTAAAAGATAATTCAACGCCCGGGCAACATGACATAGGTAGTTACCTAAGAAAAATAATTCTAAAGTATTTTGAGGTAGTGTAATAATTAATAACCATTTGTTGGTGTTTTTAAAACAAACCAAAAGTAGGATACTTAATACACAAAGAAGAGACATGATACATGCTAGGATTAGACATGTTACAACATAGTAGTAAAATGTAAAAACCACCATTTGTTTTATTTCTGCATTTATTTTAGCTTTTATTACAGTTTGTAAGCATAAAGTAGATACTTATCATTAGATATACCTATAAGATAAACAAATAAAACATTTACAGAAATAGAGTATTGTTAAAAATAAAATTAAAAAATTATTGTTCTACTATTTACTGTGATTGATAATTAAAGTAAAATATGAAATTATACAAAAAACCAATTTTATTCAATATTATATATAATACATATATAGTACCAGTATATATAATAAAAATGGGGTGTAATAAGTCTCCTCCGTAGTGTTGGAATTAAAATAAATAATGTGAACTGAATATTGAAAGGAATAATATATACAAGCATGTTAATTAATTGAACAACATGATAGAATATGACATTTAATAAAATAAAATTAAAAGTTCATATTTTATAATAGAAATATATCCCAACAAACTCTTACCTAAAATGTTAACTTCATGTGTCAAAATTTTCTATAACTCTAATCATTAGGCAACCCGGATTTTTTTTTTTTGATAAATAAAGGAAGACATTCAATTGTATAAGAACAGGGTGGTTAGATAACTTTAAATTTTTAAGTTATTGTCTCCTTCGTAACAAGTATCCTCACTCTCCCCTATATCCTTTTGGAACAAAGATAGTCTGTGAGTATGTTAAGTCTGAGCAATGTCGGGTACCCCCTCTAGTAAAGCAAAGTTTGTATGTATTTAGATGCCTAATTGTTTAGTATCCGCAAAATAAATTAGAACTGTATCATTACTTGATCTAATAAGCAATGAGTGTGTGTAGTGCCATTTGAATAAGAAAGGAAGATGGAAGTTGTACATTTGTATATTATTAAGGCAAAATTTATCTGTCAGTTTTTTAAGTCTATTAACTCCAAGCAATCTTGCGCAATCCCACTCGTACCCTATAAAGTAAAGTTTGTACTTCAGTTTAAACCTTTTTTTTAGTGTCTAATTAATACCTTACTTGTGTTTTGTCGGTCCTTATTTTGAATCCAAGGCTAGGATCCAGTCTGATCACATCTAGTTCGGTTTAGTCCCACTTGTCCATCCTTAAAAAAGGTAATATTGATTCTTCATGACGTATTGAGGGTGTTTTTTTTATTAATATACCTATAGAATAAATTATATAACTAAGTAACAATATAGTATGCTCGTATTATATTGTATCTTAATGAAAAAAATAACCTTTTTGCTAGATATGTGAAATATTCTTAATACATAATTTATTTGCCTTAATAAGCTTTCAGCATTTTTAGGAGAAATTCCAAATATTGAAAAGCTAAGGACCGTTACCAAGGATAGATGGTTATAAGTACCAGTATCAAGGAATGATATGACTGGCCTATCAATGGACTGTATTGGACCGAATAAATAACGAACGACACAACTCTTAGCGTCACTACATGATCTAAGAAATAAAAGTATTGCAACGAGCATGTGTAGTTTAAGTTCAGCGTGGCATATCAAAAAAGAAAAAAAAATCATTATAAGTAATAGAACAGATTTAATTTAATGCTCTAGTATTTATATTATCTATATAACAGTCCAAAGCATTTACTACACGTAGAATACCGTGTAGGTCAATTTGATACATATTACAAACTAAAAAGATAGGCCATTAAGCATATTAATGCCATATTAAAAACATAAAATCTTGCCAGCTTCAGCTTGCTATATCTCTATCACAATGAAAGCTCCTAAATCAGGATGTGAGTCATGGAATTTTTGCAGGAGAAGAAATCCGGTACCTTCCATTGACTTCACGGAATCGTAAAAGTATTTTAAAAAGGGTGATAAATTTGGATCTGATTGCTAAAATTTCTTCATATAAATAATAAGATGGCTAAGTATATAGGACTAGAAATAAAGAAAATGTATTCCTGCCGTTTTGGAAACGGACCATAATTATAGTTTAATTAATTACTTTGTTTATTTTTTTTTATTAAATTGTATTCTATTTTTGTATACATATAATACGTCAAGATAGTAATAACCATAAAAACAAATTAAAATATATTCACAAAATTTCTTATAATATGAAGCCATAAAGAAATGCAACGAGAGAAGACAAAACACAATATATTAAAAATTTCTTTCCCTCTGAACAATTCTATAGATTTATCTCACGCAACCTGTGTTTATTATTATGGTAATATGAATATATACGACTAGGGATAAAAAAAATGGGTTCCTGGGAACAACAAAATACATAGGTTATTTTTGTGTTACCAAGGTACACAGTATAATACGTAGAGTCAGTTACTTTAAATTATGCATGAGTCAACTTACGAAAATGAATCAATACAGCTGAAAGAAAAATACACTACATCTTTATTTATTTCAAAAAGTAAGTTGTGGTTACACTTAGAGACATGGGATCAAAACAAAACTAGATTATTTTTGTTTCAGCTGTCGATTTTTTGTCTAATGAAACTTTGTAATTATAAATAATTGAGATAAAATTGTATTTAAATATTACAGCAAAGTTTTAAGTTCCAACTCTGAAGATGATGATTGTTAATTCGGTTGTCATATAGTTAAGAAACTATATACATAATATTAAATCGAAACCCTCTATATCTTTTGAAAATATTACATTCAAATTTCAAATGATTAATTTTGAGATAGTTTTAAAGAAATGGACATTAATTAGGATGCATAAAATTGATTTGTACTGTTGGTAGATTTCTAAGTTGCGTTAAAAAGTTAAATAACAAAATTGATTTAGCTTTTATAATAATCAGTTACAGTCAGACGTTGGAATGGTCAGTCCATTGGATCGGTCTTTATTGGAATGAACTAGATATAATATTTCAGAGCCAGTACAACCCTATGTATAGTGATTGTTATTTCAATGTTGAGTTGCATTAGAATGCAAGTTATTATTTATTTTATTGAGTACCTTTTTATATCAAAATAAATAATAGGAAAAACAATATTTGTTTTTATTTATATTGCACAAAATGCATTATAATTACATCATAACATATTTGTTAGAGCTATGATTAATTTATAGATACATTTGTATACCTACATATTTGTCGATATGATCATATTGGTCTCTTGAGGATAAGATAAAAATTAGAAGTTCAGCCCTTTTAGAGTTCAAGTTTAATGATTTGTAAAATCATGTTCACACCTCAATTATTTTAAGGACAGGGAAATCATTCCTCAATTATTTTTCATTTATAACTCATGAGCGGGAATAAAGTAAGAAATAGCCTATAGCTGTTTAAAAATGATTCTATGGCGTCAATGTACATGAAAATAATGAAGGTGGAAATATGACGTTTCAATATATCATACTTGAATTTTAGAAGGGCTTATTTTCTAAGTAATAAATCAATACATATATATGTTGTGTAGAATTTGTAACTTGTACAAGTAGCAAGCAAAGCATGAGATGAATAATTTGAAATGAAGGACTTAGAGTACTTGGGATGAAATATCTTAGAATAATTAAATATTCAATGGGTGATCAACATATTAATGGGGTCATTTTTGACTATTTTATAACAAATTATTAATTATAAGTATTCTGTAGCATATTATAAAGTTCAAATGCCTAGAGTTATATTACAGATAATAAACATGTAATTTTAATAGATCAAAATGAAATGAGAGTATTAATATATAGGTAGTAATGAGAATGGCCAATCTCGTAAATAAATAATGAATTCTAAGATAAAAAAATTGTAAATTGTACATATTCAATTAGAGGAGACAAGATGTGCACATAATTCAGCAAATATAACAGCTAATATAATGTCACATTTGTTTTGTTTTTCTACATTCAACTCTAATTGACTCTGATGGTATAATAAAAAGTTAAGCAATCATCTTCTGTCTGTAGCTAACTTTGAAATTATAATACCCCTGAGATAAAATACTAATACATCACAATATCTTGACATACGAGTTTAATCCATTACTGGACCGTAGTTCGTACGTCAGAATAAATTATCACAATATAAACAAGTTAAGATTGAAGTGGCGTTCGTGTTCCATGACGACCTTTGAACCAGTTTGTATCATTATTAAAATTTGGTTATTGTGCGCACTCGTATCTTCAGATTTTACTTTATCCTTATTTTTACTAGTTGTATCTGATGTTCATAGCTGCGGGCTAAAGCTTTTAATCTAATACATCCATATTATGACTCGAATTGACATTTTTGTAAGGAAAAAGTGAGCTTGAGAAAAAGACAAGAGTGAGACATACGGTATTTCTGAATTAAGACCATTGTTGATATGAGCTGTTTTTTAAATGGTTTTATGTGGAGAAAATGAATTACTTCTATAAAAACGACAACTTTTCACATTTAAAATACCATAAATGCAAGAAAAATATAATAACTATATTTAAATTTATATATATAATTATTTTATTAATCATTTATAAAAAAAATTACACAAAAGCTAGGCGAGAATGCTTACTTTAAAGGGAGAAGTTAACACAGAACGACCTAATAATATATCTCAATAGTTTAATGAAAAAACTACCTTTAAATAGTAGCTACAGAAAAATGATTATTGCTTGTGCTATTGTCAATTATTTAATCGGTGGTAGGGTTGTTAACTTATTTTTCTTGAAGTTTACCAGCCAATCTTTGTTGTAAATTGTATTAATAATAAATATATATTAATTTATATATAATTGCAATATTTTCCCTGCACTAATGCTATATTTAAAAGCAGAAGGTTCTCTACTTTAAGGGAGCAAATATTTACAAGGATCTTAATTCAGGTGTACTATATGTCTCGTGTTCACTATCTCCTGGCGTTCTTTTTTAATTGTAAACTACTCAACTCTACCTATTAAGTAACACACGCAAAAACTGTGTTTCCTTTTCTAATTTTTAAACTTTGTTTTTTTCCTTAAAAAAATGGCAACTCTACTTATGATGAAATGTCAATCAAAATCACTTTGTCGTCTCGATGTATTTCTTTCCGAATGATATGGACATTCTGAGGAGAAGTATCTCGAGATTTGATCAAATTTTTAAAGGATGCAAGGTTTCCTTTACATGTACAGAGTGTTCCATTAAAATCTGAACACTTTGAATTTAAACTTCAACAAGATATAATTTAGCAATTAAAAATATAATTTCAAAAAGATTAATAGTATAATTAGATGTGTGTCTGAGCTCTTTCAATCATTACTTTAGCCGCTTTAGCGGCAATGATGACTTCCAGGCAGCGGCAGAAGGCCAAAAACCCACTGTGGATGTAAGCCTCTGTCACAGTGTACCGGCCCCGGCTGACAGTGGCCTTGAGTTACTCGGTGTTTGGATGACGGACATTGCAGGCCTTCCCCTCAATATCCACCCAAAAGGTAAAGCTGAGGGGTTTCGCATCAAGGCTGTAGGGAGCCAAAAGTAGTTTAAAAAAATCAAAAGAGTTCAAAAGAACTAAAAAGACTCATTCAAAACATTATTGCAACGGAAGAGATGGGGTTTTATTCATGGTTGGTGTCCAAAGTGGCCTTTCCATCCTCACAAGGCTCTTTTCACGTACTTTTTATAGCTTTCTATACAATCTGGCGTGAAACCCCAAAATTTCTTGTATGGGCCCTAGAGGACTTGAGGGGATTACCCTAAGTTGTTTTCTTTAACTCCTCCGAGTCAAGTTTTGCTTCTTGAGAGATACCTTCTCCCTTTCTATTATTTCGGAATTGCTGATGGCGTAGACGGTGATCCTGGAGAATCCCAACTCCTTTGAGTGGACGAATGTAAATTTGTCGATCACGATCAAGTATCATCTTCTCAACTTGTACATAAGCTAGACAGCTCAGATTTTTTTAACTAATAAATTATGCTTTAATATATCGAATATGAATTAATTTTAATCA
The DNA here is from genome assembly GCF_016086655.4 of Lepeophtheirus salmonis. NCBI lineage: Eukaryota > Metazoa > Arthropoda > Copepoda > Siphonostomatoida > Caligidae > Lepeophtheirus > Lepeophtheirus salmonis. The sequence continues at coordinate 5,623,608 of NC_052135.2, read as the reverse complement.
CTCAACTTTCAATAATTATTAAGTGTTCAGATTTCAACGTAACACCCGTTATAATTATTAAAAATGTTGAGATATTAAAGAAAATCCTCAGTTTATTAACGTCATTTTTTTCTTTACTTTCAGGAAAGATTATATGTACATAACAAAAAGAAATACGTTTTGGATATTTGAAACCATAAGTAGCTTAGCTTCAATTAAAAATTAATTAATTTTTGCTAATACTCAATATTATAATACTAATATTATTTACCTATAGCTACTATTCTGTATATACACAATAAATTATAATTGCATGAAATCTCATAAATATGCTCACTTATGCCTTATTTCATTATTTAGTTATTTCCAAATTGCATGAAAAACAAAAGCAGTCATAGCCCTGTGATAAAAAACAAATTACCTTTAAATGTGTATACATACTACACTAATAAAAAGGAACCATTATTTTATAATTCCGAATTCAATGGGCATGAGCGTTGTTCACTAATATTTTTTTGTAGACAAAGCCACAGAGAGTTGCACCGTCTTTTGGCAAAATAAAACAACTCCCTGAATGATAATATTATTTAATAAAAGATATCAGATAGGATATACGATGTTTCCCATGTACAGGGTGCGCAAGGTATCTGTGTACCGAAAATGATTTTTTTTTCTTCAATAAGTTATCAAATTTAAAAAAAAATAAAGAAAATTATGAAAGCTTGTTTGATTTTCCTTTAGTTTATTCAATATAATCATCTCCATCCTCTATTACAGTCTATACACAAGGCTAAAAGTGCTAACAGACCTTCACCACTTGGTCGCTAGGCAACTCCAGGAATTCCTTCTTGATCCAACAGATAAGTTTGTCTTTAGTATTGCAAGGGATTTGGTTGGTGTTTTGTTCGATCACATCGACACCATTCTCAAAAAAATCTCGCAGATAAAATGCGCTGAGATAAAGTTGACCAAATTGTTTTAGAGCCATTTGAGATTTTTTTTATAGGTGTGACCGGGAGCCCAGTCCCACTGCCACATGTAAGGCCTCCCTTTGGCAATTATGGTATCTATCAGGTCAAGGTATGGATCCATATATTTGGAACAATGAATTTGTCACTTGATTCCATTTTTTGTATTACTGGTCTAATTTTCAACAAGCTATTTAACAAAAAAAAAAAAAAAAATAGGCTACTTAAGTGCTCATGTTTGCCCAAGAGAACACGCCAAAGTGACGTCATAGATTGCTTGCACACCCTTTAGAGGGAACTCTCAAAAAAAAATTGAGCAATGCCTCATTTTATAAACAGCAAGCCACATACTCTCACGCCACCTAGCGTATAATGTTTTTATATTTTTTAGTTTGGTCATACCCTACTCTCATTCAATTATCAAATTAATTTATTTTGTTATTTGGATACACGTATACAAAACGTATGTTGACAATATCAGCCACATTAGACGTCTTTTGGTTTGCTCTGCAATTTTCTTCTTTTTTTTATAGTGGGAAAAAAAAAATATTTGATGCAAAATTTTTTATAAGATTGTTTATTCTCCTAAAAGCAGTTATTTTTTACCAAATGCTAAATTTTAAAGAATGATCCTCCTTTCGTAAACTAGGATATTATACAGGCCAACATTTATGAAAATGCTTCTTATTCCTTTGAATTTACATTTTATCACCAATACTTTTGAGTATACTTCTAAAACTTTGAATATAATTATATACATTTTTGTATTAATATGATAATGTCTGGCGAAAGATTATTTGGCATATTTAGCAATGTTTCATTGAGGTTTAGTGAATTAATTTAACTGTTTTTCTTAAAAAGTCGTTCTTTTGTTTTTCCTTTTGACTTCTTAGAATCTTCTTTTCTTCAATTTGAGGTCAAGCCGTACAACAACATGTTTTGTAGCTATTTTATATAATACGCGCTACGATAACGTATTAATTTGATTCCCAAAACTTGTCTAAAGTAATACAAATTTCATAAAAGCTTAACTATAAATTAAAGGTTTTTACTTTAATTATAACAAATCATATTATGATAGAAATGCCAAACTTATGTTTTTAACATTATTTTAAAGTAATGATTTATTTTTCTCCTTCAAATATATTCTTACAAATATTTTTAGCATTTTAATTGATATTTTTAAATGTGAAATCGATGGAATAATTAAAAAATGACAAAAAATATAAATTATTTAATTATAAATATTACTTGTTCAACTGTGAATCATGAAATTAAGTACATATTAATTTTGTGGTAAATTTTTAGCCCCTTCATTAACCTCGTTATAAAAAAGATGTTCAATAATGGAGATATAAACAATCTTTCCAAATAAAATTCAAAAACATTCTCTTAAACTGGTATTTTAGTTTGATTTTTTCAATAGTAGAAAATCGTGGAGCAATCAAAGATATATAACTTGTTTATATGTCAAAAACAAACGAACAATATTAGCCTAGTTTACAATTGTACCAAAATAATTTGATAATGGAATGATCATTGCTTATGGAGTTCGCAATTATAAAATGACATTTTTTTTTTATAAGACATTGTACTTTACCTGAATTTTAATTTTTCCTCCAGAAAATATTTATTGCCTCATGTTTTCATTGATTTCATTCCATGCATCAATCATTACTTCACCAACAATTTAAAAAAAAAATAAAACTTAAAATAAGAAGTCATTGTAAGATAATATAAAGAATATATTTAGTTTTCAACCGAATTTGTCAAGTGTGGTTTTGAGTTACTTTTTTAAATTCATATTTTCTTAACAAGTTGATATTTTTTTTAATTACTTTTTTCAATTTAAAAAATACTAGGATCCTTAAAAAAATAATTTTAAGCTTTTCTATCCGTTTGAATATTATAGACTAATTAGTTAGAGTAAAGAATATATTGATTTGCAGTAAGAATTAAGAAATTATCTCATAATTAGTCATTACAAGGGAAATTTTGTTTAATTTATTATATAAATACAATATATGCCCAATTTTACATGAATTAATAATGATTATCCACAACAACTAGTTATTTAGAGTCATTTCTTTTCATACGTTACGCATTTGTCGTAACAATTGAAAAAGATTAGACTTATTTGTTAATCATTTTCAAGGCTAAGATATTCAAATGAGATAAACAACAAAATTTAATCTCTTAAAGATTTTTTCAAAAAGTACTGGACATATAAATTTCCACGAATCTGTATTTCTTGCACTTATTTTTATTAATGATTAAATGTATTTGTGTGTCTCTTATATTTTATGTCATTCTATGTAAAAACAAGGAATCGTTGATATATATCTGTTGTGTACAGCTTGCAATTTTGTACAAGTTGTAGTATTTATAAGCAAAAATCCAAAACAAAAAGAGGAATAATTTTGAATAAAGAATGTAGAGTACTTGGGATGAGGATAATGAAATAATAGAATATTCCAGGAATGATGAATGGGATCATTTTTGAATACAAACTTAAAAAATTATTTGTTATAAGTATTCTTTAGCATATCATAATGTTCAAATGCCTTGAGTTATACTTCTCATTAATACATAATAAGCATGTAATTTTAATAGATAACCATGAAATGATAGTATCAATTAGTGTTGTGTCAGTTCCTGTTCAGGGCTGAAGACTAGGTGTATACTAGTCATGTATATCAGCCCTAAAACTTATAATGTTTAGTAATTGATGACGTTACTCAAATGCAGTTCTTCTTTTTTTAATCAGTTCTAGCAATGACAGTCTGAAGGACCAATAGTCTTACGAAGCCGGCCCAAGGACTGATAGGAATAGACCAAATAAATAAGCGATGGCACATACGAGTATCAATTAACCTATCTGGTAATTAGATGAATTTTTTTTTTTTTTCAAAAAATGCATTTTAAGATTTAAAAATTGCAATTTGTACAATTTGCTTATACAAGTTTCAACTTGTACATATGCTACAACTAGTACACAACATATTGACTAATAAAATATTTAGTGATAAGCCAAGAGCAAAACTCGTAAATTGGTCCATGTTTTATGAAGTAAATATAAAAAAAGACGGAAAAAACTCTGCTCCTGGGCATAAAAAGAATAGAATTACTCGGAACTCGTCAAAACTTGGGATTCTTTTTGTTTAGTTTTTCAAGCCCATTATAACATCTAAATCTTACTAGACTTACTTCCTTTCTCTTAGAAATTTTGAATTTATGTTTTCCACAGATAAAAATATGTTGAATTTTCTGAAATCTGTTCTCATAATCTCAATTCGTTTTAAAAATAATCTTCTGTTGATTTTTTTAAAGACTAACGGGAGTACTCAACATTGCTTGGAATTACTTAGTCGTCTATTTCTCTATATCTTATCATTAATATGCATTTATATTAATAAGCATCGGTTCCACTAAAAAAATATTTGTTACAAGTTATAACCATAACTGTTCAATTACGCATATGACCACAATTCAAATAAGTTAAACTAATCTTTAGATTAATCCGTGGAACATAAATTACGAAAATAAATTGGGTTGTACCTGATATTAAATGTATTATAGTCCTTCAGGTATCCTAGTATTATTGTTATTATAAGATCATTTCATATGTACATATATATTATATTCAATTACAAATACAGAGTTATCTAGAAAACTATACAAATTTTTAAATGACAAGTTTCAATTATTCAGTAAAAATTTGATTTTTTTTGACCGACAAGTTTTTAGGGAGAAAAAGTGTTTGGGTGAGCATCGAGTGTTCAGGCAAGTAACGAGTATTCAAGCGAGTAACGAGTATTCAAGCGAGTAACGAGTATTCAAGCGAGTAACGTATTCAAGCGAGTAACGAGTATTCAAGTGAGTAACGAGTAAAGCTCGTAATTCCTAGAGTATTTTTTTAGAAGATATGGACAAAGCAGCCCAATCAAAGAGAATATCTACACTTAGAATACCGACGGGTGAGATCACAGAAGTGCCCTCCGAAATTACAAGCGATATTAGCAATTTTTACGAAACCTGTACGTCTGTCCAGAGTGCGCGTCTAAAAACCTCTGTTACTTTTGCTACAGTTAGAGAATGATAAAAGAGCCCACGAAATGGAAAACGCTACTATTCAGCAAATGGGAACCCTACAAGAGAGAGAGAAAAATCGGCGATTTCGTTCGTAAAAAAACTATGGAGGAATTGGATTTACTGTTTACTCACGATGAAATTCTAAGTTTTCTGCGTAGTTATATAAAGAAATACAAATCTCCCGGCCCCTCGGGCCTGCCTTTCGAGTTTTATAAAGAGTTTTATTTACTTATATCACCAATACTCGCGAAAGATTTTCGAGGAAATATTTTGAGAAAGGCTTTATCCCAGACTTTATGAGTTGGGGCTCTCTGACTTTAATTTTGAAAAAAAAACAGAGACCAATTTAATTTAAAAAATCACAAGCCGATCTTTCTCTTGAATACATCATACAAAATACCCACAGGCATTGACTCATCAACAGGAAGTAAGTATGCGGTGGTTTCCGTGGTTTTGGGAAAGAATTTGACTCGGTTTTACATAAATACCTCATCGAACAATTTACACTCTCGACAAGGAGATCTTATTTCTATATCTCTTTTCATAATTGCGATGAATGGTCCATGAGACATGATAAACTTGGATTCAAGGATAAAAAGTATATCGTCGGGAAATTTACCTCTGAAATGTATTTTATATGCTGATGATGTCATCGTTTTCTGTTCAGGCTCCAGAGAGAAAGTGACAGAATCCCTTTGTGCAATCTTTGATACATTGGGAAAATTAAAAATACAGTCTGGACTATCGGTTAATATAGGAAAGACGATGATCGTTACCAAATGTGAGGAAGATCTGAGGCCATAATTTGGAAAATTCAAATCCGTTTCAGTGGCAACCCTACTTGGGTTCGAAGTGTCCACGTCTGCTTTGGGAGCCTTAAAACGAAACGAAGAAAAAATTATATCTATCATTGAAAGGAGTGTTAACTTTTCTAAAGGTGTAACCATAACCAGATTTGAAAAACTCAAGGTCTGGGACCAAATCATAAATACTAATGTCATCCACATCTTGGCATATACATCTTTCTCCAACGAGATATGTGAACATATTTACAAATTGAGGGGAAAATCAATGTGTGGGGGGTAAAGAGCTTACATTTTTAGATGAAGTACAAATACGCAAATCGGAGAATGGGACCTCGGATCACCAAACATAGAGGATTTGTGGAAAGTGCTGAACTTCTTTTGGTTTACAAGATTGAGGAAAAACAGTGATTTCTGGGCGTTAAGGATCAAGGGTGAGTTCAAGAAAAAAATTGGTCATGATCTGAATGACAGATTATTTATGGGACCATCGGAGCTATTTGGTGTGATGAAAAAAATGTAGTCAATACTGGAGAAAGATGGTTAGGTCGTGGGAATCCATTATAAATAACATTCAACATACCAAGAGATCTATTGAATCTTTTAACTTTAATTCAAGGTTGAGAAGTGGCGACGTTTTTTTAAGGGAAGGAGGACTAACTTCTGTTGGTCAATACCTATCTCGTAAAAATATGGAGCTAGGCAATTTCCTTCTATTAAGTTGAACCAAAAGATTAGTCTTATGCTACCGTTCCAAAACCAGTAATCTCGAGTCTTCAATAAGCTTCTTCATAGCAGTGGAAGCACTCTCTAAAAATAGAATAAGATCTGCAATAAACGGTGATAACAATTGAGTTTCGTCTCTTATCGCCAAGAGAAGATTGGAGAGACTAGACTTGAAAGAAATGGTAAAGGTATAAAACCCAAAAACAGTATTGAAAAATTACTTAACAGATTCCCATCAAAAATTGTTAAGACACCGATTGGCAACCTCTTCTTTATTTACTAATAAGTCAAAACAAATGGTTGATTCTAGAATGTGTTCTTTTTGTAAAGAAAACATTGAGGCCTCATTCCATTTGTTTTATTTTTGCTCAAAAGTGGCTCCTGCTGTTAAAATGGTGGATTGTATTATCAGTGAAAAGTAAAGACAAGAGCTCTGACCTATAGATTGGCTTATAGCTACGACTTTGAAATACAAACAGAACCTGAAAATTAAAAATAAAATCTTGCTTATTCCACAAAGCCTGGAAGAGTCTGGTCATCCCTCAATGGAGATACTAGAAGCTGTCTTTGTCCAGTCAGAGATTACAGGAAAATGATGAATTATTCCCTTGTATAAAGCTTACCGACGGACCCGGGAATTCTCTAGACCAGAGGGATTCGGAATGGCTATTTTTTGTTATTATAGACCTAAATAAATGGACAAGATTCCCGGATAATGACGTCAACATAGAATGAACGATACTACGTCATATAATATACTGAATGATAAATTAGAGAAAAGGAAAAGAGCGATGGAGGGGTCTATAAAGGAAAGAAAAAACACGTCTTAAAAAAAATTAGCCGTTTGTATGTTGACGCGTGTGCTGTTAATTTTTAATTTTTTTTTAAAGTTCATAACAATAGTAACTTGTATCATTCCAATTGATTATAATTTTTGTAATTTTATAATTCCAATTAATTATAATTTTTGGTACATAATATGTGTGTGAATACATTCTGTAGTTGAATGTAAAAAAAAGTTTCGTTAAGCATCAGCTCCATATTTAAACTTGGAGCTTTTTTTCCAAGATAATGAGTATATTATTCTTTTATTAAATCTTTCTATGAAAAAGTAGAATAAAATACTACATCATAAAAAAAAAATAATGACGCTTTTTGTAACAAATGAGACAAAAGTTAGTTTTTTTTCTCTTTTTTGTGGAATGAGGAAATCTTGTAGCAAATTACATCTTGTTCAAAATTGTACTAAGCGTTTCATCATACAATTTTTAAGGCCATATATGTTACATGTCCAATAAGAATAGAAAAATATCTTCATCAATCATACTATTTAAACAGATCAAATCCTCTTCATATTAATTAATATAAATAAACTTGATGGATAGATATAATTTTTTATACAAAAAAGGATTTATAAAATTTAAAAAAAAAACATATAAATATCTTCATTGAGCCTTTTCTGCCATTTAACTTTCATATATTTCTCGTATTAGGGTTATAAATCTATCTAACTATTAATAAAAAAAAGAAAAAATAATTAATTATTATACTATGATATGATTTGTTAATTAATCATAACATCAGAACAATGATTAAGTATCTTTACATGATTACATAGGTAGGTTTGAGCAAGGCAAGTCATAAATTTTTTTTTTTAATCTCAACTATTTTATTACAAATACAAATGTGATCTATTCATTATGCCCAACAAACGATAATATCAATTTATCTATATTTGTTGCGCGTCAAAACAAAAAAAAGTTTGCTTTATTTTTCTCTAAAGGAAGTTAATTATATTTGTGGTCCGTCAACATTTAAATAATCTTGAACAAAAGTCAAGAAAAGGAGCGAATCCCAAATTATGTTTTTAAGTTATATATACTTACAAAAATTCAGCATAAGTATGAAACCTTTAATTGATGTATGAATTTATATTGGGGCCTTCCAAATATAATCTAACAATTTCTCTAACTTTTATAGTGATGATAAATTTTGTTTACTTTAGGTGCAATTTCTGATGCCTCCAAATGCCCTTTCCAATAGCCCTAACTTTAGCTTGTGTGATTTCTAGTTGTTTGGTCAGAGCTGAGAAGGAATCATCATCCCCATAGCTCCTTGAAATCCACAAATTTTCTTCAACAAGAAAGATGTAATAAATTACATCTTTGTGCTCAAACTTTATGTTCCGTTTACAGTTGGTGATCAATGACGAAGGTTTGAGTAAATCAGGTTACAAACAAGGGTGATGTTGCCAAGGCTGTGTGTCTCCTGTGGACGTCCTGGACGACCCATTTTCTCTAAAGTCATTAGAGAAATTTTATAGACTAGAAATACCTAGATTAGCTAATAAAATCATAGAAACGCTATCTTTGAATCCAGTTCTTCAAATTGTTTGGTCTAGTTTAATAGGTATACCTTTTTAACTTTAATTTTTTTAAAGTAGAAATTTATGGAGGTTTAATGAATGAATTTTAATATTCCTAAAATAATTATGTACATTGTGTGAAAGAGGAAGAAAATAAATTCAAATATAAATTGCTAACAATACAACTTTTACTTTTATATATTATTAACTCTTCCTCCTATTATTTTTATAACTTTAATAATAATGAAAACAAGTCAATATTGCAATTGGATTATACCTCCTCTAAACACATACTCTTTTTAAATGAAGCCTTAATTACACTAGTCAATGAGATATTTCTAGCAAAAGGTTTTTAAACAAATTCTAACTAAATTTGGGCTTTTAAAGTAGCTGATTTACTCAGTTTTTGTCTATCATATCCAGTTTTTGAGATATAGTATTTTTCATTTTTTTTATAAAAATATATCATCAGCCTATATATCGAATGTTTCAACACTTGATTTTTAGTACTTTATTTAGTATATTCGTAATCAAGGAATGGCAACCAAATATACATAGTGAAATAACAAAATATAGAATTACATATAAAAGTGTGTTCGTTGAAGACGAGACGCTTTGTTTAAGACTGGATAAAAGATAATAAATTGAAAAAGGCATTACTATTTTTTTTTTTTACTTTTAATCAAGATTAGACAATTTCACTCAATCCAAGTACTTTTGTTGTAAAAATCTGTTCCGGCTTGTCCTTGAACTTTTTATAGCTTTTTTTAAGAAGCTCTGGTCCAATTTGGCTCAAGTGTCAACTACGCCGGCCTTCAACTGATTCTTGTTCCTGAATTGGATGCCTATGAGACTACCCTTCAAGCGCATAAATGTTTCATTTTTCAAAAAAAAAGAAAAAAAAGAAGAAGAAATTTTTTTACGAAAAAGTATAAACAGACAGTTTATTAGTCCATTGGTGCAGTATCAGGTAAGCGTTGACAACAAGACTCATTTTGGAAGAAACTAGGAGCTTCCTTCATTAATTAGAAATGTGACAGGTGACGCCGTCTACTGGAGCCATTAATTATCTCTGAAGGTCACACTTGCCTAGGGAATATCTCGATTCACAAATAATTAATTTTATTGGCTTAATCCCACCTCTTATCAGGTTCAAAAAAGAAAAGATCACACTTTTGTCCATCCGATCCAACGACTGCAATCACTTGTTAGTTGGCAAATTTCCTTTCCACAATGTGTGTGTGGGGGGGAGAATCTCCACATGCTGAGGTCAAAGTTAAAGCCTGTCTCTTATGATACATTTTCACCAAGAGAAAAAGGCGTCTTATCCAAATGGAATATGATAACTCTAGATGACTCTTTTTTCAGGCGATTCAAACGCCTTTTTTTCCAATTTTACAGAATGACCGATGAGAACCTATTCAGAGTCGTCAATTGAAATAAGGATTCAACATATTGTAATTTTCCTCTTTGCTTTTTATTCAACCCGGCGTCAAACACAATTTTTTTTAATGTTGAGAGGCAACACTCACAATTAATATATATTTATAAGTAGTAACAGTGAAATCAGTCAACTTTTCAGGGAGACCTGTTAGTTCAGAATTCATGAGAAAATTAGAATCACTTGAGTTTTTATGATTATAAATAAAAATATCCAAACATCAATTACTTTTATCATGATAATGTTATTTACTGTCCAATTAAATAAAAACTTCATTAGCGGGGTAGATAAATTTTTATCTAAAGGGTTGAGTTAACAAACGAAACAATAATTATTTGGTTAAAACTTTAAGTTTAAATATTAGCAATTTTTTGGAAAAATATAGTTAATTAAATTTATGGTCATGTATTAACTTTTCTTATAAACACATTAAAAAATTGAAGCATTATTGTTTATTTTCAAATAAGACCTATTTTTTTATTCTGGATTTTTGAATCTTTTTTTTTTAATTTTGAAAGTTAGTTTTTCATAACTGAATAATTTAAAAAATATTATGAAAGTAATATGGAAAATGCTCAAAAGTATGACGGAATTAGTGATGGGAAATGTTGAGATTGCAAACTTCTTAAACCTGAACAAGTTCTTTGACATTTTTAGTCGAAAAAGTATCAAAATGTCAATATTAATTTTATTAACCGTCACAACACTAATGTTCCTTCATGACTCTCCTGACAACAGAACTATGTATGTTTAAGAAGTTTGCAATCTCAGCATTTCCCATCACTAATTCCGTCATACTTTTGAGCATTTTCCATATTACTTTCATAATATTTTTTTAAATTATTCAGTTATGAAAAACTAACTTTCAAAATTAAAAAAAAAGATTCAAAAATCCAGAATAAAAAAATAGGTCTTATTTGAAAATAAACAATAATGCTTCAATTTTTTAATGTGTTTATAAGAAAAGTTAATACATGACCATAAATTTAATTAACTGTATTTTTCAAAAAATTGCTAATATTTAAACTTAAAGTTTTAACCAAATAACTTTCATCCGGTACGGATTGCAACAAGAGCACTCTGCCTTTTCCGCGACTGTGGAAAAAATATTTTGTTGATTGATGCCATTAAAACAACAAACAACGTCGTACATCAAATGTACGTCCGTTGCAGGCGCTCAAATTTTGTTGTATAACAGAGTTTGGACACTGTATATGAAAAACTCATTAAAATTATGCAAATAACGCATAGAGTACAACTGTATATAGACATGTAATTAAGAATGTTTTGAACAGTTTATGTATAAGGTATTTTATACATACATTTATGCTATAAAAAGATTAAAATATGTCACATCTAATGAAATAAATAATTTTATTAAAACATCTATTCTGTATAATTGTCATACTCGGGAAATGATTTACTGACACATCCTTTAATATTTCCTACCGGATTTGGAGAAAAGGGTAAAAAAAAAAGTATAATACCTTTGATTAAAAAATTAGGAGATGATCGTATTGCGTCATCATAGTACTAAAAGAAAGTAAAGGATATGTATAATTAACAACTCAACTCATTAGTGACAACATTTATCATTCCAAAAAAATGTATATAACATGTTATTATTATAATTATCTATTTTGTTTAGGTCATAAATTGACTAATTACTTTGTTATTACTAAAACTATAGGGGTTTATGTAAAGAATATATCAAAGACGCTTCCATTGGCAGTTCGGCACAATTAGACTAATTCGGTAATCTAAAGAAACGATGTTTGGACCGGTCTTAATGCCTAGAAAAAAATCATTTAGGACCGAATTGGAAAAAAAATCTATCTTGAACCGAGTCTCAACACAAACTATATATTAGTAATAGCATCCTATAAGTGTTAATTACGAGCCGCCACTGATTCTTACTCAAATATATTCCAAAATATTGGTTAAAGCACCTCATCTACTAATACAAATGGTCTTTCCGGTTAGTCAATTTGTTTAAAACTTTGTTTATTGACCATAGCCATACATGTGAAAAGAATATACAAATACTAAGGTAAAGAACACATCCCTACTTTGGGGTATTTTTTAATGCTACTATAACATACCCTGATGACTAGTTTGGCATTGAAATTGTTATGAATATTATTATTTTTTTTTTTTTTTTGAACATTTCATCAATTTTAGAACACAAACTTCTTCTTCATCTTCTTCTTGATTTACTTGATATATCTCATAAAATCTCAGGGCATGTGCTTATAAGATGTTCTACGGCCTCTGATTCTTCCATACAGTGTTGCATTGATATTTTTCCATTTACTCAGGTGGGTCAGGAATGTCCCGTGACCTGTGTGACCTTGTACTAGAAGTTTCATCTTCTTGTCACATCCAAATTTGATTCTCTTTGCCTCTTTCAGCATGATGTTTCATACTTTGGCCATCTTTGTATCACTTGCACCAAAATCGTCTTTCCAGTATATCTTGATATTACTAATAAAAAATATTGTAAACATATTGTTAAAAATAGAATACAAATTTCATTTATGTATTTAAATGAAACGATATAAACTCACACATTATTAGATAGCAATAAAAAAGGCTATTAAGTCGAAATATACAATATGTTTGTAAATTAATATCAATAAAATAAAAAATGTCAAACCTAACTATCAAAAATAAATATGGATATTTATTACAAATTGTTTTTTAATGTTGTCATTAGGATAAATCATACTTTTTTAACCTTTACTTAAACGGGATTCCAACTGTCCCTAATTATTTCTTCTTTCACTGATTCTTTTTTATCTGAACATTCAAGATCAATTATACTGCAATACTTATTTTTTGGTTTTACAAAACCTTGATTTGGAAGAGTCAAAACAATGAATAATTGTTAAACACTCAGTGGCAGTGGTTGGATCGGATGAACAAAGTAAGATTTCCCATTCCTTTAACCTGGTGAGAAGTTGGATTCAGCCATCTTCATTATTATTTTAGAAAGGATATCTTCTTCTGGGCCAGAAGGACCTACGGAGACGACTGGGACCTGCAGTATGACGGCACCAGCTGTTACAACTCCAAAGTAAACAAAAGATGTTGAGAAAGGAAACTTTCCAAAGGAGTGTTGGCCTTCCCACTCACTGGATGCTGTACTAATGGACTACACCATATTGTGGGGTGTGAAGGGCGGACTCACTAGACAAATTGAAACTCGCCGTATTTAACGCTTGAGCCAACTTGGACCAGAGTTTCATGAAGAACATCTATAAAAAGTTCAGGGGCAAGGTGGAACAGATTTTTTGCAATATCCGTTGGATGGATTGATTGAAAATTGTATACCTAGCATCTTGTCTTAAACGAACACACCTACAAATCCCGAAAAAGGCAGTATAAGTTAATATATAGAATAATAAAAATCAGGAATGTCTTAGAAAAAAGAAGCAGAAGCGTGTAAATGATAAAAAAATATATTCAATAAAAACTTGGTCTTAAAATCCCAATGAAAGTTACGGGGGGTTCTATGGAATAATTATTTTGTCCTCATTGATTGGAAAAACAAGAAACATCTTAGAATAGTTTTATCAAAGAGAAAAATAGACTTATATTTTTTTCTTCTTGATAATGTTGGTTCCAGGTATTTTCAATGAAAGTAATATTATTTGGTAAAAAGTTCAATTTTAATTATATTTTTTATTTTAAGTTGTAATGTAAAGTTCCTTCTTTGATTTCATATATAATATAATGCAAATATGTACAAAAATATTATCATTTAAATAAGACCCTTAATTTTACTTGATTTTTGTATGATTTTACCCATTTTGTAGGAACTTAACTCAAGATAACTAAATAAATAATGTATTTCCGAAAAAAATAATACAATTACTCGGTTATTTCTATAAATATTTATAGAAACGAATTTCAGTATAAATGAAAACGTATTTTCATGTGGATTCCCAACCAAAAGTAATAGGAAACCATTTTGGTTGAATTTAATTTTACAACTATTTGTTTGCTTTTTGATATAAAATTTTATGGGTTTTCTTTATGTATTATTACAATACAATCATTGGGAACAATAAATCTGCCTTTATTTTGGGATATATATATTGAAATAGGAATAACACTAGAAGAACAGACAAACTATTCCCGATTTTGTCCAATTTATAATTGAGACCACAAATTTTCAATGCAATAATATGCCCATTGTAACTTCGTAATAATTTTTTTGAAAATTATTTTTATTTCCAAAGATATGTTTATATATATACTTTTTTTTTAAATATTAAATTGGTTACTTATAGCAGTGGTTCTTAAAGTGGGGGTCGCGGAGTCGTAAGATGACTTCCAAAAAAGAAGAATATAATTTAGATTCTGGCATCAAAACTTAAATAATGATGAATGTACATATTTTTTTATGGATCATATTAAGAGGTATTTCCCAGAAGATAGTGCTCCGCAAAAACATATCTGGATACCCCCCTTTTACCGCCACAGATAATCATCTGTTGTTGGGTATGGAAGATGCATATATCGATCTTTCATGTGACCAAACACTAAAAAAAATTCGACCTCGTTCCTAAAGAAGGAAATATACTTTATGTATATAGACTTCAAAGAAGATTAGATAGAGTAAATATAATGCTATAATGTTTACTTATACTTAATCATTGCAACTATGTACATCTAACCAATTAAAATAAAATTAAGAAAATAAAAAATTTTCATTAAAAAACACTTGACAAATTCTGAATTTCTGTGATGAAAGAGTACCACATATAACTTGTTAATAACATATTCTATTTTATACCGTGTATAAGTACTATTGAGTCTATAGACTATATATGTATATAAATTTAATTTATAGCTATCGGTAGTTTTTAGTTAAATGTAGTACATAATTGTGCAAGGTATATATAAAATATTTGGAATGTAAGATATTCAACAAGATGAACAGCAAATGAAATGGATCGCAATATATACGTTGCTAATACATTCATAACTCTATGAACCTAATTTATAGACTCTTAACCGGGGAAAAAATACCCACAACCTCTCACTCCAATATTAAACTTTACTCTGATGACATTGACTATTCACAAGACTTAAGTAATGAACTAGGATAGCTAATGTCTATGCTCGATCAAACATAATAATATAGTGGTTAGGCCTATATGAACCAATGTATTTTTTATTTTTTGCAGGAGTTAAATTAGCAATGTGATTAGTCTTTTGAGTTTTGAGTTCTTAGTTGTACTTCAAGCTATATTATTATGCCAAATTATATTCTTAATTGCTGTATAGTATCTTTTGAGCATGCTTGCAAAGATAAATAAAAATTAAACTATAAATATGAATTATATGAACGATTTTGTTGGCGTACTTCTGAAAGAACACTGGTCCATAGGGGTTAAAGATGTTTAGGAATTGTGAGGGTATGGACCATAGAGCAATTTATAAATTTCTGAAGTAAATTTATAAATGAGTTAACTTAATAAGCAAAAATTAATCACACTTAATACCTATAATTTATAACCAAAAACTTTACGAATACTCAATGTACGCCTTCCATTATAAATAAGTTTTATTTAAATAAATGATCCTAATTTAGGTTGCCGGAGTCTTAGTCGGAAGACATTTTTCAATTCCTAACTCCACCAAAAAAGGCACCAACTCCGACTCTGCAGCCCTTATATTTGATACAGAGAATTAAGTGATTAGCACTTCTTCCATTCGAATCACGGCCGTGTCTGTTTATTTAAATAATCTTACAATGTGATACAATGGTGATATGATTATGATAGAATTTTGTCATTTTTTCCACTTTTTTACTATTCCCTTTTTATCTTGACATTTTATTTACTGCCATTTTTTCCACTTTGTTATTATTCCCTTATTTAATCTTGCCATTTTTTTATCTACCATTTTTTCCTCAATTTTTTCTTATATATACATCTAGTTATCGATCAAAAACACTATAAAATCATTAAAAAGTATATGGTTGCGTGAAGTTGTTTGAATTGTTACGTTTAATATGTTAATTTCTAATTTATAAACACATCGACGGTTTTTTTTTTTTTGTATTATTTCTGGCATGAAATTGACAATTTGGCATACATTTAAATAAATTTCCTTTTTTATTTGACCAGGTAAAAAACCTCATGAAAGATCAATACAACGATATCGTTTTGAAGCCCGAAGAAATTATCCTGCACAAGTCTACACAGTTCCAGGAGAGATTAGAGGTATGCAAAGGACAAGAAAATCAGAGCCTTCACGCCATCCCAGCTTTGACGCCATTGATTACAGTAGTGTTGTACAGACGAGAGGGAACATGTTGGGGGATGTCAGAATAAATTCATGTCAACAAGACCCTAATATAGAAGAGACATATCTTTAAAGCATCTTATTTTGCACAATCATTATTTAATTTTTTGAGCTATTCTTGCAGAAGATGTAATAATACACAATCCGTATATGAAATATCAAAAAAAATATATAAAACTTTTTATCAATGGACAATATATAAATATATATAAATTTGCAAAAATATTCTATTTACATTAAAATTTTGTATTATATGTTCACTTACCTATTGTATACAATAAATAATTATTATTCATTTTAGTTTGTAATAATTGATTGTTCCTGAATGTGAATTGTTTATAATACTCTACTTGAGAAATAATTTTATTTAAATAAATATAAATATGTGTAATTTTAAAAATATATCTTATTCAACAATTTAAAAAAAAATTTACTCATTTTGAATCATGGAATGACTTGTGAACTTGTTAAACATAATAATTTGCCAAGTAGAAATTCACCTTTTAAGCTCATAATTTCATATACTACATACAAGGTGTGTATTTTAAATCTGAAAGTGTGCTCATCAGTTTTAATTAACAAAACTATATAAAAATAAATATAAAATCCTTTAGATATCCTACCAATATGAGACGTCCAGACATTATTCTGTGTCTACGTGCCAGGTACACCACCAACGAGATTATTAAGTTCGCAAAACTAAAGAAATCATTTTTTTCCCCATGTTATCAAGGCTTACAAGGAGTCTGATTCGTCGGGAAAAACCTACAAGGAAGACTCAAGATCGTTATGGTATCATAAATGATAGGGCATTAATGTAATGCACGATTAAAATAAATAGACAAATGATTTCTTAGCTAACCAGATCTGAACCCCTTGGACTACTATGTGTTGGGCGTCTTGGATAGAGGCAATTAAACATGCACATAACTCTGTGGACTACTTGAGTGTTATATTCTCAAGGAAGGGACCCATATGGACAACGATTTCCTCATCAAGGCCAGTGCCAGGTTCAGGGCCAGGTTGGAGGTTGTGGTTGAAGCTGGAAGTGGTTGGCTATAGTGATTGACATCATTATAGACATGTAGGAGTAAAAAATCTGTGAATTGCTGAATTATTCCTGGGAAAATGAGTGATTGAGTAATAAACATTATCCTTAAATTTTCCGGAATTTAATTTTTGAATTTTTTTTTTGAGCAACATGGAATTTTTGAAATTTCAGTTTTGTGGACAACTGTGGATTTTGCAAATTTTTCTTTAAATAGATGTCGATTTTTAAAAAAAAATTCCCGAAAATTTAATTTTTGAGAATAGCATTTGGTTTTTGAAAAAAAATTGTGGAAATTTGTGGATTTTCAAAAACAAGCCCCCCTCCCCCACCCTAATATAAAATCATGTGGATACCACTGATAGCAAAATGGTATTTTGTAATTATTATTTAAAATATTAATGGAATTTTTTAAGAATCGCCCCATCACTAGTTATAATGCTTGACAGAGTGCGTTGAGAATAGCGTAGTTATCATTATTAATTATTATTGGTATGATAAACCTTCTCTAGATGATTAAGGAAAAATTCAAATCCATCATTCTGTTTAAAAAAGAGGAGGAAGCCTTTTTCATAAGTTTAAATATTTTATTCTTTTACAAAATGGCCGATGGGAACCTTTTTATTTACTTTATACTTCCATATGAAATTATATGCCCCAGGCAGCCAATATATGTCAGAAATGAAGAAAAATACACCAATGTTTTTTGAAAAATGAATGTTGCCAATATTCCTTATTGAAGCTGTGCTCGGTATATTCTACTCCTTGTGTTATTCAATTTAAAAGATCCCCAGGCCTTTGATCCAGATCTGAAGCACTTGGGTACGGTTTAAGTAAACTAGTATGATCTGAAAAGATCCAAAATCCAAACTGGATTTCGGTTTTTATGTATAATTATCATTCAACCCTTCGATCCTCTATCTCTTTCTTAATTATCTATCCATATCACTCCCAGATCGAAACACTTACTCTACACGAGTTTTTTTTCCTTTTCTTTAATCAAAACCATTTTTATTTTACTTCGAAAATGTTGTCTCCATGGAAAAGATATTATTTGTAGCACTTGACTTGACCAAGATTTTTTATGGTGTTGAAATAAAAAGGGTGTAATACTTTACAAAGTCAATTAGGTTTTGCCATTTGATGTTAAACTATAAAAGATACACTAACCCCTACATGAGGTGAAGTGATGACACTCGGTCCACTCCAGATATTAGTAGAACTCATTGTCATTGACTTTTTGATGGGATAGATAAAAAAGAATAATGATAAAGGCTTTCGTAAATAAAAATATATATTAAGGCAGGGAATACTCTTGCTGAATCAGATAACAACTGCAAAAAGCCGGACCCTCTTTTTAATTAACATTTTAATGGAACTCTGTAATTTGTATGTTTATACTGTAAGTTTCCCATTTATAGAACATACATATATCTCAACTTTAATCAAATATTTCTATCCACTTTTACTTTTATGTTTAGTTATTATGAAATAGGAATATATTCAAGTATAGTACAGAAGTTCATTAGTTCATTTTGAGTACACTGTAATTCGCGCACACAAATGATTGAAAAGTCAACAACCCACCAACTGAACTGTTTGATAAAAATAACTGATTTACTATAAGAACTGATTTACTACAAGAATTGATTCAACAAAAGAACTGGGTCATCCCAAGAACGAATCATCAAAGAGACTATGTCTTTAAAAGAAGGAATCCTCAAAAGAACGAATAATCAAAAGAACCCAATCTTTAAAAGAACTGAATCATCAAAGGAACTGATTCACTAAATGAACTGAATCATCAAAAGAACTGATTCACTAAACGCTCATCAAGGGCATCTTTTAATATCCAAAAATACACCCTGGCCATGGGTTGTGCCGGTAAAGGGCTGAGCCCCATAGTAGTTAAAACTCCACCACCGCCGCGTTTCTAAGAATCAAGGGCCTCTTCTATTATACTATAATACACCCCGACCCACGGATTGTTTATGTGAACTGCTGGCCCCCAAGGTAGGTTAAATTCACATGCCGCCGCTTCTTCAAGCATCACGGAAATCATATAATATCTAAAAATACAGCTCGGCCCACGGCATGTGATCTTAACTAATAACTAAAATGAATGCCTACATTACATTACTACAAAACAAGTTTATGATATTATATCATTATTCATAGGATATGGAAGTTTTAGCATATAAGGAATGTTGAACTGATATGTGGACTTTTGCATTAAGTTATCTAGTGAACCAGAGTAGGTTATAGGATATTACAAGGGATCCTTGATGCTCAGAGAAGCGGCAGTGCAAGAATTTAACCTGTTTTGGGCCAAGATATGTTTTAGTATAAAAGATGGATTTTTTTTTTTGTATTATTCAATAGTTTGCTTGCATGAATCATACAACGCAACGATATAGCCCAAACTTTTTAACAATATAATTTTACCAGGCACCCTTTTTGTGGGAAGCCTCGAAGCCCTTTAATTTCTCTTCAATAGCATCCCTAATCCCTATGTTTCGAGAAATGCATAGTTATTGGAAGGTAAAATTATCTTATTCAGTAGGCAGCTTTGGAAAAAGTTTGGAGGTAGAAGAGGTGAATTAACCGAGCCCACGAACAAAAGGGTCCAATTTTAAGATATTATTATATTTATATATTTTAGAAAAATCTATAGAATAACATTAGGAAGAGTGATTTGAAACCTCACAAACATGTTTTGTCCTTTCAATTTCATGTTCAGTGAGGAATTCCAATTTTAAATTAGTTAAAGCCAGAAGTAAGAATATTATTACGTCTGTTCAGCTGAAATTTTAGAAGTTCGAGCTTTTCTAGCAGTACTTTTACCATCAAGAACTTCGTACCCCTCAGTTGGTGGCAACATCGAGGGATTATTTATTCGAAACTTCATAAATTAATGAAAAATACTATGCATTATTGCTACATCTTTCCCATCGGAACGTGTTTACAGCATCACAAAATAAATAATCTCTGAACGCAGAAATAGTGTAAATCCAACCATAGCCAGCCAGCTTGTATTCCTTAGTAATAATTTGGATTAAATGCAGTTCGATCTGTAATGTAGTAATAAATTATCTACAATGTTTTTTAAATCTATATTTTATATATATATTAAATAAATTTTTGTCAGTAGATTACAATTTTTCCATTACAATTTAATCTCAAAAATAATTCTATATTGATTCAATACAGGATTTTTAAATATCAGTTTGAATCATTCCGACTAATGGTGAAAATTATTTTTATTGGAGAGAGGGATTTTAGAATTAATTTATTGAACGAATCTTTTTTTTTTTTGTGAATTGATTCAATCTTTGAAATTCCTCCCCCCCCCCTTCAGAATACAAGTGACTGTCCCCGTAAGAAAAGGAAAGAAAAAATTGATGAAAAATACCTTATTGCATTTAAAATATTATTGGGGAAAGAACAGATTCAACAAAAACTGTCCCCATTGAACAATTTAGAAATCCTACGAAGAAAATATCTCACATATACATATTAAGATTTAATATATTCATCATTTTAACTATGTAGCCGTTTTATAAATAACATTTATCTAGTGGCAGAAATTATTTCTAAAAGTTATACACATAGAATATAAAATGAATATATGTTAAATTACACATTACATATAAATTGTTAATTTAATGTGTAAGATACTTAAAGTTTATTAGGCAGACAAATTTGGAAATATAATTATCCTATATTTTCTTTGGAACATGTTAGGGGAAAATTTAATGTAAACATAATTTGTTATACATTTTCGGAAAGGTTTTTTTAAGTATAACAACATAATAAGAGTACAGGAAGATTGTCGAGAACTTTTCCAAAAAAAACCTTAGTTATCACTTATCACCCATCCCTATCTTAATTCTTAAAATTCATTATAATCTATTTTATGAATTTCATATGTTAGTCCCATGAATCCTTAGAAATCTAAATTTTTATTTATAATGAAATTTGGCGCATTAAATCCAAGTTTTGAGGCCGATTCATTAATTTAAATGAAACTTGGATACACCAATATCCGCCAGAAACAAAAATACAGTCTGCACAAGGACTACAAAGGGGAAACAATCTACCAAAAAAGCAAAAACTTTTTATCTATTTTCAGAAAAACACTGACATCATGTCACTCAAACGACTGTTAGAATACAAATAATTAATAATTTAAATGTCATCATGTACAAATAAGAGTATTCACTTAGCAATATGATAATTTAGTATTGTATAAAATACTATATTGGATTTTAAATTAATGAAATATATTCATAAGTAATAATTCATTTTAAAAATTGTGGAGAAATAATATGTACTGACAGTCTCGAAGTACTTAAGAGATAAATAGAAGTTGGTATATTTGACTTATTTGGCTAATTACCAATTTACTTTAGCTATTTTTTCTGTATATTTTTATAGGAAAGGTTGTGTGATACAATATAGGTAATGACGTACCGTTATTTGTTGGATGATAAAGTATATTAAAAAAGAAGAGGAGTTATCTATAATAATAAAGTAAAGTTTTTATATTTGTCTATTGACGACGCCTAATGACTACGAGCAATGCTGGGTACTCCCAAGAGTATTATGTAATGTTAAAAATATAAAATTAAACCTCAATGCATAAATAAATGGCATATGCAGCTTAAACAAAACAGAAAATTATATTTTCTTTGTTCTTGTTGGTTCGTAGCTGTTTTTTATTACCACCCTATTACTGTATATAAAATTCTCAAATTATGAATATTTAATTTAATCTTCAAATATGTTCCATAATTGAATAACAAAGCCCACAATTATTGATGACAATAAAAATAAAATACGACATAGTCCTCCATTTTCATAGGTATTGAAAAATAATTGAGTGTTTAGATAAGATTTTTGTACCGTGTTTGATCTATAAAAAAAGGTTGGTACTATCTAGAAATGAGTTAAATTTAAAAAACGCCATGTAAGTGTGAAGTCTGGGAATTTTCATCCCATGTGTTATAAACCTCATTTATATATATATTAAGGCGAAATAATGCGAATTGGTTTAAGGCAAAATAATTTAATATGAAAGTACCGGGTACCATGGAAGTCTATCGATTGGGGTTTCCCCTCTATTTCCCACTTTAGTCATAGAGCCTTCTTCTTTTATATGATTAATATTGCCACACCCTTTACCGAATGGATTTTATTTTGAATTATGGCTTACTATGAAAGAAACCTCGCAATAAATTCCATATTTTGCTATGACGGTATAATAAGATGCCAAAGAGTAAACCTGGATCCAATGAAATCAGTCGGTATTATCCGCCCCATAAATTGTCTGGTATTTAAAGGTAAAGAAGATATCCTGCAATTTTAAATCAAGGTTTTGAAATAAACCTCAAATCAGAGTTGTCAAAACACTGTCTTGAGAATTTATTAATTTAGGTATTTTCAACAAATGCAACGTAATTTATAATTTTCAAATACATAAATATCAGTGATAAGGTGCAAATGTAGTACATTTAATTTAAAAATTACAATATATGTATAGTATGAGAAGAAAGGATAAAGTATAAGATTGAAATAAGAAGCATTTTATTTACAAACACAAGGAATTGAAACAATGGATTTGCTATACAGAAAAAATATTGTAGGGAGGGGTAGTATTTTTATAATGGGAGGCTGAATATTATGGAATAAAATAATTATGGCATCCACGATAACACGGGTAAGGTTTAACAACCCTTATAAGACATGATTTAAATATTTAATTTAGTATTTGACTATCCAAAAATATATATTCAATTTGAAACAAAAAGTTGAGACACGTAATCGTGTAAAAATTAAATTAAACATAAATTAAACTAATAAAAATAAATAAATGTACAAGATACTAACGAAAAATATACATGAAATAAACCATTTAAATGTGACAGAGCAACATTGTTTAGGCTTTCGGTATTAAATATTGACTAGATTGCACTCGAATCGTCCGGCCCATTCAAAGGGTTCTTATAACGACGGGAATAAATATTATTTAATTAATATAGTTTTAATCATTTTTACGAATATGTGAGCTACATGAACATCTTTATAATAATTAGTGTATGTACAATAAATTAATAATCAAACAATTGAAGATAATATAACGAGCTTTATTCAATATATTGTATGTGAATAAATTAAATTTAGTTTTTGGTATGATGCTGCATTGATGTGTGATGATGATATTTGTTCTCTATTGAGAAGATCATCAATCTATGTAGACTTAAATTTAAATATATTATTTACATAGTATATGAGTTCATAAAAAAATAAAAACTAATTCACTTATTATGCAAAAGTAACGTTTTTACCGTGATTTTCTGTGTGAGAATATGTATTAGAATTTTGAATAATGTGTAGGGAAACAATAGGGTGAGGATACTAACTTTGGCAGTTGCATTGAATTTTAAAGAGGGAAAACTAAGGTAAGAAAAATAAAAGGAAGTAAGGGAAAGTTAAGCACACTAAACTTAAAGCAAATAAATAAGAAAAAGCTGTCATTAGAAGGGCATATGCCATTTTACTATGTGCTGTATATACTATATAAAAAGGGAATTAATGTGTTTGACTATGAACAATAAATGATCACTAAAGTGTACTCGCCAAAGAGAATTTACATAATATGTAGTATAATTATATATTGAATAAAGTATATGTAATTAATTATATTTTTGTTTGTTTAAATAGCTATGTACATTAACAACAAAAAATTTCCTGATAATCTGAGTGTATGTAAAAAATAATAACCCTAGACTGGTTACAGGTATTTCAGATACTTCCTATTCTCCTAAACATGGTTTTTAATCCGAATCCGTGTCTGAGTCTTTATTACAGATTGCAGGATCATCAGGAAACTCTGGTTGTCCTATATATGCATCTGGATTATGTTGTGGAGTCTTGCTTTCAGTTTGTGGCTTCTTTTGAGCTGCCTGCATATAGGTGTTCTGTTCCTTTTCAGAAAATTCAATCTCTAACTTGTATTCATGACGAGCAAGGTATTTAACGAATTTCTCTGGTGGCTCTCCAGAGCCTCCTGAAACAGAGACAGAGCGGAGTACCGTATGACTTACTGCAGTGGCTGGCTGTGTGAACTCCACATAAAAATTCTTTTCAAATTGCTCAGGCATTTGATCAAAGCTTGTTAACTGGAGCTTACATATGAATTCGTGTGTTGTATATGATCCTGAAAGAGAAAAATGAATTATCCTTTTTGTAAAATCTATATTTTACAAAAAGATTTTCTTAAATTTATTACCTTGACCATGCTTGGGAAGACGTGGAACTCTCCATACTATAGCCTTATGCTGATGCTCATATTTTGCTTGTCCTGATGAAGTTTCCATGAGCTCTTGACTATGAGTTTCCATGGTTCCTAAAAATCTTTCTAAGCCTTTGACCTTTCCTGCACGACGATGAGCGGATTTAACAGATCCCATTCGAGTAGATAGATTCAAGCTACCAGTTGCTATTTGAGAGAGGGAAAGATGATGCTTCTCAGTTCGAAATTGATATATCCAACACTCTGGCAGGGGTATTCTCATGGAGACGTCATCACATGGTACTTGACCCCATGCTTTTGTGTGATGATATGGAATGAGCATATCCGCTTTGATTATAACCTAAAAGAAAGAAGATAATGATGATAATTTCTTTACAAATATATGTTAAATTAGTTGTAAAATCTCACGTTATTCCCAGTGATTTCAAAGTTGCAACGAGCAAGTAATGGTAGTTCTCGTGACCTTGGAGGTCGTACACGGAAGCGCATCAATTCTAAATAACAAGCATCTGGAGGCTGAAATTTAATTATATGATCCTCAGACTCGAAGGCCTTTTTATCTATCACTGAATGGAATTCAATGTCTTCATAACGAATCCATTGTTCCGTAGGAACTGGAAGAATATCATGCCTTCCAACTACTTCTAATCCCATTCTTTCCATGTCATTCACACCTAACTCAACATCTGGCATACCAGTTAAAAATGAGCAAAAGAATACTCTAACACGAGCCAATTGTTTCAATATTTTCCAATTTTTGTCTTGCTCAACATAGAGTTCATCCACAGCAGTCAATTGGACCTCCTCTGTCTTATAAGTCAGAGACCGATCCCGATGAATGTCCATACCAAATAATTTTTCTTCAATAGAAACTGTGAATTGTTTCAAGTCTTCAAAACTATAACTTCCTAATTTTAAGAGTTCTGAGATCTGGAAATTAAAAATAGTTTAAAACTGTATCTGAATGGATTTAGGTAAATTATTTTATATACCTGTGGAGCATGTTCTAGAGGAACACCAAGTTTTTTCATGTCACTAGCAAATTCCTTGACGCCTTCGTAATCAGCTTCTTCCACTGCTTTTGCTAGAAAACCAATTTTTCCAGTAAGTTTTTGCATTTTTGTCATCTGACCAGGTCGAATTCCGGCTCTTTCTTTGTAAAAGATATACTGAAGTTTTAAGGTGAATATCTTTGAGTACTGATCAAATACTTGATGAGATATGTCAGAAACAGAGTAAGCTGATTGAAGTGGTAGTTCTTGAAATGGGTCTTTACTGTCCTTGCTTTCAAATAAAACTACTGCTGGATTATCACCTTGCATAGCTAGACGAACATAACATTTCTTCCAAAATCTAAAAACAAAAACGTAAACAAAAAAAAATGAAGAAATTATAAAATGATTATATATGTGTTACCTTTGGGATGTGAGTTTTTTCTTGGGAGGATGTCTTAGAAACATCTCCCATCCATCAGCAGAATAATCTAATCTAGGGAAGGGTTCCAAAGGTTGAGATGTATCATCATCAAAGAGGGGTTCATCTTCAGGCGGTTCCAATGTTTCTAGAAAAGGATTTTCTTCTGTATTCTTTACTGCAGTAATACTTTTTGCTTTGGAGAATCCATCATCATAACCAAAGCCTTCAACTTTATTCACCGTAACTTCACCAACTCCAAAAGGATCGTTACTTGGAACAGCTCCTTCTGAAGTTATAAATGGGTCAAATGGGTCTCCAGGCTTTGCCACATTTCCAACATCAGCTAAGTTAAACTTTTGATCAAATGCATCATCCCAGCCTGTCATAGCTCCTAACTCAGGCCTAGCTTCTCTCGGAGCATGAACACCAAATAGTGTAGCTCCTGTACTATCAAGGGCTGCCTCTTCACTCACTCCGAATATGGATGCTCCAGTGGAATTTAAGTTAGGCATTGGAGGTAAATCGGCAAATATTGCATCGCCAGTTGTCATCTTCAATGTAGTTTCTTCTTGAGCGATTTGTT
Organism: Lepeophtheirus salmonis; assembly: GCF_016086655.4. Lineage (NCBI taxonomy): Eukaryota > Metazoa > Arthropoda > Copepoda > Siphonostomatoida > Caligidae > Lepeophtheirus > Lepeophtheirus salmonis. The sequence goes on along the minus strand of NC_052135.2, from coordinate 5,596,554 downwards.
GCTCCAGAAGGGGAGCAGATTTTTGATTTAATAGGATTTCAACATCTTTAACTTCTTCATCATCTCCGTAAGCAGCTGCTGTCAAATCCAGCTTCTTTTCTGTTTCTTCTGTACAAGTTCCAAAAAGAGAAGTTCCAACAGAAGTATCCTCAAGGTGCTTGGACTCATTTTCTTCATTGCCTTTTTCTTCCTTAATTATATCACTTGCATCTTTCATTGTTACTTCCTCTTTTGATATTTCAATCACATTCTCCTCTGGAATTGTCTGTTCTTCACTCTTTGTTTCGTCAATGGATGACTCGTTTGTAAAAATGCGACTAAATCCAGAAGATTCACCTGCTTTTGTATCTGACTCATCATTTTTTTCAATAGAAATATCTTTTTCTTCAATCTTGATCTCCTCAACTTTCTCAATGATTTGGCATTTCTGTTCCTCAAAATTGATAATTTCATCCCCATTTTCTTCAATGGACTTAGGCATTTCGACTTCAGGAAAAACATTTGAACATGTTATTGCTGTAGGAGGAGGGGGTGGGGGAGGAGATGGCTCTTTTTGAAGTTCAGTTGAAGCTTGAGGGATTTCATTTATAATATCTTGAGGAATCTCGTTGGAAATTTGTTTCGAGATTTCTGAAGGAATCTCTTTTCTAATTTCTGGAAGGACATTCATTGAACTTTTTTGGGATGGTTCCCCTAGAATTTCTTGAGGTGGCTCTTTTGTAACTTCTTTTATAACTTGTTGAGGTAGCTCCTTGGGAATTTCTTTAACAAATTCTTGAGGTGGCTTCTGTGGAATTTCTTTTATATACTCTTGAGGTGGCTCGTTTGGAATTTCTGTCATAAGCTCATGAGGTGACTTCTGTGGAAGCTCATGAACAGGCTCATGAGAAACAACCCCAAATGCAGCTGCTCCAACTAAATTCGAATCTGGAGGAGGTGGATGTTGCGCTACACCATAACTGTGCATTTGAGGAAACTGACCATAATGGCCATAATATTGCTGTTGTGGTTGAGCTGAATAAGCATCAGTTGCAAATGGATTGGCAGCCATATTGCTTGATCCTCCATTATAGTACGCCTGTTGGCTATGTGTAGAACTTGGAGGGACTTGCTGTAGGGTTTCAGCAAGAAAAGGATTTGGAGGTTGTTGAGGTTGATTTAAAGGGGGAGCCACATCGGCTAAAAAGGGATTAGCTTCTGCTGCAGGTGGAGGACAGTCAAATAAAAAAGGATTTGCCATGATTATCTTCTTGGGTCAAAATCGTCACTATCAGTACTAATCTGTGTCTCAATTGCTTGTTTTGGAGGGGATGGTGGAGGTTCTGGGCTTTTAAGCTCAGGTATTACTTCACCAGCAATAGATGTATCAAAAGGATCTAATTCTTCTTCTATTTTTTGTTTAGCAGCCTTAAATGTCAATGTTGGATCAAATTCATCATCTTCTACTGATAATGCCTTTAACTTTTTAACTGATCTCACCGGAATTACTTTATCAACAATTGAAGTATCAAAAGGATCTATTTCGTCTTCAGTCTCCTCTTGTACTTCCTCCTCTTCTTGATGCTTATCTGCAATATCTGGAACTTTTATCTGAAGTTTAGCTTCTAAGTTACCATATGGCCGTGCCCTTCCTGCAGATCCTTTCGCGATGACTTTATTTAAAGATTGAAGTTCTCTCTTATTGCGTACTTCAAACTCTTCTTCTTTATCAATAAATTCCTCTTCCAAGGCACGTATTTCTGCTTTACCGGGTTCACCTGACTCTACGAAAGAAGTATCAAATGGGTCTCCTTTATTTGGTAATACCTTCGATGCAAAATCAGTATCAAAAGGATCAGGCTCTTCAAGTTGCGGCTCTAATGTTTTAGTTTCTAACGTATTTTCATTATCTCCTAGCAAATCAATTTTCCCTTCTGCTCCTAGTGCCTTTATTTCAGCTTCGCCAGGAACAAGCTCACCAATGTTTGATGTGTCGAATGGATCTTCACTTTCTTCCTCTGGTATATCTGGTACTTTATGATCGTACTCAGTGGTATCAAAAGGATCGTCTTCGTCAGACTCTTCTGATTCTTCTTGAAGAGCTGCTTCTTGCGCCTCAAGTTGGGACTTATGAATCAGACTATCGGCAACAGCGCAGTTCCAAGATTTTATGGAATCGTTACTTGGAGCTTTAACAACAACAGATGGTCGTTGACTAGGATCAAGTTGTATTGTTTTTAAAACAGGTGAGGGGAGAGGCTTAGGAGGTCTGTTAGGAGGAGGTGGACGCTTAGGAGGTTCTTTGAATGCAGTCCAATTGTCGTCTGTGGAAGAAGCAGTTTTTTGTCCAAAGGGATTGTCTTCTCCTTTAGACTTCTTTTTTCGTGATTTCTGTGGTAAAACAGTGAGTTCAGATGGAGTTATAATAACTTCAGGTCTTCTAAATGCTAAACTATCAAATTCAAGTTCTTCTTCAACACCAGTAGTTATTTCATCAAATGCAGATGTATCGAAAGGATCATCAAAGTTAGCTAATTCTTCAATTTCATCTGGTTCTTCTGGAACCTTATCTGTAAGTGAAGCAAGGTTTAGAATTCTATCGGCAGCTGATGTGTCAAATAAATCTTCATCATTTTCAAAAGTTTTCTCAATTTCTTGTATTTTTGTCTTAGTAACTGATTCCTTTGCTAGGGCATCAAAAGCTGCATCAAATTCGTCTTCAGATTCTTCTTTTGCTGTTCCTAATTCTCCAGCGAGTATTGCAACATTTGAGGTGAGAGCTTGCTGCTTATTGTCATTGTCTTCAATATTTTCAAACTCGGATACATCGATTGATTTTTCCTTCTCGCCTTCAGATTTATTACATTCATTAATTGGTGTAGTAGCTAAAACTTCAACAATTCCTGTACTCAATGAATCTTTGTTTACTTCATCGATTAATATTGACTCAGACTCTCCGTTAGTTACTTTTATTTCAATAACTCCAATATCTTCTATAGCAGTTATTTCAGATTCAGACTCTGCAATTAAGTTAATCCGATTTGCTCTTCGTCTTTTCTTGCGAACAGTATGTTCGATGAAGCTTTTATCAACGCTTTCGGCTTTTCCACTTAAAACGTCTGCCACAGATCCAAGACCTTCAAATTTTAATTTTGTGTCTAGTTTCTTTTTTTCGCTCAGATCCTTCTTAATAATATCATCTGCTATAGCCGTATTAAAGGGGTCATCAGCATCATCTTCAAAAGTAGGGGAATCTGGAATAACAGCTAATTTTACATTAGCTAGTGCCTCAACAAAATCTGTATTAAAAAGTTCAACTTCTTCATCTAGATCAAAAGGATCATCCTCTGGTATTTCAACTAGACCAATATCATCTTCCTTCTTCTCATCGATACTATTTTCTTCCTCGCTACTCGCAGAATGATTTTTTTCTAGTTTTTTCTGAACTTGATCACTACTTTTTGAATCTTTGGACTTCAAGCTTCTTCCCTCCTGACTATCCTCTTCTGCAGAAAGTACACCATCAAAGTCGTCGAATTCTTCCTGATCGAGATCGACCCAAACTTTTTTCCTTGCTTGTTTTTGATCGGCTTCTTGCTCTTGAGCACTTTTTGACTCGCTTGTAGGCTTTTTTTGAAAGTAACTGTCAAGTTTAAGCTCTTCTAATTCAGATTTTTTCTGTTGAATTATACTATCAACTCCTGAGGTAAGGCTCTAAAAAGATAAAATGGATGATCAAGTATATTTTATAGTAAATATTTACGTATGAATTAAGTTTGTAAATAGATACTTATAACAATTCGAACAATCTGATAAATTACTCACCTTAAATAATTGCCACTCTTCCTTTTCCTCTTTAGGTGTATTTGCTTTTGAAATATAAGGAGATCGATTATCAGGTGTAGCAAAGGCCGAATCCACTTGTTTAATTACATCCTCAGTTTCGTCCTTGTTGGATGATGCGTCGGATGCTTTATCGGCAGTTTCTGCAGCTTTTCGCTTTTCCTCTAATTCTTTTTTATATTTAGCAAGGTTCTCAGGATCAAAAAGATCCTCCTTTTTACCAGTTTTCTTTTTCTTTTCTTTACGAGCCTTTTTAGCTGCTTTTTCTTTTTTTTTCACAGCCTTTCTAAGTTCATTGGTCGGATCTGAATAGCCTAAAACGTCTTCAGAAAATGCTCCGTAGTGCTTAATGTCATGTGCTACTTTTAATGTTTTGTCTTTTGCCTCGGTTCGCACTGGTGCAGAGGATTCTTTTGCCCCTACAACGGCTGCTACTCCACCCTGAACCTTTTTTTTAATGTTTTCCTTAAATAAAAAATCAATTAAAAATAATGAAATATTTGATATTTGACTCATATTTACAATTTAAGTACATATATGGGCATATTTTACTATCAAAAATTATAAACAATGGTCTGAGTTTTCTTTTTACCTTGATACTATCTTTTGAGTTATTGGGGTCATTTACCACCTGATCTGCAAGCTGACTTGAAGTTTCTGCAACAACGTTAAAACCACCTTTTACGACCTTCTTTATACCAGCCAATCCCTTGAACATATTCTAAATTCAAAATCATATCCGATTTTTTCAGTTTTATTTGATAAATATTTTCGCTTCACGTCTTTTTATTCCTTTTTCTCTTCTCCTTATATAAAGAAAAAGAAAAAAGAAAATAAAAGCCTTGTGACGATAAAAGCAATACTAAGAAACAATTAATATATCGTTCAAACAATGAAAGTGTATTTAATTAACATTTAAAATAAGTGATTATAAAGTTTGTAAGTACTTTCAACTCACCCTTGATCAAAATACTGATGATATCAGCTACTTTCTCTACACTTAAAACTTTTTCCATGGTTTACCATCTAAAATGGCTCCCATCATGTGAGAATACTAGTTTCACAGATTATAACTTCTATGAATAAACAAAAGAAGAAAAAGAAATGGAGGCTTAAAGAGTACAGAGAGAAGGCTTGCTCTGTTTTATTCTTAAGGGTGAACCACTCAGAGGAAGAGAGGGCTTTCTACCCCTTTATCAAGTGCTTTCTTCCAAAGGAAGAAAGCTGTCCTTGCAGTCATAGTTTGGTTATAAGGAGAAACATTGATTTTTAAACATGATTATAAAAGAGAATGAGTGAATGTTTTGTCGGGACTTATACACATACAGGCTATCACAAATATCGAGTGGTACCAACTGGAGGCCACAAATGTTATCAATAGTTTTCATTCAATATAAAAAGGACTGGCCCATACTATGAATAAATCTTTACGTCTTACAAAATGTATGTAAGGACTTTATCCCCCTCATTTTGATGACTCTTGTTACTCGTTGAAAAGAAGGTTAATTAATTATTTTCTGATATGTTAATTCATTCTAAATTTACAACCTGCATCTGCATTTTTTTTATCCTAACTCACAAATGTTTTCAATACTTAATATAAAAAAGGACTGGGTCATGCTATGAATGGATCCGTAAGTGTTACAAAATGTTATTTGATGAATCTATCGATCTCTTTGTAAGAGAATTTACCCTACACATTTAAAGTACTATTATTATGTGTGATAAGAAGGATAATAGATAATTATCCGTTACGTTAATTCATTTTATAACTACGATGTTGCATCTGAATCTAAGAATCTGTTTCTAGTATTCGAAGTAATAAGCTTTTTTACGTGGTTGTTTTCAAAAACATCGGTTCAGTAAAAAAATATTCAAAAAATTTGTTGAGATGAGATAAATAAATATTCTTCATTGCCATATAGACACTTCCTAATTGCATGGATCATTTGTTGTTAAGTCTTTACGTCAACTTTTGATGGAGTATGTGGCGAAGAGGCAAAGTAGAACTATGAAATCATACACCACAAAATTCACAAAAAAAGATACGGAAAATAGGGAAGGGTCCTTAATTCTATGTTCCCCGTTGCTCCACTAAAAATAGATCTAATGATTCTTGTAATTCCCAAAATCAATTTGAATATAAAATTTACGTTAAATTAAAAAAGTTATGAAGGAATTACTACAATAATATACCATGACCAAGGCAAAATGCAAATTTGGAACGTGAATGAATATAAAATGTGATCAAATATTTTATATGTGTAGACATTCCTTCACATATTGCCTTTGCTTCTATCATGTTTTTAGTTAAACTTGTGTATTTACACAGTAAATATAAACTTATTGATTAAATAAATAAAAATTTCCATTTAAGCTTTTTTTAAATCAATTGCATTTCACAGAATGCCAGATGAACAGAGTTAACACACCTGCACTAGCCAAATGGTTATTCGTTTATCTGTACCTCCCCACACTCCCATCTCTTCTTTTTAACCCTCTTTTTGACATAATGAATGAGTAATGATTCATGTATTTATTTATTTAGAAAGTCAGCAATGCCACGTGTATTGCAAATGAAAAAAAAAATCATTTAATATATATTATTAGGTGCATGTAATATGTATATATTATGAAGGTATTAAAATAAAAAAATAATCTGGAGTTACATATTTTTTTATCTGGAAATTCCTTTTAAAAAATTAGTGGTAAACGACATATTTACGAACAAAAGAACATATGTTTTATATAAAAATCCGGATTAGTCTTCTTCCATACATATATAAAGAAAAGTATCTGTTTACATTTGACATTGATTTTGTATTTCCATACATAGGGGAAAATACTCCTTCGTAGGATTTGAATTATTAATTTTGTTACCTTTATGAGATGATGGGTCAAGAAACCTCGTCCATGGGTTATTTTTGTTTATCTTCTTACAGTAATAATATATTTATATAGAACTAATATTTACAAAGCACAAATAATGAGTCTAAGGAATGCATCATGCTCGTGTATCCACAATGCATTCCCTCGACAAAAAAAAAATCATGAGTACTTCAACAGAAGTACTCTTTTAGGAGTTATGTTTCATGGTGACATAATGACTTTTCTAAGATAACTAAGTTATCGTATTTTTTTTTTTTTTTCTTTTCCATAGAAGATTCTTTTTCTTTCTTTTTTTCCTTTTGTGCCCCCCCCCCCTCTCCCCTTCCCTCTTTTGGAAAGCCATTTTGAAAGCGCACCTGTATTTATTTCTCCTTTTTAAATAGGTACGGGCGTGCAAGGAAAGAATAAATAAGGGAGGAGGGTAGGAACGGATGCAAAAAAAAAAAAAAGGAAAAAAGTGATGGAGATAGTTTGAAGTATAGATCATAGAGCAATGTATATTGAATTGAGTACAATCAATTGAATACCTATTTGTCATATATAACTAATGTAACATCGTTTTATGAAAACCATATTTCTAGCATAATTGTCGCATCACTATTTTCTTCTTACCTATTTTGAGAGCAAAGATTCTTATTTTAGATTGTATATACAATGTATGTGTGTGTGTAAAAGAGAGAGCTTTACTTCATCCGAAAAAAAACAACTTTTACCACGTTTTGAAAGTCACATAATTGAGGAATGATTCCATCTCAATGTATACAGTGTACTCACATACATATGTAATATATTTCAATTTTGGTATGCAGAGTGGGGATTCAAAACTTGGAATATCATAACTAAAGCTCAGTATACATGATTTTTATAAAATTCAGAAAGGACCACTCAAAAACAATTTGGATATATTTAAATACTATATTTAGGTATATTATTTATTGATTTTTCAATATGTCCTCCTTCAAACGCCAGCAATCAGATTGGCAGCTCTTGATTGGTTAATAAGTTCCATGTATATTTGTTCCCGGAAAAATTCATCCACGGATATTTCATGACCACTCTGAAGAGGTAAATTTATAGACGTCTTACACAGCAGTACCTCGCTAACACAAAAGTACTCTATGCGTTTTGTTGTCAGCTGTCTATTCCCTCCTCTACCTTGATACGTTTTATATTTTATTATTTTTGATAAATTAACGAAAGTAATAGGTTAGGCAATACTTACTTATTCTCCGTTTCCAAAAAGACAGGAATACGACTTCTTGTGGATCCCTAGCCACAGCTGATTGAAGCTGATCTAATTCTAACCCATGAAAGCTAAGCTGCTCTCCTACAAAACATTCTTCAAATTGCTAGGGGTATCATGATGATTTTCGGTTTCTTTTTTTAATAACAACAAGAGCTAAAACATAAAACTAGTGATTAAAATCAGCTGTTTTTTTAGGTCTCCCATTTTTTTGCAGTTGGTAAACTGAAGTGTTAATTTTCTTTTCCTATGCTGTTGTTATTATTATATTACTATGTAGTAGTGAATTTCTTTTCCTACTACATTCAATTATATTGAAGACCTGATTGAATATTTGTGTGTGCTCATAAAAGACAGAGAGTAACTCTGAGGATTTGTTGCGGAGCCTGTTAATACAATTAAGATTGTAAGTCATTATTGGACTCAGAGTAGAATTGATGATCGATATTGGAGTAGCTCTTGCTTATATCCTTGTTTATTTCCTTTTCCCTCTGTCCTCGTCACAAGTGATTGAAGCTGATCTAATGTAACGTCATGACAGCTAAGCTTCTCTTCTCCCAAACCTTCAAAATGACCCCGTTAATTTTCGGTTTCTGTTTTTAACATAATAATGGATAGTTTTATTTTGATCAATGGAAATTCCGTCTCTAGGTGTACTGCTTATATGGTTAACCAAATCTTATAGTATATAATTCAATTTAGTTAAAAATAAGTCAATGGATGTGCTCTTGAAATACGAAAAGTAACGCTAGGTAGTGATGTAATCGTTTGATTTTTTTAGCTGGCCTGTGGGTTCTTTTTTAAATGGCAATCTGAAGAATCTTGGCAGTTGTCATTTTTATTTAATTCTTGAGTAGTGAACTTCCTTTCATGCTGGATTCATTTGTATTCAATGACTAGATGAACATTCTTGTGTGCTCATAAAAGACGGCGATTAACCCTGAGGATTTGTTGAGGATTTATATTTGTAAGTCTTTGTTGGACTCCAAGTAGAATTGAGGATCGACATCGGAGTAATTCTTGCCATGTTTGTTTCATTCCACCCCTCCTCACACGTCACAATTGATAGTAGCTTATCTAGTGTAACAGCATGAAAGCAAAGCCCATCTTCTCCAAAACGTTCTTCCAATTGTCAGGGTTACTATTTGATGTTCGTTTTCTTTTTTTAACGTGCCCAAAATGCTCTCGATTAGCATCCCTACGTAAAACTATCCAACAAATTCATTAATACTAGTCTTTGCCATTCAGGAAGACATGTATTGGTGATTAAATTGTCACTCTTCAAAAATTAAATAATAACGATAACAGCTTCAGAAAAAAACACACTTTACATAGTGCCAACTATAACAAAATCTCACTGGCGTAAGGTCATATTTTATACAATTTTATTAATATACATTATCCATTCCTTTTCCTCATTATTATCTCTTTCTCTTTAAGAAAAAGAAAAAAATAATACTACACAGGTGCAAATGTTTTTAAATATATACTCAGAATGTATGTATATTTAAAAAATGCGAAACATCTTCCAGTTTTTACATAAATCTTCTTCATTAAAATTCAATCTATTTACTTAGAGTTTCCTGTAAATAAGAAAAATGAATATGATATACGTTGGCATGTTTAATATGAAGGAAGAAAAAATGTATCTTAAACAATGCCACGTGGAAATGCAACTTCCTCCCTCAAGTCCATCTCCATCCATTTTAAGTCCATCATTGTGAAGAAAAGAAATTATTATTAGTTCTGTAGCGACTATGGGAAAAGTCGAGTACTTAATATTGATAAATAAATGTTTATTCTACATGTATTAATTAATTACTCGCTGTAGACTGTCAGAGCTATAACACGTTTGTATCTAAATCTGAATCATTATTTCTATATAATCAAAGAAGAGCTTCTATCGATTCCTATTATAACTATTTAATGCAATGTGTAGTGATGAAAATCGCGTGTATAATAGGGATATTAAAAAAACAAAAATTAACACAGTTTGAGGAACGTTTTGTAAGAGATCAACTACAAATCAGCTGTAGCAAGGGAGGAGGGGAAGAAGGAAATAGACACGGACATTGGCAAGAATTACTCAAATGTCGATCCCCAATTTTACTCTGAGTCCAACAAGAGCTTATAATTATTACTTTGCAACAAATCCTCAGGGTTACCCTCCGTCTTTTATGAGCACACAGGAATGTTCAATCAGGTTTGGAATATAATTGAATCTTTTTAGGAAAGGAAATTCAATACTCAGAAATTAAACAGTAATGACAAATGCTAAAGAAAAAAAATATCATTCTTCAAATTACCAATTCCAAAACGAACTTGCGAGATAAAAAATTCACACGATTTAAAACATTAGCAATGGGTGGGTTCTATGGCACTTATCTCTGAATAACTACCCCCCCCAATCTTTACATCCCCTAGGATTTCACTCTTGAACCATCTACATTCCAGGAATTAACCCCTAGTACAATAAATAGTATTGATACAACCAAATAGTAATTTTTTAACAACCATACAAATGTAATTTTTAATTTAACTTAATGAAGTATATATTAGTGATATATCGGACTTTTCTTCACATCACCACTTGTCCCTTCAATCTATTAAAACTTTTTTTTTTATCTGGGATCTGGAAAGACTCTAATCCAATTGAAGCTAATATGCAGTATTATTTTTTTTCAAAAATCATTCTTTCTTCCTGTTTTAATCAATTCAAGTATGATGTAGCCCCTTGTCTGTGGAGGCCACTGTAACAGGCAGAGTTTAGGCTATTCTGAGAGCTCCGAAAAGATTAAGGTAAAGCACACATATTATCTCTTTTTTTTATAAATAAGTGGTAAAGATTTGATTTGTCCCCAAAACCTCGGCTGTTGATGACTTAATTAAGAAGAAAAGCCCAGTAGGTATCCTTCCATATACCTTAGTCGAATAATGATACCCCAAGACTCAAGGATTCAAGTCCCTTTATATACTTTCTGAGCCTCTCTAAGTCCCAAAATTGAATGATTTCCCCTTTACATAGAAACATTTATTGATCATTTTTGCGTCTCCTAATTAGCAATTACTTTCTGATTCGAACTCAAAAGTAGCATTCCACAAAAATTGTTCCTAAGAGCCATTCCATTCATTTATGACAGTGCCCCTCTATCGTTTCTAGGTGTACTTCTGAATAATAATGATTAAAAAGGATGAGAGGTAAAAGTACGTGAGTAGTCGTATTGAGGGGTAACCTGTTCCAAATGCAATATATAAATCACTACTACATGGAATGTATATTCTCTTTTCGTTCTCCTAAGACCTTAAGTTAAACTTCACAAATCCAAAAAGCAACCCCTACTTCTAGCTGTCTAATAAACATAAAATGAAATTGGTTTTATAAACATCTTAATGTAACTATACCACAGGGCTCTCATGTTTTGAAATTAGTTTATCGTAAGATTTTTAAAATTAATTATTAAAGACATAAGTTGTGTTACGTCATTCAACTGTGTTCTCAAGTTTTAAATTCGTTATAAGGATGAAGAATAATGCTTTAATGATGTTATGAATCTTTCAACTATAACCTTTGTCTTACAACTGTCAATAAATATTTTAAAGAACATTACCTAACCTCAACAAACGAGCTGAAAAGATTCTAAGGAAATATTTTCTCCCTCCCAAATCATATAACAGATAGCTGATACTGATATTAATTAGGGTCTTCATTCAAGTGTACCATAAGTATCGCTCTTGCGTCTCCTCGCGCTCTGATGATGATACAACCGTAAACATAAACATATTTTACCAATGATGAAAAATATATATTGTAATGGTTTTTTTGAAGTTTCTACCTGAATATATAGTTCTTGTTTTTTTAATTTGTCAAAGCTATTATCATAGATATAAAGTAATCAGCACGAAAAGTAACACTGAAGATTTGTTGCAAAGTTAAAAGTGTAAGTCCTTGTTGAACAAAGAGTAAAATTTGGGATGGACATTGTTGTAAATCCTCCTCATATCATTGCTAGATACGGAGTGGGGTTTGTGTTTATTTCATTCATCTTATTGCTGCTCTCAATAATAGGTCATAACAGCTAAGCTACTCTTCCCCCAAAATTATTCAAATTATCAAAGATTTCTTGATGCACAACCCAAAAAAAAAAAATTATATTGTTTTCTCATGACAATTTGTTCTACCCCATCAATATTCTTTTTTTTCAAATCATGAATTTTTCAAGAATTCCTTTATATGGGATGGGGCTAAAGCCCCTCAAGCCCCCTCCCCTGTGGACGGCCCTGAATACTTATTAAACCTGTTTTATTCTTTTAATAAGAAACAAAAACATGAATTATTCTATGATATTACATTGATGAGTAGAGCTTATTGATTCGTTGTTCTTACTTGCTTTGACAGAAAAAAACAATTATATATCTTGGCAGATAGAATTTGGCACCTCATATAGGAAGGTAAAGTTTTAACAATCAAATTAAACAGTATAAGAGATTATATCCAAAAAGTTGTTTAGTTTGTGTATATTTTTGCTGTGATGGATACTTAAATATAACCTTAAAGAAGGTTTTCCTTGCGTTTCCCGTGACATTAAAAATTAAAATTAATTAAAAATTATTCTGCTTAATATAAAATAAAAAATAAAGACAGTCAAATTTTAAAAATTAGTTTTACTGCATATTGGTTTTTGTAAGTATAATGGCACCCATTTTTTATAAGGAGGTAGATTAAGTCTGGCCGGCGTATTTTTACGGTCTTTACTTTTTATTTTTTATAAAATAGTTATTTGTTTTTCAAAAAATCATTTTAAGGCTGCCATGACCTTAAAGGCCAAAAAATTCTTACCCTAATCTTTTTTTGATCCTTCAAAACCTAGATGAAAAATTTCAGAAAAATCAATCTCTTAATTTGGCCATGATAGAGGTACTCACACAAACACACAGACATTCGCATTTTATACATCAAATAGATTAACTCTTTTAAAATTTGCTTAAAAAGCTATAACTTATGAATAAGAATGATAGTGAAGTTGTACATTATATTTGATTGTATTATGACTAATTTTTCACAACTATTTCTACAATAATTAATTATTTGAAAGCTCAGACAACGTCTATTAATCGAAATAAAAAAAAACAATCAAATATTTCAATAAGACTAGAACAAAATTGTATAAAAGAAACATATACGAAATATTTTAAAACATAGACATCAATCTATTGGTCTCCCTCCATGAAAGCGTTTATATCTCTGAACATTTTTTATAAAACTAGTCATTTGTCAAGCTGAATCTGAGAGTTTGTACTTGACAATGTTAGTAGCATGCTCCCAGGAATCTCACACCATCGTTAGTATTTTTAAAAGAAAAACAGGAATTTATATTCATATAAAAGTTATTCAGAGAAAACAATTACCTTCTGAACCTCCAAGTTTTCCTTTAGGCTAAATTGTCTCTAATTAAGAAACCTTAATTTAGGAAAATAATTTATCAAACATTACAAAATTATAAATACCTCCATCAATTTATAATAATTAATTAATCAAAAAAGCTTAGAACTCAGGGCTGGATTAAGTTACAGATTTGAAATTTCATTTTCTAGTCTCTTAATCATAGATGATTTCCTAATTTATTAAATTTTATTCAACTGGGCGAAAATAAAAACTCCCACAATTTGAAAGGGAAAAAACATAGACAGAAAGCAAATTAATTGTCTTACTTTCATGTTTATGAAGCCTTCCGTAAGAGATTTTTTAGCCTTTTTGACACTTACATTCATCTTTTTTTTTATGTTGCAAATTAAACTAACACAAAATAATTTTCGAAATACAATACATACGTCACTTTGAAACTGCAACAATGAAGGCAAATTATGTTGGGTTCTTTGTGAACAACGTAGATCTCAAATACGTATTGGGTATTTGATTTTTTGGCAGGTTTCCAATCTTCTTTGAGTGCTCTAAGATATAGTTAAATTGGTAGATTGTCAAGTTTATAATGCTTTGGAAAATCTTTTCCTGCTTGGGAATGAATTTTATTAGTATTTAATATCTATTTTAATTAATTAAATATTGTTATTCATGACTAATAAAATAATCCAGAAATGTATTATTTTAAGGAATTTCATTGTTTCTAAGATGCATTTACAAATTAAAAGTATTATTAATAAACGGATTTTAAATGATATATATTTTTGTATTTGATTAGTGTAAGGTCAGTCTAAAAAGGCTCCAGTCCTATGAGTCTGGTCCAAATAAAATTTAGCTGGAATGACGTAGTTCCAAACCACATTATTTCAACTGTTCTGCATCACCTATTACAAAGAAACAAGATACCTGAAGTTTAAATTTTTAAAGTGCGTGGCTAGAACATATAATGCTGGAAATTTATACATTCCAGCTATTATTTATAGTATTTTCTTCGTTTTATATTCATCAATCCTACTAGAAGTGAAGAAAATAAAAATATACCTAGTCCCATAGTACGAAAAGACCGTTTAATCAAGATGTTCCCAACCTTCCTGGAACTGTGACTCCCTCATAACATTTACCAAGTTGGAGTGACACCAAGGAAACAAAATTAATAGAGTTGATAGAGTATGATTACTTTGTAGCTCCTAAATAAAGACAACAATAACAGTCAACATCTATAAATAATTTATTTCATTACAATTTTAGAAATTTAAATACTATTTTTATTGGAGCCATCTTATTTCTTATGCAATGAAAATAAATAATTATGTTGTAAATTTTCTAGAATTTTTGAATAAGACTCATCAATTTGAATTTTTATTTTTAATGTTAATATCTAATATATACATGATGATATCCAGATGTACATTTAAATCCATTTTTGTATTCGAAATGAGTTTCAATTTATTTATTTATTTTAGAATCTATTACATAGTTATGGCTAATTTCAAATTATTTGATTTAACTTTATTTGATCTCTTGTTTTAATGTTATAATATTAGTCAATATTTGTAAAAATAGTGATTTCCCACTATGCATATAGTTTCAAAATTTAGGAAGATGAATTGCATTAGGAAAATGGTGATGAGGATTAAACAGTTCTTAAAATATTTTTAATTACTAACAAAGTTTTGATCGAGAACATGATTTGAAGGAATTCTTCTTTGGTACTGGTATTTTGATCATATTGATCCTTTGTGATCAATGGATCTGATTGGTTATTTTTATCGTGTATTGGACTTAAAATACCCTCATTAATGTTCTCAGTCTGTATCTTCTCAACTAAAGCATGCAAGTATTGATCTGGAGTCATAGTCATGATGTTGTCATCGCTAATTATGGTGTCATTCTATAAAAGAAAGCATAAGGTTATAAATTAAAATATCTTAGGAAGATTGAAAGACCTATGACTTGTCCCATTTTTAATATTGGTCAAACGACGATTTTCCTCAAATTGATTTTTACTTGCTTTTGACCAAGGATAAAGGGATGGGACTTTATATTGTTTCAAATGGCAATATGATTTTCCTCCCTCAGAAGCTAAAGTTTGCCTTGCCACTTGCGAAAATATTCCGCCTTCAAGTGTTATTCACATAAGACAGAATATGGCGATAACCTCCAAAGTGAAGCTTTAACGTCTTCACGTCTCAGAACAGTCCACCATTTAAAACTTTCACTTTCATCAGCGGGGAATCCCAATAATCCTTCCTTAGTGAACCCAGGGGCAACAAAAGACAATCGCATATTTATGAATTTTAATACTCACTAATTTACAAGATAAAAATATCGCAATATTAAAATTTCCAAATATGAAATATTAATATTTAGCTAAAGCTAGGAATCTTAGGATTTATAATAGTTTAATAAGTAATAATTTATAACTTGAGAATGCAACGGGGCCAACATAAGTTGATGTAACACCTGTCACACTGCCTTGTGGTTAATATATATATTTTTTAGTTTGATCGTGGCCTATCCCTGTTTCAACTATAAAAGTAAATCTATAAAAATAACCCCCCAAAAAAAAAAAAAAACACACACAGACACACAAATATATATATATAAACTCGCAGACACCCCTGGATCCACAGGCTGGGAACCAATGGTCTAATCGGCCTGTAAAACCGTTGAATCGTTAAAAAATCGTTTCGATAACAATTCAACTGAAAGGGAGGGTGGGGGATAAGACTTATAATAGAATTAGTTCTAGAACCGATTCAATACTGTAGGATATACACAATACATTGCTTGCACCAACCTTCTCGCCACTTAACTGAGACCAGAATTATGTTCACATTATGTTAAATTATTTACTCCTTCCTTTACAAAATTGATTTGCCATTGGACATAGATTGCTGTCGACAACCCTGAGTGAATACAAGGAGATAAATTAAAGTGCAAAAATCTTATTTTTAATTTCAAAATATGATGAAATAATTCTGACGTGAAAATTAAGTGCAATTATATATCTAACAGTTGGCAAAAAAGTATAGCAATTGTGGGTTTAAATATTTATTTGAACTTTGACAATTTGATAATGTGCATTCTATTGAATGATTGATGGAATAATTTTTGGAAAATAATAGATATATAGGAAAAAAAAAAATTAATGTAATCATTTCATCATTTTCAAAACAACACCTAATTAGGTAAGAGGACCAGAAATGTTTCTTATGTTGGCATATTATTTTTTATTTAATTTACTGACTGATTTGCTTTAAAACAATATTTTTAGGACGATACTCAATCCTACAAACGAGTAATATTAGTCGTAAAAGAGTTTCTTTATAATAAAAGGAAAATTGTTTTTATTATTAATATTTAAAAAGTATTTTTATGTTCCCAAATTTCGTAGTATCCATGTATGTAGGTGATAAAATAAGTTTCTTATCCTTTGCCTATTTTGTAAGTTTGCCTACTGACAAAGAAAATCACGGTTTATAATTTTAATGGTATGATTATTTTAACAGTAAAGAACAAAAAAAGTGTTTGGAGAAAGGAAAATGCTGAGTATAACTCCGAGAACACCATCGTCACCCATGGGGATGGAAAAATCATATTTTGGGGGCGTTTCTCTGCTAAGGAGAAATGATAACTTGCTTCATCGAAAGGAGGGTAGACAGGTTCATATATCTTGGAAATCTTGGTTGACAAACTCCCTTCGTAACAACAGAGCACTAAAACGAGTTTGTGCTATGAGTAAGGTTGATAATTTTGGTAAGAATAGAAAAGCCTGCGAGGAGAAAAGAATAAATACGCATGACATCATTGATTAAATAATATACATCTTCTTCTATCAAGAACGTAATCATTCCTGCCTTTATTATTCAATATTAATATAATATTAGATACTGATAGTAAATAGAGAACTGAATAAAATGCCTAAAATAACGTCGCCTTCTGTCTAGATTTATGAAAATGGAGGCCCAGGAATCTGGAAAATATGTACCGGACGAGAAATAGATGGCTTGTCGAATATGTCGATATAAATGTGCCTATAGTCCCCTGTCTAGAATTACACGCCACTCATTATCCTCATCTCATATCAAGAGCATGGATATTCATCTAAAAAATCAAGTTAATGATGAATACATCAAATCAGACTTTAACTCTGATCTCACAAAGATGCTTATTACATGTAATATACCCTTATCCATTGCTAATCATCCTACGTTCAAAAAAATTATGGAGAAATACACGGGTAAACACGTCCATTCTCGAGGAACCATCATTAAATTAATGGAGGATGTTGGTACTGATGTCATTTATAGAAATACATATAAAAATGTTTTGAGTCATCCACACCATATGACGATCAAGTTATCAGTAAAAAGTATAAAATATTTACTAATTTCGAAATGGAACTCTGAATTTTGTACTGCCTAACAGTAAGTATTCAATATTTTTTAAATCTAACCCTAAAATATGTTTCTATTTTAGCTAAACATATCAAGAATTATGATACACAACTCATTAAATAGCAAAAACAACTGCTTAAATGGTCACAACAACGAGGGTAGTAGCTTTGGATGGTTCACAACTAGTTTGTCTGACACTAGTTTTCTTCACTTAAAGACTTGGGTATGATCATTAGGGTTTCCAATATTACATAGTCAATAAATATTACTTTTTTGTCACTTAAGGATTAGCTATGGTTCATGAGCTCCAAGAAATGGTGTTCAGAAAGCTCATAAAAAGGCAAAAACAACGGCTTAAATGTTCACAACAACGGGGGTAGTTGCATTGGGTGTAACATTATAATTAGCAATGGTTTGTATCCTTCATGATAATAGTATGTTGTTATACAAGCATAAATAACCGGGGGGAAATTTTCTTTTGATGCTCTTAATAAGGAATCAAAAAGGGAAGAAAAAAAACAGCCGAGCCAAGGCTTTGATCAAGCTAAACTTATGGCTTCCGAGAAAGATCTTGTCTGGTTCTTCTCAGATGAGAAAAATTTATGTCAAGCTTAGAATCATAAATCGAGGAACAATAGATGCTTGGCAAAATGTCCTTATAACATCCCCAGGATCATGAAAGCCAAGTACCCAGAATAAGTTATGGTATTTGGCAAAGAGGGTTACGTTATGCCGGCCTTCATTTTCAAGCAAGGCCTAAGAGTCAACCAAGGTCTACATCAGTTTTCTCTACACCACAGTACTTCCCTGGATACGCAGCATCATGACATACCGGGATTTGATCTGGCCGCAAGACAAGCAAACTGTTACACCAGCAAAAGTACACTCATTTTCTTGAGATAGTGATGTACACCCCGTCAAGTTCTTCGCCTCTTAACTCTCCAGTATTGTGCCCTTTATACTATTTGTCTGGAGAAATATTAAGTGGGGTTTCAATTAAGGTTCCTACAACACCAGAAAACTAACAGATTTATGATAAAGAGTCTTTACCAAATCGGACAGTCAAGAAGGCAGTAGGGATTTCACAGGGACGTTGTTAACTTCTTGTAAGATCTAATGGCGGTTTTATTAATTATACATCATATTTATGTTAAAATCTTGATTTTTGTGAAAATTTTAATAAAATCCGTTTAGAACAGTATTTTACTTTTTTTACCTAGGCTGGCGAACACTTAGATGAACCCCTCTTTATGCTAATAAAGTACAAATACATTCGTAGCGCTAGATTGAGAGTCTTTATTTTTTTCAAAAAGAATTTGTTAAATAGTTGAAAATCGGAATGAATAATTTTATTATATGTAGATGAATAAAATTGACATAAATTCTTGATACTTTAGATGTAAATTTATAAGGTTTTTATTTATATTTCAATGTCTACAATGGGAAAAAGTATTAACATGATTGATGATGATGTTGTAAATGGGCCGAGTTAAAAGATTAGGTTGGTAAATTGGTTTATAAATGGAAGTAGAGTATGCATTTTCAAACATACATAAGTTCATATATTTAAAAAAATGAAAACAATATATAATATTTATTTAAGACAAAATTTTAATGAAATATAGGCAAAGTTAAATAGATATACTCTGAAGGAAAATTAATAATTATATATCATGATAGGGATAACAGTATTAAATAACAAATTATATTGTACTGAAGGAAGTATCATCATTATTTAAAAGGAAATTAAAACTGTAAAGTTATGATCTCATGTCATAGTAAATATGCTTTCTTTTAAATAATAATAAAAACAAACAAGAGTTACCTAGCCATTAAAGCTATGGAGAGAGAAAAATGCCAAACTAAAACTTAAATATTTAGTTTATCCATGTACATTAGGCTCTGCCGTTTTTGGATTAATATTTTTTCTCCTTCAAAAAGGCCTTTTCTACTGGTAACAATAAAAAAACTGACTTTGACATTGTTTGATACCCCTCATTCAATTTTGGCGTGGCACAAGCCATTTTACTTTAAATGGAATTTTGGGATCAAAATGGCCTCTAAATATGGTTTTATAGGCACAAATTAATTGTTAAATATCTTTTTTTATTTAGAAAAGATAATGCATATTGTTTTTTATCATTTCACCCATAAGGGCCGAGTCCCGAAAATAATTTACACATTTCAACACTTTCTTCCATTGAAATGATTTTTTTTTTAAATAAAATAATAATTTATGTATCTAAAATGTTGTACAAATATTAGTTGACTATACCAAGGACACATGGAGACACTCACTTCTTTTCAGAAAATACATAAGCTGACATAAACAATCATGTTTAGTATATCTACGTGGCGTTGGATTGGATAATAAATATCTACCTATAATCTTTTATCCAATCAAACGCCACGTAGATATACTAAAGATAATTCCTTATGTCAACCTATGTATTTTTGGTAAAGTAGTATCCATGTATATAATGAATGCTCCATGACTACACTAATATGAAATGTATTACAATAAGAAAATTAGTACTTCTAAACAAAAAGCACTACTTATCCTAATGAGTTGAGACGCACTATTTTAAATAAATTTCATTAAATCCTATGAGTAAAACTTAAAGTGCTTCATATTTAAAGAAGAATAAAAAAAATTATTTAAATTCTCGTGAGCGTCATTAGCAAAAAAAAAGTACTAATAGAGAAAGTTAATGTTTAAACATGCTTGAATACTTGGGTGTTTAATGAAACCATTGGCCCACGTGAGTTAACACGTCGTTACCTTTAATGGTAGTTAACCAAATAAGTCAATCATACCAACTGATATTTATCTCTGTAGTCATCACAGACTATCATTGTCATATAATTTATCCAAAAAATTTAAAAGGAATTACATAAATACATTTCATAATATTAATGTCCTATATAGCATTTAATTCGATACTGTATTATTCTATTAAATAGCAATATTATAAAAAAAGTGTATCTATACATTTGTATTTGTATGTGATAGCCAAAACTTATTCACACAAATATTAAAATGGCCATTACATAAACTTAAATACAACAAGGGATCAACAAGAAATTGTATTCCTGTCCTTATTGAATTTAAGGATAAAACAGCTTATTACTTCGTTTAATTTTCAAAAAGAATCAATGCATAATGGAGAATTTATTAAGAACAATTTTGTACTACTAAAATAATATATATTAAAAGAGGATAATTTCAACCCAAAATTCCCATTTAAAAAATAGCTTTATTTTATTTTACCCTTGTTGAAGAAGTGACAGTTGTTGGGGAGAAAAGGAAAAACATTACCACAGTCAGTTTTTTATTGTCCCTAACAGGGAAAGGTTTTTGTGCAAAGTGAAAAAAAATATAAGAACCACAATGATTCAATGTAATGTACATATTAAAAAATGAATTGAGAAAAAAAAATCTCAGCTTTACTTATTATACTGTGTTTATAAAAACACAAAGAAGAAAGGCAGAGAAATTTTTAAAATATTTATGCACCCTTTTCAATTAAGGTTGAAAAATGATTGGCTGTAAAGTTGAAATAAATACTTATTTTTAACAGGTTTTTTTTTAAATATTGGTTATCAGAAATTGCATTGAATAATTATTCTTTTACTATTGGTAATTAAAACTTGTAGGAAAACAAAGAAGTAGAAGAATGAAACGATCATGCACTTGATAAGTTAAAAAGCCAAAAAGAACACTGTTCTCTTAATTATTAAAAGTACCTTAAATAATTCAATAAACATTTCTTAATTTGTTTTAATGTGTATGAGGCTATCCATTGAAAACAGTGGTTTTATTTGTAAACACACTTGAACAAGAAAGTAAAAAGATTGAATCACTCAACTTTTTTTTTTTAATGCTAACTTTTTTAAAGCCAAAACTAGGAGGAAACAAGGGGATATTGTTTATTTAAACAATGTGCTCCATTGTTTCATTATTGAACAACCCCTTATTTAGCCTTTGCTTTTTAAGATTAAATGCAACTTTGAAGATATTGAATAATTGTGAAGAAGAGTATAAAATTACCAATTGAGAATAGAGATAATAATTAGAAAATGTGTAAATGCAACAACAATAAAATTTGGCTAAGATTATGCATAACCTTGTATAAATAAGATAATACTAAATTCGTTGAAATGCAATATCTGGCACAATTGTAACTTTGGACAAAATTGGCTTTTCATGGATGACGTCAAATTCTAGGTATTTTTTGGTGGTAGATGAATAACGATAACAATACCAAAATGATAACATCTATTACTTCTTTTTAGATGATTGCGGAGGTCCTTGAGTCTTTCGTTTTGGAGGGGGTGGAGGGGGTTCCCTTTTGGGAGGCCGAGGCAAACTTCTTGTAGAGGAAGGTCTGACTGTGGCTAAGCCTTGATCTCTTGAAGAGAAAGAGGTAGTTTTTTTTATGGGTTTGACGGTTGAATAACTACTATTACTGCTACAAGATAATGAATGTGTATCACCATGGCAGTCACAATCACACTCTTCTCTAGGTATTATCCGAGGCATCTCTATGTCTTCCCTTGATGCATAATGACGAACTGTTCGTAATTTGTCTGGAATGTCCTCACAGTTCACCCAATTAGTCCTTCGAGGAAGAGTTGAAGAAATATAAGTATCTACTGATCGTTGACGGGTTCTAGCAAATCGACCAGCTCTATTGGGATCACCAGGGAGTTTT
This sequence comes from Lepeophtheirus salmonis, assembly GCF_016086655.4. Classification (NCBI taxonomy): domain Eukaryota; kingdom Metazoa; phylum Arthropoda; class Copepoda; order Siphonostomatoida; family Caligidae; genus Lepeophtheirus; species Lepeophtheirus salmonis. Next base: position 5,574,066 of record NC_052135.2, on the reverse strand, counting down.
ACTTTAATCATAGTAGACTCATCAACGCCTCGTGAATCTGGAACAACTGGGGGAGTTGGAACAGCAATTGAAATTGATCTCATGTTACTGCCAAATCTAGGACTGCTTGAACTACGCGGTCTTGAGATACTTGCTAACATACATTCTTGTGGTCGCTTAGCTGCTGGAGTAATTGTAATGACACCCGACTTTTCCTGAGGAAGAGTTGTCTCTAAATATGGAAGATCTTCAGAACCAGATTCTTGGCGAAATAAGCCGACTTCTTCTTCATCATCTTCTTTTCTTCCTGTTGAAGTTTGAGCAAGTGTCCTTGATGATTCTTCGGAGTCTGACTCGGACTCTTGTTTCATTGCAGATGCTTGTTTATCCATCAGTGATGCTACTTTATCTAATGTCGGTTGAGGGGCTTGACTTAGCCAATTTTTCTCGACTGCAGTCAAAACGTTGTGAATCAAATCCTCTTTAAGATTATTTGCATCCTGATCTTCTGTTTTGTTAGGAAATGGAGCTTTCTTTTCATGTGCTGATATATTATTTGATTCTTGGATATTTGTAGGTTTAGCCTCCTCCCTTGGTTTTTGGTTTTTTACACTTTCAGAAAACTTAAATTCAACATTTGAAGTTGGATGAGAAAAGGCTTGTTCCGGAGTAGCTTCTTTTTTATTTTTGTCAGATCGTTTGAAAAATGAAAAGAAATTTTGTTTTTTGCTACTGTTATTAGAACTAGAAGTCTGTTTTGATGAAACTTCCTCATTTATTTTGGCAGGAATGACGTTCATTTCTTTAAGAACATTAGAAATAGATTTTTTCTTTCCCTCTACATCCGGAGAATCTGGTGTTGTAGGAGATCCTTTTTTAAAAAAGTTTGTTATGGATGCTTGTCTCATAATTCCTTGGAATGTCATGGGTTGTTGTGGTAGAGTGTTAGCTTCAGCAGAAGCCTCAGACTCATAATCTTTTGGTTTTACTTGTTGCTGAGGTAGATTTGAGGTGTTCGAAGTGGGCACTGTTGGGATGGATACTTCCTTTAATTTTGAAGACCTAGCAGGAAGTGGGCTTTTGCCCACATTTCTAAGGGTTCCAACCACACCAAAATCTCTCTTAACTTGTTCCATTTTAAATCTTTGATTACTTGTTCCAAATGATAGTTTTCGTCCGTTACTTGGTGGTGAAGGAGGGGGATAGTTTTTACCAGAGGATGTTACTGGGGGCATATGGTCAAAGTCTATTGATGAGGCTGGAGTAACTGGTTCTTTATATTCTCCTTTTATAATTATATCTTTTGCTGGTATTCCACCTTTTTTCAGAGCAGAGCGGATTTGTTTCTCGTCTATGGCGTCATTTTTTTCGATAGACCTATCTGTAATTACAATAGATGGCTTCTTTGCATCTTTACATTGAACAACCCTTTCCTTTTCTTTGATTGATTCTTCTAACACTTTTCTTGCTTTAAAACCTTTATATACGGATTGAATAGCAATAGCAGCATCAACCATTTCCGCTTTTTCTTTTTGAAGATTCTCTCTGGCCTTATGACCCTTATAAGCGCATTGGATTTTTATGGCAGCATTTTCCATTTCCTTCTTATCCTTATGAATAGCTTTTCTCGTTTTAAACCCTTTAAAAACAGCCTGAATTTTTATAGCAGATTTTTCAACATCTGAGTCTTCTAAATCTGGAAGCTCTTCCTCTGTATCTGAAGAGGATTTGTGACTCATTTCTTTTTTTGCGTAATATGAAGAGGATTCAGATGAGGAATAAATCCCTTTTTTAATTGCTTCTTCAGAGGAAGAGGAGGACAAAGAGGATGGTTTCTTATGAATTAACGCACTTTTTGATTCAGTGACGGATGATTCAGATTCAGATTCGTGATGTTGAACTCCTTCTTCGGAACTAGATGAGGTTCCTGAATGTCTTTTCTTACGAATGGCATGTCTTTGCCGGTGACGCGTATTCCTCCTGGTGCTTCCATATAACTCTTTTCTTTCTTTAATATGTCTAAAAAATCTTTGAAGTGTTATTGCAGCAGCAACTACATCACCAGGATGTCTGAATAATTCTTGTGATGGATTTTCCTCGATTGGAGCTACAATATTGAATAATTCTTTATTCTGTAGAGCAATTATTTGGGCTCTTGATTTTTTCACGGTTTCTCGTTCATCAACAATTGGAAGAGAATATCCAGGTGCTGCACTTCGGCGACGTTGGGGGAGCTTGGATTCAGATAAATTAAACCTTTCGTCAAAACTTGAAGTTTCCTTTAGTGTCATTCGCCTTGACGAAACATCTATCTTATCTCTTTGTTCGACTTCCACTTCTTTGGTCTTAGAAACTATTCTTATTTCCTTCAAAATTTGTTCTCGTTCAAGACGGGCTTTTTTTCTTGCCTTGAATCTCCTGAATGCACCCTGAATAAGGATGGCTGAACGGGTAATATCCTCAGTTGATTCTTTTGTTCTAAAACAACGATATACTCTTTGAATTTGAAGAGCAGCTTTTTGATCTTTCTCTAGTTCTTTTCGACGTTTATAGCTCCTGTAATATATTAAATAGAAAATAATCATATATTTTAGATATTTTATCAAGTATTAAGATAACATACAATCTTATAAACATAGAAAATAATACCTGTAACTCGATTGTATTTTGATGACGGCGAACATCAAAGTTTCCATTTCTTTTTTATCTTTCCTTGTTTTAAACCCTTTGTATACCTTTTGAATTTGAATGGCTGCATTTTCTTCTTTTTGTTTTTCTATCAATGCAAGTTTTCTTTTCTTAAATCGTTTAAAGCAAGATTGAATCATTAAAGCAGCTGAAGTCGTCTTTTTAATTTCTTTCAACCGTTTTCGTGACTTATATCCCCTGATACATGATTGAATCAAAATAACTGCTCGTATTCTCCTCTGATTATCTTCTTTCAAGGCTTTACGGACTTTATAAGCTCTAATACATGATTGTATCAAAATAGCTGCTCTCATTCTTTTTTTATTTTCATTTATCAATGCTTTACGGACCTTATAACCCTTGTAGTGTGATTGAATCTTAATTGCCGATCGAACAAGCAGTAAGTCGTTCCTAATTTTTTTCCTGGCTTTATACCCACGAAACACTGTTTGGATTCTTATAGCAGAGCCTACAAGTGCTGCAGTCTTTTTATCATCAATCTTTTTACGCATTCTAAATCCTCTGAAAACTGATTGTATTTTTAGGGCTGCCATTGCAAGTTTTTTATCATCTAAGTTTGGGAGCTCATTATTTGTAATATACTTTCTAGTTTGAAATCCACGAAAAACTGATTGAATCCTTATTGCAGATTCTGCCAAATCCTTATCACTAAGATCAGGTAATGATTCGTCAGCCGGATTAAGGTCTTTTCTTGCATGAAAACCGTGAAAAACAGATTGAATCATGATAGCTGCTTCAGAAAGATTTTTATCATTTAAATCAGGCAAAGAATGATCATTAATATTATTCACTCTTTTTCTTGATTTGAACCCTCTAAACACTGATTGTATCTTAACTGCAGCATCAGCTAGCCCTTTGTCATTTAAGTTCGGTAGGGGCTCTTCATCTTCTTTTGCCGCAGATTTTCTAGTTTGAAACCCGCGGAAAACAGACTGAATTTTAACTGCTGCTTCTGCCAGTTCTTTGTCATTTAAATCTGGTAACGATTCAACATCCTCCTTTGTGATGTCTTTTCTTGTTTGGAAACCTCTGAAAACAGACTGAATTTTAACTGCAGCTTCTGCAAGTTCTTTGTCATTTAAATCTGGCAAAGGTTCTTCGTCTTCTTTCTTGGAAGATTTTCTTGTTTGAAACCCGCGGAAAACAGACTGAATTTTAACTGCTGCTTCTGCCAGTTCTTTGTCCTTTAAATCTGGTAACGATTCAACGTCATCCTTTGTGATGTTTTTTCTTGTTGGGGAATCCCTGAAAACAGAATGAATTTTAACTGCAGTTTCTGCCACTTCTTTGTCATTTAAATTTGGTAATGCATCATCATCATCCTGTTTGGTGACTTTTCTTGTTTGGAAACCGCGGAAAACAGATTGAATTTTAACTGCAGCATCAGCCAGTCCTTTATCATTAAGATCTGGTAAGGCTTCATCATCTTCTTTGGTAGCTGATTTTCTTGTTTGAAATCCTCTAAAAACTGCTTGAATTTTAATTGCTGCATCAGCTAGACCTTTATCATTTAAGTTTGGCAGGGGTTCTACATCTTCTTTCCTGTTAAATTTTCTTGTTTGAAACCCCCGGAAAACAGACTGAATTTTAAGTGCTGCTTCTGCCAGGTCTTTGTCATTTAAATTTGGTAATGAATCATCATCATCCTGTTTGATGCCTTTTCTTGTTTGGAAACCGCGAAAAACAGATTGAATTTTAACTGCAGCATCAGCCAGTCCTTGATCATTAAGATCTGGTAAGGCTTCATCATCTTCTTTGGCAGCTGATATTCTTGTTTGAAATCCTCTAAAAACTGATTGAATTTTAATTGCTGCATCAGCTAATCCCTTATCATTCAAGTTGGGTAGTGAATAGTCTTCATCATCATGATCATCTTGATTTTTTACATGCTTACGCGTTTTGAATCCTCTAAATACTGATTGAATCTTTACTGCAGCCTCGGCTAATTCTTTGTCATTAAGATCTGGCAAAGATTCTTCATCGTTTTTTATTTCTTTTCTTGTTTGGAAACCTCTAAATACCGATTGAATCTTTACTGCAGCCTCGGCTAATTCTTTGTCATTAAGATCGGGCAAAGATTCTTCATCGTTTTTAATTTCCTTTCTTGTTTGGAAACCTCTAAATACCGATTGAATCTTTACTGCAGCCTCTGCTAGTTCTTCATCATTAAGATCTGGCAAGGATTCTTCATCTTCTTTTATTTCTTTTCTAGTTTGAAAACCTCTAAATACCGATTGAATTTTTACTGCAGCCTCTGCTAATTCCTTATCATTAAGATCTGGCAAAGATTCTTCATCGTTTTTTATTTCTTTTCTTGTTTGAAAACCTCTAAATACCGATTGAATCTTTACTGCAGCCTCTGCTAATTCTTTATCATTAAGATCTGGTAAAGAATCTTCATCGTTTTTAATTTCCTTTCTTGTTTGGAAACCTCTAAATACCGATTGAATCTTTACTGCAGCCTCTTTTAATTCTTTATCATTAAGATCTGGTAAAGAATCTTCATCGTTTTTAATTTCCTTTCTTGTTTGGAAACCTCTAAATACCGATTGAATCTTTACTGCAGCCTCGGCTAATTCTTTGTCATTAAGATCGGGCAAAGATTCTTCATCGTTTTTAATTTCCTTTCTTGTTTGGAAACCTCTAAATACCGATTGAATCTTTACTGCAGCCTCTGCTAATTCTTTATCATTAAGATCTGGTAAAGAATCTTCATCATTTTTAATTTCCTTTCTTGTTTGGAAACCTCTAAATACCGATTGAATTTTTACTGCAGCCTCGGCTAATTCTTTATCATTAAGATCTGGTAAAGATTCTTCATCGTTTTTAATTTCCTTTCTTGTTTGGAAACCTCTAAATACCGATTGAATCTTTACTGCAGCCTCGGCTAATTCTTTGTCATTAAGATCTGGCAAAGATTCTTCATCGTTTTTTATTTCTTTTCTTGTTTGGAATCCTCTAAATACCGATTGAATTTTTACTGCAGCCTCTGCTAATTCTTTATCATTAAGATCTGGCAAGGATTCTTCATCTTCTTTTATTTCTTTTCTTGTTTGAAAACCTCTAAATACCGATTGAATTTTTACTGCAGCCTCTGCTAATTCCTTATCATTAAGATCTGGCAAAGATTCTTCATCGTTTTTTATTTCTTTTCTTGTTTGGAAACCTCTAAATACTGATTGAATCTTTACTGCAGCCTCGGCTAATTCTTTGTCATTAAGATCTGGCAAAGATTCTTCATCGTTTTTTATTTCTTTTCTTGTTTGGAAGCCTCTAAATACCGATTGAATCTTTACTGCAGCCTCGGCTAATTCTTTGTCATTGAGATCTGGCAATGATTCTTCGTCGTTTTTTATTTCTTTTCTTGTTTGGAAGCCTCTAAATACAGATTGAATCTTTACTGCAGCCTCGGCTAATTCTTTGTCATTAAGATCTGGCAAAGATTCTTCATCGTTTTTTATTTCTTTTCTTGTTTGGAAACCTCTAAATACCGATTGAATCTTTACTGCAGCCTCGGCTAATTCTTTGTCATTAAGATCGGGCAAAGATTCTTCATCGTTTTTAATTTCCTTTCTTGTTTGGAAACCTCTAAATACCGATTGAATCTTTACTGCAGCCTCTGCTAATTCTTTATCATTAAGATCTGGTAAAGAATCTTCATCGTTTTTAATTTCCTTTCTTGTTTGGAAACCTCTAAATACCGATTGAATCTTTACTGCAGCCTCGGCTAATTCTTTGTCATTAAGATCGGGCAAAGATTCTTCATCGTTTTTAATTTCCTTTCTTGTTTGGAAACCTCTAAATACCGATTGAATCTTTACTGCAGCCTCTGCTAATTCTTTATCATTAAGATCTGGTAAAGAATCTTCATCGTTTTTAATTTCCTTTCTTGTTTGGAAACCTCTAAATACCGATTGAATTTTTACTGCAGCCTCGGCTAATTCTTTATCATTAAGATCTGGTAAAGATTCTTCATCGTTTTTAATTTCTTTTCTTGTTTGGAAACCTCTAAATACCGATTGAATCTTTACTGCAGCCTCGGCTAATTCTTTGTCATTAAGATCGGGCAAAGATTCTTCATCATTTCTTATTTCTTTTCTTGTTTGGAAACCTCTAAATACCGATTGAATCTTTACTGCCGCCTCGGCTAATTCTTTGTCATTAAGATCTGGCAAAGATTCTTCATCGTTTTTAATTTCCTTTCGAGTTTGGAAACCTCTAAATACCGATTGAATCTTTACTGCCGCCTCGGCTAATTCTTTGTCATTAAGATCTGGCAAAGATTCTTCATCGTTTTTAATTTCCTTTCTTGTTTGGAAACCTCTAAATACCGATTGAATCTTTACTGCAGCCTCTGCTAGTTCTTCATTATTAAGATCTGGCAAGGATTCTTCATCTTCTTTTATTTCTTTTCTAGTTTGAAAACCTCTAAATACCGATTGAATTTTTACTGCAGCCTCTGCTAATTCCTTATCATTAAGATCTGGCAAAGATTCTTCATCGTTTTTTATTTCTTTTCTTGTTTGAAAACCTCTAAATACCGATTGAATTTTTACTGCAGCCTCTGCTAATTCTTTGTCATTGAGATCTGGCAAAGATTCTTCGTCGTTTTTTATTTCCTTTCTTGTTTGGAAACCTCTAAATACCGATTGAATTTTTACTGCAGCCTCTGCTAATTCAATATCATTAAGATCTGGCAAAGATTCTTCATCGTTTTTTATTTCTTTTCTTGTTTGGAAACCTCTAAATACCGATTGAATTTTTACTGCAGCCTCTGCTAATTCTTTATCATTAAGATCTGGCAATAATTCGTGATTATTTTTGATATCTTTTCTTGTTTGGAAACCTCTAAATACCGATTGAATCTTTATTGTAGCTTGAACGAGCTCTTTGTCTTTCAAATTAGGCAAATTATCGTCTTGGTCGTGTTTAACATTCTTACGGGTCTTGAATCCTTTGAAAACAGATTGTATTTTGACAGCTGCTTCAGCCAATTCTTTATCATTTAGATCTGGTAAAGAATCTTTATCCTCTTTCTTACTTTTTGGACATGTTTTAAATCCTCTATAAATTGACTGAATTTTGACGGCAGTATTAGCCAGATCTTTTTCTTTTAAATTGGGTAGTGTTTCCTTTTCTTTGCGTGAGTTTTTCCCCACCAATGAACTTGCCTTTCTTCGTTTGGGTTCAATGACACATGTTTTTACTCCATCTGTACTAGGAGTTATTGTTCTATCAATGTTTATAATTTTTTTAACTTCTTTGCCTTTTTTCAACTCATTTTTATCAGGAACATTTATTTCTTTTGGTAAAGGTTTATTTTTGTTTTTAGTGGAATTTAATTCATGAACAAATTTTTTAGCCTTGATATTTTGCAATTTTTTTTTATTATGTTCTTTCAACTTATTTCTAACTTTAAAGCCTCGGTAAATTGTCTGAATTGTAACTGCAGCTCTTGATAGTTGATATTGTTCTTCGTCCTTTTTGATTTGAGTATTTTCTTTTTTTAGTTCTTTTCTTGCCTTGAATCCTCTATAAACAGACTGCATCCTTAAGGCAGCTTCTGCTACATCCCCAGCATCCATGGATTCCTGGGGTAGAGGAGTTGGTTTATTATTCAGTTTTTTTGACTTTACCCCTTTATAAACAGATTGAATCTTCAAGGCAGCTCTTATAACTTCAACTGGATCTAAATCATGTGAGTCATCTTTCTTATCTTTAATTCCTCTGAATACAGATTGGATTTGCATAGCTGCCTCAGCTAACTCCTCTGCGTCCATATCTGCAAATGATTCATCTTCTTTAGTCAGCTTCTTGTGTTTCTTCTTTTCTGTTTTTTTCTCCTTTGAGGGCTGTGTTTCAATTTTCTTCTCTGTTAACCTTCGAACATTGGTACTCTTCTTCATTTGATTCGATTTTTTCTCAACTTTTTCTATTTTCTTAAGTAAACATTCTTCTTTCTTTTCCTCTGGCTTAGTGGTCTTCAATTTAGTCGAATCTTTCATTGCCAATGATTTTTTGAATAACTTAGGTTGTTCTTGTTTTGGGAACAGTTTTGAATCATGACTTGCATTTACAACTTTTACAGGTTTAGCCTTTTCCTCGGTATTGGCTTGTTCTTTTTTTTGATTTGACGAGGATGTCACCTTTTTGGACAGTTCAGCAGAAAATTTCACATTTTCCCTGATTTGTTTCCTAACTTTTTCGTTACTTGCTAAGAACGCACTATTTTTTTCAATTTCTACTATTTGACTCCGTGCCTTAGCACTTTTTTTGGGAGGCAAAATCAATTTTGGCATGGAGTCTTCTTTCCTTTTTTCACACAACTTTACCTTCATATCACCTTCTTTAACTTCTACTGACTTTGCAGGGATTTTCTCCTCTAACTTTTTAATACCTTTAGTAGCCACATCTTTCTTTTTGGCCTCCTTACTTTTCTGAGTATTTTTTTCCAACTCTTCCATTTTTTTCCTTTCCTCAACTATTTGTCTTACTTTTTTGCGTTCTCTATAAGAACGATATAAGGCTTGAATTCTAATAGCGGATTTAATTGTCATATTCAGTTCCTGTTGCTGTCTTTTTCCTTTTGCAAATCTTCGATATGATTTTTGTATTTTTATTATGGCCAAGGAAACTTCCCGCGCATTTTTTATTTTTCTGTGCCGCCTAAATGTTTTTTGAATTTTGATAGCAGCGTTCATCGCTATCACAGCCTGCCGCGTCTTGTGTCCACGGAATACTTTTTGAATTTTCAGAGCAGCAGCTGTCTCATCGATTGTTATCCGTGGCTCATCGTAGATATCTTCAATCGCATTTTGATATGAGTCCTGTCTTCTCTTAAATGGATATCGCCTTCTAAGCACCTCTTCTTCATCTTCGTGATCTTCAGGACCGATAATAGCTTTTTGATAGGAATCCTGTCTATTCCCTTTGAGCCTAGGAGGTTGACGACGGGGTGAAGGAGGGGATATCTTGTCATAGCAGGTATTTATGGCTTGAAGGTAGGAGTCTTGTCTCCTTGGACGACTATTGATATTATTGTTATTGATATTCGTAGAATTATTATTATTATTGTTATTGTTATTGAAGATATTGTTACTAAAGGCATTTTCTGAATTTTCATTCACAATATCATTGTTATTTGCTCCGTTGAGCTCATAATTGGATCTCACAGCTTCTTGATAAGATGCTTGCCGAATTTTCCATGAGCTTTTTAATGTACCCTTGTTGTTGTTGTCTGATTTTGATTCTTCATCAGGTGATAAACAGCCCATCGCTCGAAGATATGAGTCTTGCCGCTTCTTCGCAGAGAAGGGCTCTCTAATGTCATCTGACTCGGATACTTGCTTATAAAACGCACGGATTTCAGCTATTTCCTTTCGGGTTTTATATCCTTTATAGTTTGATTGAATGCGAATGGCGGCTGCATTGGCGGTCTCAATTTCTTTTTTGTGTAAGTCTTCAATTTGATCTGTGAATTTATTATATCTGAAAACAAAGTAAACATTAGTATAAGAATTTCCAAACACAGTCTATATATAATTGTCCAATCAAACGAGATTAAATTACCTAAAGCGTGAACCAGCACTCTCCATAGAACTAGATTTACTACTTGAGAACGAAAATTTGGGTTTTTTATAGTAGGGTGAACGAGCTCCAATAATATCCGCTGCATCTTCACCTTCAGATGCAGCAATTGCCCGAACGTAAGAGTCCTGTTTCCTAAACGTGGAACCACACTCTTTTGCATGCGTTTGAGGCGACTCATTTTCGGTACCACCCTCAAAACTTAAGCCATGAATTGCTCGCATATACGATTCTTGTTTCCGAATGGACACCCGTGGAAGTGGAGTGATATCATCATCTTCATTATTCTGGATAGCTCTCATGTACGAGTCTTGTTTTCGCATTCTTCTAATGGAGGATAAAAAGATACATATAAATTAAACAATTAATTCAAATATATTAAAATCCAATAAATAATTTGTGTTAGTGCAGGGATATATTTTGATAACTGTGTTAACTTTTTGCTTGAGGATTATCAATACTTATAATGCTACAATACCTATGGGACATGGATATTTGGATCTAATAAATGGGTTTATATTCAATAAAGTATGACAAATGGTTGATAAATGGGCATTTATACTTCTGTTATGCCATTGTTGTGATTTCTCCGTTCTTCTACACCTCACTCAAGCAGGTTTGAAATATATTAAGAACAAATTTTGTAATATTAATATATATTTGATAAAATAGTTCCATATCTACATTTATGCAATGATGGGCAAAACGTAGGGGAAAATTATAGTTTTGATATTAGTAAAGGAAAAACGGTTGATGCTATTGTTCTTTTTGTACAAGATCGTCATATAATGTTAACATCTCTTTCAGTTAACATAATATTATTGGTAAACTTTCGAATACACACTGCCAAGAAATTTTTTGGAAAAAAGAAATGGAATTTCCTTATACTTCTAACAATCGATGACTTTATCATCAGGTAAGACAGTAATTAGGTCATTCAAATGAAGAAGAATTAAGATTCAATATGAGTATAAACATTTATTTGTAAAAAATCAAAATATTTTTGTTTCAATTTTTATCTAAATTAAAAAATCCTTCTTGCCGCTATAACTGCTCAACAGACTTATGGTATTCTTGTTGTTAGTTTTTCATGATAGGGAGGTGTGATATCTTTGCAGGCATTCTTCAAAATGTTCCACTTACTTGTGGGACACTTTTCCCAAACTTTTCTGTCTAGGTGTTCCCACAGGTTCTAGGAGAATTGGTCTTGAACCTTTTACGTATTCGTCTTGTACGGTTGTTGCCTTCTGACACTTTCGCCTTAAGACGGGTTTGCCTTGTACAATATTGCCTTGCGATGTTTTCACCGAGAGCCTTTTTTGCCTTGGATAATAATAAAAGGAATTTTTCTTCCTCGTTATAAAGATTTGTTAGTTGAATTTTTTAACGTTGTATTCACAATGATGGGTCACGTGTAGATATTCCCCTCACTTCTTTAAAATTTATTAAGTAAAGATTATCTTTTTTGTTATATGGGCCTAGACATAGGCTCAACAAAAAAAAAATCAGGTTCCTAACGACTGTTCCAGACTATAGGATTACAAAATATTCACGAATATTCGATATAATATTTTAGAATGAAGGAAATAATTCATTTTAGGACATCTCCTAGATATTCTTAGTCAACTTTTCAATTCATTCAGACATAATCTTAAAAGTCGTTGTTCTAGATATTCTCTAAGAGGAGGATTTCATCGACACAGGGTATATGTCTTTGGAGATTTAATGTGATCATATCTAACCAAATGAATTTCATACATATATCAAATGATTATTTAGACAGATCCTCTTGAAATACAATTTAAAAGATGGAAATTCTCATAAAATTGGCAACTGTTTTTTATACTATCTTTCCCCTATACATTGAGAGTTGAATATAAATAAACTGGAACCAATAAAATATTCTCAATCATGGTCCAAGTTATATACTTCATGAAATGGTTAATAAGGATAGATTAACCTAAAATGATTCGATACGTTTTCTTTTATTAGAGAAGAAAAGGTTAAATATGTCACAATTTATTGTATTATACAATGGAAAGGGATTTCTGATTGTATATTGTATACTTTTCCACAAACTCATTTTATGTAATTTTTAGGTAATAACAGTGTTGATCGTTTGAGTATCCAAAATAGTTCACTGAGCAACTATTTGTATCTCTTAAAAATGGAAATTGATGATTTTATTCTTCTGTATCTCTTGAGAAAAGAAACTTTGATGTGAGGTAATATTGTCCATCACAAATTTATAAAGTCTCGCCCATCAGATATATCTCCGGTTATAACAATCTACGCAGAAGACTCTCTTTATGTAATAGGAAAATTAACAAACTAGTTACACTGTTTGCTTATGTTCCTTAGAAATTTCATAGTCGCCTATGTTCTATGTACCATCTTAGGCATGGACTCTTTGAGTTTTTATGAGTTTGAAATAGACTGAAATAATAATCAAAGTTAGTTTTTTTATTAGTTAATGATATTTCAACCTCAAACTGTGAAGATCTCCTAATCTTAGAAAATCCTCAAAGCTCGACAACTCTACAGCTCAATGGGGCTCTTGTATCTATTTATCAACCACTAAAAAGGATGATTTAATTCGGAAGAGTCTTGAAACTATACTTTTCTTCCATTCGTTGGGATCCAAAATCCTCACAGTAATAGGAAGATGATTAATTGCCACATATAATCACAAAGCACGCATAAGAAAGAAAAAATACACTAGATTGCTGTATAATTTACTCCCGAGGCACAGGAAGGGAAGCTCAGGTAAAGGGTCTAAGCGAGTACAGCAAAATGTATGATTGTAATAAAGGATAAGTTAATGCAGTATGTTGGTATATTATATTCAAAAATACATGTAGACTTTCATGTAAGAGGTCGTCATCTCAACTCTATTTACTCTTGATGTAAGTCAATATATCTTCATGGCATTTTGATGAAGAAATGGACTGCATTTGAATGCCAATTATTTTTCGCAACAGACCGTAGTAGTAGCATTTCGTGATTACTTTCCGATACTTTGAAACCAACGTATTATAATTAAGGTGTGAAGAATTGTGAATACAACAGTAAAAATTCTACACAGAACCTATATAACCAAGAAGAAATATTATTCCCTCTATTATTATTCAAGACAAAAAAATATCAAGGCGAAAACCTCACAAGGCAAAACAGTACGAGGCAAAAACGTCTCAATGCAAAAGCATCACAAGGGAAAAACGTCTCAAGGTGAGAATCTCTCAAACCGAAAATCTACAAGGCGAATACGTAAAAGGCAAAAATGTTCCAGGCGAATCTTCCTAATACGGTTCACACAATAGTCATATTAGTTTCTAATCAAGAGGGCTGGCCATAGCTCTATATATAAGATGTGAGAGGCTTCTTTCATTTGCATGAACGTATCGGATCGTTGTCGTTGTTAAGCTAGGCCAAAACAGACAAATAATATACAATGGATCTATTTTTTTCATATTAATCTTTATCGTGTTAAAGTAAAATATATTGATCAAGTATCAAAAAATATTGATATGGATGAAAATAACGAAAAAGTATAGATTTCAAACTTTTTCTTGCCAGTCTATATTTTTTTTTTTAAATACAACTATGTTAATAAGCACAATTCGGCTAAATGTTTACAGATTCCTCATTTTTGAGTGTTACTACTTGATCTAAAAATAACCATATAGCAACAAGTGTGCGTAGCTATGACTTCAGATCGAGTCTTACTAAAATTAAAAAAAGGAATGCATATCTAGGGGTGTAAATTTTAAGTATTTTTAATGTGCCAGTTTTTATCATTCCTGGCAATCTATTTTTTTTAAAAGATGTTTGCAATTACAGGTATTATTTTTATATTGAGGAGAGAACATATAAGTATAAAGTGTATTACCAAGTTTGTGGCACACATGAAAAACGGAGAGTAAGACTGAGAATTTTTGGGAATTATCTTGTATATTTTTAAGCAACGTTTGTTTGCTCGCCAACCCCTAATAACTCCTAGCAATGTTTGATACTATTGGTACTAATAAAATATATTATATATATATTTAAATATGTAAAATTACAATATTTTTCCTACACTAATAGCAACTTAAATATAGAAAATTCTCCTTTTTATGTTAATAATTCATTTGATCTGCCACAAAAAAATCATATGCATGCAGTTGTTAAAAAAAATCTGATTAATCCCTTAGAGGCACAGAAAATTACAATTAAATGTCGTAAACATTCCCTGTTGCAAATTAAAAATAATAATATAATATATTATATTTGAAAGTCTCGTTAGTCAAATGAATGTCTTAAATACATTTGTAAACAGTATTGAGCATTTCAACTTATCAAATAAGTTCCAATATAACATAAATGTATTTCCCAAAATACATTTGGATAATATTTTTTTAGTCTGCACATTTATGAAGTAAAAAATAAATGTTGAATGCAGGGGTATTACTAGCTTTCATCCTTGGGGGGGGCTTAGTCCAAAAATTATCAACATCGTTCTATAATTAGTTATATAAATAGGTTTATTTGATTTATATAGTAGCGTAGGGTGCCCGTGTTGCAGGGATAAATAGAAGAGAATAGTAATTAAGAATGAAGGTTGAAGAAAAGAGAAAAATGTAAAAAGAGAAAGGAGGAGAACAGAAGATGGAAGAAACAGAAAGAATTCGGTCAAAAACATAATCTAATGACCTCGGGAGCACAAAAAAAAAGTATCATAGGAATCTGCTCGGTTATTTTATACGTCTACTTGCTTTATTTCGGACGGATCTGTTTGACCATTTTGGATCCCATGAGTGATAAAACCCAAAACAGACTTGCAAATATGTATATTATATTATATGATAAGAAAGGGCTAGCGACAACACTCGAGGGATGTCTCCTTTTCGTGATGTTTATTCATAATATTTTGTGTTGACGCATCAAAAATGCGTCTGAGATATTATCTTAGAATGTTTCATTTTGTCCATGATATACATACGTATTTGTTCTAACTCATTTAGAACTAAAGGAATTTTGAACTCATAAAGAGATAATCTAATGAATATATGGATAAACAAAATATTTGACAAAATAAATTCCTTACATTGCTTTTATCTCTGGAGAGAAGGAGGGAGAGGTGAAATGGAGTGCGAATGTTTTTCTTTATTTTCACCCACAAGTACTAATTATCCAGAAGTCATTAACCTTTTAAATTGTATTACCTGCGTAACAGTTGATATATTTACATGTAGGAGAGAATTAACAGAGAAAATTGACATTGGGAAAATTTTCGTCATTTATTAACACTATCCCAATACCTCGGCCCAAAACTTGTTTTGTGTAATGGCAGGACCATCCAGGAGTTTAAAAACCACAGCCACAACTTCGCAAAGCATTACCATGGCATAAAACAAGTTTTGGGCTGAGGTATTCTGATAATATTAATAAATGACGGAAATTTGCCAATTGGCAATTTTCTACACTGGCAATTTTCTCAAAATTTTATCAAAATAAGTTATGTTTTTTACTATAAAATACATTCAATGATGATTTTATGTTGGAATTATGTCCTTGCCTAATATTATACGTGTTCGTCACTCCATGAGTCTTTTCTAGTATGAATAATTCATCATGTTCTATGTGAACGGAGAAGTGATTCTTCTTTCGAATCGTTGACGTGTTTGTATATTTCCGTTTTTCTTATTATATAAATATATCCCTATTTTGTTTCTGGTTCGAATTCATTAAATAGTGAGATTTTGTTGTTGTAAGTATTGAAATTTTGGAGCAAGATTCCATCATTTTTCGAACAGAAAACAACCATTTAATACATTTTATACTAATACATATTAGATATTTTGATTAATAAGTTCCAAAAGAACATCATTTTTAACCAAAAATTACCAAATTGATGTATAAATCTCATTTATTTATATACATTAAAGTGAAACATCATTGAGTAAAAATAGCTGCAAAATGTCCGAAGGCGAAATTGTTCAAGGAAATATAGTTTATAGGGAAAATTACCTAACTAGTATTGTGTAGGTTCTCATTTATTCGATCCTGTTTAGTCACGTCTTAGAGGCGGTTCAAACGGTCTTAGAGACCGTTTTTTAAGAATGTCAGTTTTTAGGACTGTCAGTACTAACAGAATTGATTTAAAAAAAAGGAATAATTATATTTGAATGAGATCCTGAAAGACCGAACTGTATAAATTGGTTGACTAATATGTGGACAGAACTGGACCACATGAAAGAACAAACACAACGAATTTAAGTGTATTATAAATTCATAATGACTGTTCAATGGTTCTATCAAAGCTGTGAGAGGGTCTTTTGGGAGTACCAATTAAATTTTATCATTTGCAGATATACGAAATGACAACAAAAATAACTTTAATTATAAAACTTTTTTTTGTTTTTAACAGCATCAGGTGATACATTTGATAAGTATCTGGTAATGTGTGTTAGTAGCATAATAGTATACCCGTGGCTTAAAGTATTGTAGATGCATATCTTACCTATAGGGTGACCCATCAAAAGATTGGAAATCCATTTTTGGATTACCTCCTTCAGACTCTGGCGATAGTTCACCAACTGCTTTTAAATAAGACTCTTGTTTTCTCATACGAACTCCACGAGTTTCTTCGTTATGTTCATCTTCAAATGATCCTCCGATTGCACGTGTATAAGAGGGTTGTTTCCGTATCATAAGTATTTGCTTATTACGCCGAAAATTTTGCTGCAAGCCAGACTCAACAGCATTTTCATAAGAACTTTGCTTTTTGATATTTCGTCTTTTTATTGCACTAGAGTATATAGCGCTGGCATAGGAGTCCTGCTTTGTGAGAGGCAATTGTGTACGGTTCTTAATTTCCTCAACCAGATTCCTGTCTTCTGTTTCGGATTCTGTTAAACTAATATTATCTTCTACAGATGATCGATGCCCTGGACTGGTTGTTTTACTCATAGGAGATGAAGCTATTGAGGAAATTGCTGGTTGTACAGGTGTTGTTTCAAAACTAGGTCCACTATGGATGGGCTTTGGACCGCAAAAGCTTGTTTCTATTGCTCTTAAACTTGACCCTCCAATAGGGGAATTACTTTTTATAGATGGTGTAAAGCTTTCACGAGATGTGATTGATCCTCTACGATCAATTGGATCTCTAAGATCCGTAGCAGAAGCATCGATCATTTTGAAGTTATAATTGACTGCTGCTTTTTTAGCAGCAGGTGAAGACTGTTCATTTTTTGATCTTTGTGAGCGACGAATATAAATTCCCCGAGAGAGGGGAGAAGATGTATTTTCTTTAGAATCCAGGTCTTCGATTCCAGATCGACGTAAATCCAGAGAGGAAGGACCTTCTCTGAATCCAAACGTCACAGACTGATCACGTTGACCCTAATATGATAATAAACATATAAATAATGACAATCATAATCGGAAAGAAAGTGTATTCTTACAAAAATAAGTCTCTCCGTTTGGTCAAGAGGAGACGTGGGCTCTGGAGGGTTTCTTCTTCGAAAAGAGTCAACACGTCTTTTAAAATCTGCGTGAACGTTTTCTCGAATCCCTAGGAAAAGGTAATTAAATTAAGTTATGTGTTTATCATTTTTAAAATAGAATTATGCATAATATGTAGTATTAAAGTTTCAATATAAAAATAAATGTTTATTAATGGGTTTTAGACTAACTTTAGGATTTCAGAAAGAAAATTTAGCAAACCATGCCTAGATCTAATAATTTATAAGCAAGCTACTCAATAACTACATGCTAAATATACCTGGCAATGTAGGTGGAATGTCAGTCCCTGGTGACAAATCAAAGGACGCAACACTTATATCTTCAAAGGAAGCAAATGGAGCTGGACCACGCTGCACTTGTGACGACTTATAGCCACTTTGACTCTTGTCATGCTGTTGATTGTGTTCATTCATGTTTACTCTTCAGCATTTCCCTAGCAATTGTAAATTCATTTGCAAAATCAAAAGAACAATAAACATTTAATGTAATATCATTATAATATTATTTTATGAAGAAGTGGGTTACAACAGCTATATGAATATTCAGGCGCTAGGTAATTTTGCTTCCAAGTTTTTTGCCTCAAGGATATTTCTCCTTAGTATATAAATAAATAAGATTTATACGTCGTTTTGGTTAATCTTGGTTAAATTTGATGTTCCCTTGGAATTTTTTAATCCAAATATGTATTGTGTATTACGATAAAACGCATTATATGGTTGTTTTCTGTTGGAAAAATGATGGAATTTTGCCCCAAAATTTCAATGCAAATACCAACAAAATTTCACTACTTAATGAATTCGAACCAGACACAAAAAAGGTAATAAAATTAGTATAATAACAAAAATTCAAAGGGCAAGGATTCGAATCAAAGAATTGCTAATCACTTCTCCGTTAGTAATTATCATTAAGCATGATGGAATATTCATACTAAAAAACTCATGGACTGACAACAAGCATAGTATAAGGCAAGAGTATAATTCTACCATTATCCCAACAGAAAACAAACATTTAATGTATTTTATAGTAATAAATATTATGTACTTATTTTGATTTAAAAAATTCAAAGGGAACATCAATTTCAACGGAAAAAAACAATAACGACGTATAAACTTCATTTATTTATATGTTAAGCCGAAATATCCTTGTGGCAAAATATCCTAAGGCAAAATGTAAAAAGACAAATTTACCTCGCACCGAATGTTCAATAGTTTTGAAAAAAGAAACATGCTTAGATTTGTCATCTTTAGTATAAACTTAGAAATATATTTTTCTTAGTACCCATTTATAATATGTGTGTGTGTGTGGATATACATATATACAGTACATACATTGAATATTTAATTATATGGTATAGTATAGTATGGTATTACTTGGTATATAAAGGATGTGCAGAATAAAATATATATAATTTAATTCAAGATTTATACATTATCTTTGGCAAATAACGTAGTTACTACTTGAGGATATTCATAAATATATGAATAATTATATAACATAAGATGGGATAATTTTTCTCAATATTGCGACGGTATGATAAACATATCCGTTGATATGAGTACTATAATTTATATTAGTTTAAAAAAGTGATAGAGCCCTAAGGAGCCTCCCATTTTTAAGGTTAACTGAACTTGATAAAAATCAGTTATTTGGTAACACTGATAATAAAAGATACTGAGACTTCATGAAGTGAAAATTATTTTTAAAGAAGAGTGTAGAAGTATTGAGGTTGCGAGAATAACGAAAAAAAGTAAAGGATTATCAGGTTAACAAAAGTCTCTCCAACAGAAATTGATTATATTGATGATATCAAAATTCTATTTAAAGTTCAAATACTGCACAATCAAATTGACTGAATTTGTATATAATATGTTCATGTAAAAATTGAAACAAATATATATCGATTTATTACTCGTTAGACAGTTTTTCAATGGTTTTATATTGTACTTGACTCTTTAAAAAATCCTCTTTGGTTTTTCATTGAATTAAAAAACTCATAATGCGTTTTTCTCTGTTTCATGAAAAAAATCCAAGCTTGCTTTTATCTTATCGCCACACATATATGAATTTATAAAATTAAAAGCTATGAAATGACGTTTAAAAAAATATCTCGGATAATACAATGGGGGTAAAACAGAAAGAAGGCCAGAAATCATCTTGTAGTTAGTCAAATAAGTCAGTCATACCAACTGCAATTATTTTCTTAAGTACTCCCAGACATCCTAAATAGTATTCTATTCGATACTGTATATAGAATTATTTCGTAAAATTTTATTAAAATCGAACCTTTCCATTTGTATATGTTAGCCAAAATTGATGATAAGTACCTTTGTTCCACAATGGACATTTCTTTCCGGTATTATTGATCTTGATAAAACATATTTTTAGTTCTTCTAGAAGTGTACAATTATTCCATACAATTTACAAGATCTAGGGCGACGGATGTGTATTTGAACAAATGAATGATGAATAAACAAATGTGAACGTTAAAGGGTATCCACACAATGACTGATTCTTCCATTAAATGAGATGTCATCCACCGAGCAAGGGACAAAAACATTTTCTAAAGAGATGAGATCCTTGAACACCGTGGATATCCCAATGTCATAAACAGATATGAACAGAACTACGAGTGGACTCAGATCCATATATCCGGATGTATTTTTTTTTAAATCCATCCAAACAATACTTATTGTCTTATAAATAATTAGTTTGATGACTATAGATATGAACTGTTTTCACAAAAAAGTGCTAAATCATCTTTTTTTTTTCCTTTCCCCCGATGAAGTAGTTTGAATGTAGGTATAAAATAGCAATTATACAACCTTTAATACGATGGTTTCCAAACATTTAAAAGGAATCACGGAGTACTATTGCTACGGTACGTAGTGAAAAAACATTAGATTCATATGCAGACCGTTTCGTCAACAAAAGGCCATAAAAATATACTGAAACATCTACTAACATCAAGGATTGTACTATAGTTCTGAGTTATAGATCAAGATCAAAATGTGGACCTCGTCCATGAAAGTCTCTACATGAATTTGTGAATATAATATAATCACATACTTCATTAATTTATCACAATCCTAGTTTTTGCTGTTCTCGCTTTAACCCTTCACTTTTGCTTCCCTCCCTTTGCCTCTTGAATAAATTTTCTTGCAATTTTGTGTTTTCATGCCTTATATGCATTTCTATGTGTGAAAAAAATCTTTTGTTTCTGGCAATTAACCATCTTTCACTTACAGTGAGGATATTGGATCCTACCAAATGGAAGAAAAACATAGTATCAGGGCCCTACCAAAATAAAAAAAATTCAAAAATTAAAATTTTTTGGAAAAAAAGTTTCCAAAATTAAATTTTTGGAACAAACGTTTCAAAATATTATTTTTTTCCGATTTTTTTTTTCAAAAATCCATAGCTATTCTCAGAAAATTAAATTTTTTGGGAAAAATTTACAATCCTTAGCTATTCTCAAAAAATTAAATTTTTAGAGAATAAAAATTCAAAAATCCATATCTATTCTCAAAATGTTAGGTTTTTTAGAAAAAAAATCAAAATATACAGCTGTTCAGAAAAAAATTAATTTTTCGGATTAAAATTGGAATTCTAAAATTCTAAAAAAAAAATTAAAAATCCATAGCTATTCACAAAAAAATTAATAAGATTTCAAATATTTAATTTTTTGAAAAAAAAAATTAAACATTAAATTGTCTATTAAAAAACCGAAATGTTCTTAATTGAGGGGGGATCAATTAAGAACATTGATCTTAATCCAGCTCACCTACTGCGGACGCCCCTGAGAGTTATACCACTTGTTAAATATTGTTTCAAAATCTCAAGTACCTCCAACGGGTACGTGTACTCCCATTTGAGAACCATTGATATAAAAGGACTTATACCAAAACGAAAATTTCCTCATACACCTGATTCAATCATTATGATATAAAAAAAAGATTGGCACATATAAAGTGATATGAAACACCGTGTCCTCAACATTGAACACTTTTGGTAATAATTTAAGGATGTTCAGAAATATAATTTTGTAGAACCCACAAAAATAGATTTGTATACCTACCTAAAAAACTATTAGTTTGAAAATATATTAAATTATGAACTTTTTGATAACTTAATAAAGTAGGTTGATTGCAATTTGATAAACTAAAATAACAAATACTGTTGGGAAATATAATTATTTAACTAATGATATATATACATAACTATGATTGATTTGAAACAATTATAAATATAAATACTGGATTCGTGTACTTTAGCGCAAAAAAATATCTACCTAAATACAACAATCATTAATAAAGTTTTCAGAGATATAATAATAAATATATTTATTGTTATAATCCTTGACTTTCATATCTTGATGTATAATTCTTGAATAAAAGTTTGATGTAAGTAAACATTACTAATTATGTTCATGGTATTTTGATTGAAAATATGGACTGCATATGAATACCAAATATTCTACGCAACGTACTGTAGCCGTAGTATTCTGTGATTCTTTCTAAATGTTTATAAAATTTCGTATTAAGGGTTGAATAACTGTGAATGTCTAATTTGTTTACCTTTTGCTTTCAAGATTCTCAAAGCAGGAATACAACTGTAAAAATTCCACTAACGAACTTCTAAAACTATTCCCTTTATATACAAAAAAAAAAAAAAAAGGTAAAACAGCCTCAAGGCAAAAACGTTGGAAAGCAAGACAGTACAAGGTTAAAACGGGAGAAGGTGAAAACGTTACTAAGCAAAACCCTTACAAGGCAGGCACTTTCAAGTCAAAAATGTTTAGGCGAATCCTCCTATAACCAACTTGTCTGTTTGAAAGAGGTTTTGAATTAGGTATGATGTTACTTTAGTGATTCAAATGTCGTATTTAGTAGTACTAACTACGTCATTTTTCCCCTGTTGTTGTTTACCTCCAAGGGGTAATTGTACTCCCATTTGAGAACCACTGATCTAAAAGAACTTATACCAAAACGAAAATTTCATCATACACCTGATTATTCAATAATTATGATATAAAAAAATGAAAATATAAATGAAATAACTTGAAATAAGAGTATTTTAATAATATTAAATGTATGTTGTTTCTTATTAGGATGAATTTGAACCGTTTTTTACAGGTATACTTTAGTTGAGAGAAAAGAGGAAAAAAGAACACAAAAAAATAAATTTGAACCTTCGGCGGACTGTATGATACATTTGTACCCATTTTCATATGAAAGTATGTCTAACTTTTTATCAACACATCTGAGAGCTCTCAAAAAACTACTCTAAGACCATTTCCAATGCAGCTTGAAGATAATGGTTTTTCATAACGATCCGGTTACTACAAACCAGATTTCATTGCGAGTATGTTCAACTATTTTGCAAGATCTTTCAGAAACTTTCTCCATTGTACTTTTTTCATTATCCCTGGGTTGTTTTGTCTGTAGATAATAAACGACGCTAAGGCAGAGACGTGGATCATATTATAGAAAAATACCAAAGGCCAACGCATTGCTCATTGTTTTACAGCGTAATCTCTCAGCATTGTACCAATCTTGCTGAGGTTTTGTTATAATATATGGTTGATAATCTCTGGCTTGCTTGATTGCGTGGTCTCTACTTTTCTAGTTATATACATAGATGACAGAAGCACAACTGATATGTTCATCTTAAGGTGTTATGAAAAAAAAGTTGCCTCTTTATGGTGGGCAAAATTGTTCAAGTAAACTTTCTTTTCCTTACTTGAATGTCTATTACTTGATAGGAATCTTTTTTGTTTATTGCTCTAACTAAAGGCATATCTCAGATGTTCAATACTTCTAAATAAATTGTCGGTGGTCCTAGAGCCTTTATACATATATAATGATCCAAAACTGTATCTCCCACAATTTCACCAGTTTGGGGCCATCTACTGGTTTTCTAGTATAAAGTTTGCTATGTAGAGGGTAAGCGTTGGACGCATCACAATCGCAGAAAATCTTCTATCATCCCTAGCCGGTTTAGATTGTATATATTGAGTGAAACTTTTACACCCTCGAATTAGAAATAACTGTTCTTCAATAATGATATATTCATGTGGATTGTAGGATATCTCAAAATTTTTATATAACAGTAGACAAAGATATCTTGTTGATGCAGCTTCATCCGTTGGAGCAACCTCTACACATATATTTTCGTTGTCAAATCTAATAACTCTGAGCATCATCTTGATGCGGCTACGAGACATAGTTGAGAACCTTTTTTCTACATATCTTCAAGAGTCTCTCGATGTACACCAGCAGCAATAAGAATGCCAAAAAATGTATTGAGCTCAACGTTAGTAAATGGCTCAAATGGTATTACTGTTGACTGTTCAGAATCATTAAAAAATCTTAGGATGAGGCTATTGTTAAAAGCTTTACAAATTCTTCTACCTTTCCAATTTTTTTCTCTCAAAATGATGTCACTCATCTCTGTACTGATCACAGACATACATAGCTATTTTCTGTAAATAAGTTGGTGTTAGCTGCAGGCCCACCTCTTTGTTGAAGAATGTTACGCAATCTTGTTTGCACCTTTGGCACTGGATTTTTAAGGCATTCAGTTTCATCCTTCGGCATCTAAGTGAAAATTTGATTTTGAGATACAGCAGTACCAAGTTCAACGCTTTCATCCAAGCCATATTTTTCTTCCTTCATGCTTTATCGAAAATCAAACGGATCAAAAAATAATATTTTTTTAGAAAAAAATATCATTTAACATTGAAAAAAGAACACCTAGTTCAATCAAAATATATGTGGGTACATTTGTACAGATGCTGTCTGTTAAGGGTGTAAAATTATACAATCTGAATAAGGTTAATACAGTTAAAACACTTCAACTTTTAGGAATTTTGTGACTCCCACTCTGAATCAAAACCCCATCAACATGCCAGTGAGACGAATTCTACCTCATTCTTGAAGAAGTTGAAATACGACTCGGTTGGTTTGTTTTTTCTCTGACGAGATCTATTAGGATGCTCATGTGGTGTAGCACAAGTTCCCCTCTTCGGTCATGGCCGTTGGCTTCATTTTTGCTGTATTATATGTGGAGATCTACCAGAAATCATTTACTTTATCCTCAAAAATAGATAAATTCCTCAAGATTTTCTACGGAATCATCGTATACTTCTACGTATGAGAACTATATAGTTCCATAAAACGACAGAATAATCTGCTTAAAGATCCAGGGAGGAACAAAGAGAGTTCTCTTCCTCCATCCACAGCTCCTTCATTTAAGTTTTTTTGTATTTTTCTCTTTATTTCATCTCTGCTTCGTCTCCTAGTCTAAGAAAACTATTTCATTGGTTAGTGTTCTTGATGTATACAACACAGAAATAACTCATCTCAATCACATTGATATCAATTCAATTTATAAGGTGGAGTTTGTTATTTATGGTCTATTTTGATAATTATATAACCTGGACACTATAATCCCAAAGAGAAAAATATATAGAGAGGTGACAAGGCATACGTTTGTCGTATAATATAGGGATTTTTTGATATCTTATTCGAAGTTGGGAATTTAAAAAAATAGAGATACAACACTTTGAAAGAACTCATATTCAGGGGTTTTTAGAGTCATAGAAGTCAAATAATTTTGTCGTCACAAGGAAAACAATTATTCATGTAAAGAATATACTTGTTTGAGTCCTCATTGAACAAAAAAATTATATAAAATTTCCTAAAAAATATCTTGAGATATCAAAATAGTTACTTATCCATACGGATTGGTTCGGTACTTTTGTTCAGTATGAAGTTAACTCACGAATTCATTATTCCTCCCCTTCTTTGTTCGAAATCTAAATGTACATATCTGTCTCCATAACGTATTCTGAGAAGGAAAATGTTGTTTTTCTGATTCAAACTCCTATGGGATGGGATACAATTCAAATATAGGTAGTTTATCATAATTTCGATGGAACTGGGTATCTAGGAAATTTATGGAACCTAAGACCAGGCTTAGTGCTCTTATTTGAGAAGCCATAGAACAATATAAAACCACGATGACTATGTCAAATGATAATTCAAACCAATGTATACAAAACAACAAACTGATATTATTGTTGAAACTAATAGCAAAAAATTAAAGCAAATACGTTAACTATAATTTATAAGTGCTGAACGAATCGCTGTAAACAGTTTGAATTTTACTTCGGTATCAATCTGCCGATTATTTTTAAATTAAATAATAACCCCAAAACAGCCATAAATTGAAAAACCTAACTATATATCCCTGTAAATAGAATTAAGAGGATTTTTTAAATAATTAAGGATATGTTCAAGTCAAATCAAGTTCAAGTTCTATTTTTCCCTTCGGATTAGAACATATCTACAATTACACACATTACTAGAGCTGTACATTATTTTTTAAGATAAGAATGTGTTTCCCCTGTCTGCCTAACCAAGCCAAGTAGCCGATAATAAATTCTTGCCATCTCTCTATATTTTTTCTCTATGTATAAGCCTCACCGCTGATTAGCCATTTTTTTATTACGTACGAGTCTCTTTTGTGATTGGAATACAAGTGGAAGATGATTATAGACTTTTCTCGATAGTTTAGCCTACAATGCCTTTCTATTCTGCTATTGGATATAAATAATGTTTGTATCTTTTATCAAATCATCCTATACTTATATTATTGAACTGAAGAGTTATACAAAGAAAAATATAATGGAAAATACAGAAATTCCTCATCCTCCACCCACAAATCTTTGAAATTCTTGTGTTCAATCATTCTATTATTAGAATTTTTCTGCAATTTTTCATATTTGAGTCATATATACATAAAATTAGAGCAAAATTGTTTCTAACTGTCTTATATAATTATCGCCAGTAACTATTATTAATTCCATCTGTAGATAATTTTGATTAGTTCCCTGTAATTTCGAAATTAATATTTTCTCATCACCCTCTTTTTTCGTTATTCAAACGCGTCCAAGTCCGTAAAATATAAAATTTATTAGCGTATCGAGACGTGTAAAGTACTTCAAAACATCTCAAATAATGTCATGAATTCTTATCTTTGTCTGTGAGAATATATATATCGAGAGAAATCGAAGTACTTCATGAAAAAAAATAACACACCATGGGATTCTAGGAGATATTAAAAAAAGAGGGATATGAGGTAATGTATTCTAAATAACGATGAACAATTTAAAAGTGTATTTTTTGTCGTTTACTTTTTGAATTCGTTGATCGTTCTTAAACGATTTTTTTTATTGATGAACATATATAGATCAACAATCCTGATATAAATTTGCATTAGTGTCATTAAAAATATATTTGTTAGAACCCGACTTTACTAAAAGGTTAATTATTTGAACTGTTGAATTACACTTATGTCCACAATTCAAATAATTTTTTTAATTAATTTATTTAATATACATTACGGGGCGGATAATTTATTTGATAGGTTTTCAATAATTATTTTAAAAATATGTGTTTTTGATTGACAAGTTTGTTACCGACGAAAAAGTCTTAAGGCCAGTAACGAGTATTCGAGACAGTAATAAATAAACTCTTAATTCCGCAAGTGTTTTTTTTAATTAGACTAAAAAATACCCTAGCAACCTCAGCTTGCGGTACACCCCTAGTTAAAATAAACATACTATTTAAATTATAGGTAGTTATTTTCTTTGTCAGTGGGAAAACTTAAATAATCGGTAAGGGATCAAATACTTATTTTCTCCACTACATATACCTATAATCAGTATAGATTTATTCCCGTAAGTTGTTGTTGCGTGCAAGCATGTCTTAAATCATTCCAACTGCCTAATACAAAACCGTATTTTCTACGACACTTAATACATACCTTAACTAATAAAATTACATTATTTTAGTTTTGAAGTAGATACAAAGTTTGCGCTTATTTTTAGTAAGAGTTGAAATCGAGTATTACTCAAACTCATCCAAAATATCTTTTGAAGACTCAAAATACCTTTGAACTCGAACCAAGCAAACTCGAAATATTTATTTGAGCCTTTAGTAATCAAGTATCTAGTTCGTTATTTCCGATATCAAGAAACATATAATATTGCCTACGAAATACTATTTATAAATAACTATTGAAAATAACGGATACTTATGACGCCAAACCTACAAATTTTTTACTTCTTATTATTCATAACAAAGGATAGAAGTGGGGGTATAACCTACAGGCTACAGATTATAACTAGGGTTTTGTCAGTCCTTATTTACGACCGCCGTCCGGTCCCTTCCAGTCCAATCCAACTTGTGAGTCGCAAAAGTAGGTAAAATTGATTCTTCTTGACGTCATTATGAGTGTTTCCCCCATAGCGAATATATAGAGTGACGAAGTAAAAGTTGTTGGCTCTGCAGTAGTGGATTAGGAGTCAACTGTTGTCGGGGCAAAGTTATGTTATGAATTGAATCTTTTTAGCTTTTAATATTTATCGCTTATTAGTTATCAGTAGCAACTAAAATATTTATATCACATGGATAGTTAATGCCATGCTTATGCAATTTCGTCAGATGATAGATGAAATATTTTAGTTCAATAATTTACGTTTCAGACAAGAACTTAAAGTATCGTTTTGAGAATAAATACGCTTATTCGAGAATTGAATAATACATACATAATGTTATTTATTTTTGTATTTCAAAAATACATAGAAAACAAAAAAATAAATTAAAAGAAGTTGTTGCACATACATAAAACTACAATTTAAAATGAATAAAATTATTTTTACCAAGTCTTAGACAAAATCCCCTTTATTTTGGGAAAATCCCAAATGCAGCACAACTATGACCAATTTTGGACATTACTTTGAATTATTTAACTCAATTACGGATGGTGAATAGTTAATAATAGTAAACATAAATGATAATTGCCTCCACGATCTCTTCATTCAAAATTATAATACGTCATAACTCATATGTACGTCATATATAAAGTGATTGTATTATTATAAAAGTATTAAGCATTATATGATCACTTCATGTTTTCTTTCCTTATAATAATAAATTTGATTGATTTAAAATGCCGGACAATAGCTGACATGAAATGCTGCAACGACAGCTCCTTTAAGCAATCTATAGTTATCTAATATTTTTCGTTTTTATAAATTATTCCACTATATAATAAAATAAGTCATATAACTAAGTAAAAATAAAAATATATGTTCCTTTTATTTTGAATTATGATGAAAACATGACATTTTTTTGGAAGAAATATGCAATGTTTTTGATACGTATCTCATATATCTTATTTTCCTTAATAAACCCTCGACATTTCTAGTAAAAATTCTAAGGACATTCCCAAGGACCGTTCTGAAGACTAGACTGAATTAATTAGGACCACAATAACAATGGTTATAACTAGTTCTAAGGCCCGCCACACTCTTACAGTTTAAAAAAAAATTAACTGCCCAAGACAATGGCCACAGAATATTTTCATGTTATGAACGTTATCTTTTATTTATGAACACAATCAATATTTTGTGGCCCTTGGAGTTATTTCTTGATTGCAAACTCGAACCCGATATTAGAAACTGGAAAGAAAACACAAGAATATTGCCTTACTCAAACTTTGCTCGACTTATATCATCAGAATCTCAAACTCGAGAGTTTTACTCGAATCCAACTTTATTTTTAGGACAATTTAAAAAAAAAGTGCAAAGACAGTAAATATTTATTAAATTGCAATAAAAGTATTTGCAACTAGACCTTTGCAAAATAATGAGAATAAAATCATGAGTACAAATAATGTAATGATAATATCTACCTACGAAAAGTGTTTTTTTCTAAATAACTATGTTTCTACATATATGATTTATACATTGATGTTAGTATGGACACTTTAAAACAGTTTTAGATTTTATGAAAATTAATTTATGCATAGCCTATACAGTAATATAATTAGTGATGTGCGAGTTGATTATAGCCCATAGCTCAGAATGTGTATTTTGGTTTTATGAAATTTTTCTGCGAACATTCCGCTGCTTGTAATTATACCTAGAGGAGTTTTTGCCACCTGCCATATTCTGACCTTTTTATGTTTTATAATATAGTTTCGAAGTTAACGGTTGTATCTCGATCAGATTAATTATCAAGATGGAGAAGGAAAAAAAAAAAGAAAATAATATCAATATAATTAACTAATCAACTATTGATTAATGATTTTTTATTCAGCCCTGCATCTTCATTGATTTTGAATTGTATACAATTAGACTACCCATACTTTTTGGGATTTCAAATATTATACCAAAATGGAAGAGTTGCCTTAAATACCACGTGATGTTGATATAATAATTGCTTTTTCGACAAATATTTTATTTTTATA
Organism: Lepeophtheirus salmonis; assembly: GCF_016086655.4. Lineage (NCBI taxonomy): Eukaryota > Metazoa > Arthropoda > Copepoda > Siphonostomatoida > Caligidae > Lepeophtheirus > Lepeophtheirus salmonis. The sequence goes on along the minus strand of NC_052135.2, from coordinate 5,543,967 downwards.
ATTGTACAAAGTTCATACGAGTTGACCAACTCGAATTTCTAATTAAAAATGATGATTTCTACTACAACAGAGGGCGTGATTGGAGCTTGTGCTTCTCCGGCCAGATAGTATTAGAGCTCATTAATTATTCCTTCTTTTTATTAATTCATCATTATTTTCCTTTTCTTCTTCTCCTAGCTATATAATTAATCTGATCGAGATACAACATTAAAGTTCGAACTGATAATATATAAAACTTAAAAAGGGGGAAAATATGTAATGTAGCAAAATTACCGGTAACGTAAATTTTCGTGCCAAAATTACCGCAACAAAAAAGAACTCGTTTAACATTTAGCGCGGCATTACTTCGCTAACACAAAAATACCCTTTGTATTTTGTTGTTTGTTGTGGATCTACTCCTCTCACCTGATACGTCATGGCTATTTCATAATTTATTCTTTTTGACAAATAAACGAAGTAATAAGTTATTATATACTCGTACTCCGTTTCCAAAAGGACAAGATTACAATTTCTTGTAGATCCCTCGTCGGATATATATAAGTAGAAATTGAAATCCAGTAGAATCTTTGATTCTCCTAGTAGAGATCATGATCTTAATCTGTCCTAGAACTGATTAGGATGATGATCTCTCCTAGGAGAATCAATAATTCTATTAGTAGATACTAAAATCATATTTTCTCCTAGGACTAATTACAATTTTATTCAGGGAGACGGTAGCATTGAATATTTGAAGAAGTTGCATATCCCCGTAAATTCCTCCCGTGTCTTTTTATTCCTAGTAATTTCATTCCCAGTAAATTCATTCTCGGACATTTTATTCCCATTTTGAAGAAGGATATTTAATGACGTCATACGGTTTATGTTTCTACACTAGTTAGTAATTTTTGTGTAGGGCTGTAGGATGGGTGGGTGATTGGGAGTAGCACTTAAGATGAGTGATGATTAATGATGGATAGGAGTAAATACAATTGGTAACTGATGTTTATGGATTAGAATTGACGTCATGATAAATCTTTAATAGCGAGTAGAAATAGAATCCGATGATATTACATATTTATACCTTGGGAAATATAAGTAAACCCCGTTATTACTGAATCAGTTCACTAAAGGAATATATTATATACACATACGAGTTTGGTTTGAAAAGTTTTCGATCTCAACGTGAAGATGGCAGCACTCGTATATAAAAGCTAGTCACATCAATGGAATCGACATAGCTCAGTGACAATGTGCTAGGGAGATATTGTTCTCTTGAACTCAATGTGCATTCGATCCCAAGTGATTCCTAGAGAAATAAATATTTAATAATTTAAGTACCGGGCCGTGCAGAATTATTTACCGATTTTTGTTCAGAACATATCGCGGACAATAATGACATTTCGAATGACTTGAGAAACAATTTATTCATACATTTTTAGAATAATAAAATAGTTTGTGATCAAATTTAATCAATGTAGCCACCATTTGACTCAATGACACTGGTCAGGCGACGTCTGAAGCTGCCACAGACTTGCTGTATGTAATCGGCGTCCATGGAGGCCCAGGCCTTGTTGACAGCAGCCTTTAAGGCATTTATGTTCTTTTTTGCAGGCCTTGGTCTCCACGTGTGCCTAGATAGGGAAGTCTAGTGGGTTCAGATCTGGACTCTGAGGGGGCCAGTAATCCTTGGCCAAAAGTTCTTGTTGTCCTTGAGCCACTCCTAAGCTTTCTTGGAAGCGTGGGCGGGTGCTCCATCTTGTTGAAAACCCAAGGAGAGTTGCCGACTATGGATTTGATCCACAGAAGGACCTTTGACGCCAGAATCTTCACATACTCCCCCGCTGTTAATCTGAGCCAGTGGGGACCCATAACGGTTTCATGGCCTTCCCGTTGGGTCTTCAAACACTTCCAAAGCTCACAACACGGTCATTTTGCCTGTTGAAAACAGGATCGACCGTAAAAGTTTTCTAATCTGAAAAAATGATGATCCGTCCAGATGAGCTCTTGATATCATTCAAGATTTTCTTGGCACGCTCAAGTCTGACTTCTCGCTGACTTTCAGTTAGCAGAGGGCATTCAGTACGCCTCAGAGACTTTCCTCCAGCCCTTTTCAATGCCCTTGAAACAGTTGATCTCGACATTCCCATCTTTCTGGCCATGTCGGCAATGGACCTGTTGGGAGTCCTCTTGAACACTGCCTTTACTTGCCTTGTTGAGACAGTGGGCTTCCTGCCAGCCCCAGGAGAATGCTTGAGATCACCCCCAGCCTCCAAGCGCTTGGAAACGTTGTAAATTGTCTTCAACGAAGCCCCAACCTGTTCCTTAATGTTGTTATGAGGCACTCCCACTCGGAGGGGCTGCAATTTCGATACTCTTTGTTTCCTGATTGGACATGGTCTCATGTGTGGAAGTTGTTACGCTCTCACAGGAAGGATTTTAGTTTATTTTAACAGTAAAATACGAAACCATCAGATTGGTTGCCACAAAACCTCTTAAAAAGTATATTTACATCATCAGTAAATAATTTTGCACGACCCGGTATGTACGTAGGTTTCACAAAAAGATTTCTAGGTTAGATGCGGTAATTGTAATACTATAATGTTTACCTATATTTAATCAGTGTAACTCCATCTAACCAATTAAAGGAACACTAAAAAACATCAGAAAAAAATGTATTGTATCTTGGTTAAGTCAGAAATTTTTAGACCACCCTCGTACAGTTATAAGAAAGAAAATGAGTATAATATACAGGGAGCATAATTATGCGAAAACGACGTTTTCAGATTATTTCACTCTATTAGCCGTTTTCAAAATATATTGTTAGAGGTGAAATGGAATGCTGGTTTTGTGTGGATGCAAGATAAACATTTTCCAATTCCTCAGAAAGTGTTTAAATGTGTATGGCCCTGAAGTATTGAGTAGGTACGTGTGAGTGTGCTCAAGAAAAATGGAGAGTAACACTGATATTTTTTGGCGAGTTATATTCTATATTATTAAAGCAATATGTGTCTTTTCGTCGACACCTAATAACTTCGGGAAACACTAGGAACTACAGTTAGTAATTAAATAATTATTTAATAGTTATATGGAATAAAAATTTTTGGGCCGGTAGCAGAATTCAAAAAAACCAACCAGCACATCACTAATGTATCATCCATGTAAAGAATCATTGGCACTTTATTAAATAAAGTTTCATAAAGTCCCTGTATTGTACACTACTTCTGATTTTTAAATCTAAATAGGATTAGAAAAACATACAATTGGATAAGGAGTGTGATAAAATTACATAAACACATATTGTAAAGAATTCTAGATAATGGGATCATGGACCAAATAGATAGTCACGAACAAAATGTAAGGCTTACCTTTATCGATGAGGATATCGATGTTTATATGGCTACTTTGCTAGTATAGGAAGATTACCCTATTGCATTATGTTCATCAACCATATATACATACGAATGGAAAGGAATATCCAACGATGATCCAAGTGTAGGCTGTTGATACCTTTCATACAAAAAAGCTGGAATACAAAAAAGGAGAAATTATGTTTCAATAACTTTTGTTTAACATTATTTAATTAACAATAAAGAATAGAAAATAAAATAAGATTTCAATATATTTTTGATAAATGGCCAGACAACTATTTTCCTCATCATAAGCATCTTTCCTACTTTATCAATAAAGCTGTGAATTATGTGTAAGCCCAAAGTAAAAAAAAAAACAAAAAAACTCGTAAAGAAGTTGAAAAAAGTTATTATATTCATTCTTATTTGAGTTTCTCACGGAAATTATAGGATAAAAGATATTCATTATTTTTCAAAAAGATGGCGTTACTAAAGTGTATCCTGCGTTGTAACAGTAGTGTAGAAAATCATGGGTATAATGTGCATATTGAAAGAGAGAAACCGAAAATAAACATGGTTCAAAATTTGAAGAATGTTTTGGAGGAGATCATCTACAATCAGCTGTGAAAAGGGAGGAGGAGGAAATAATCAAGAATATGGGGCAATAATTAGTCCGATATCAATCCCGAATTCTACACTGAGTCCAACAAGTACTTAGAATGATTAATTGGCAACAAATCCTCTAGGTTACACTCAGTCTTTTATGAGCACACACGAATATTCAATCTGGCATAGAATATACATAATTTAATCTATTTAGGAAGATACTCAGGAATTAAATGATAATGAGAAATGCTTAGGAAAAGAAAATTCATTCTACAGATTACAAATTCTAAGATAAAGGGCCACATAAAAAATTAACTCGATTTACCTCATTATGTATAAATAGGATCGGTTTACTTTAGATGCCGTTATAAAGATAAAATTTCGTACTAAAAAAAGTTAAAAGAAAGTTTTTTGATTAATTGACTCAGGTTTCTTTGAGGGGTTGTCAAAGATGGACACCAGCAAAGAGGAAATACGCCGTATTTGAAATTTTTTATTCTATAAAGGCAAATGTAAATAGTTTTTATGATTTTGATATTGTGACAGACACTCCCGTGCAATTTTAATCGCGTACATTCCGTTCCAGTCATTTTGATGCCAAAGTTGCTCCATGCTCTGGAAGGGCAATTGTCGAAAATGTTTATAAAATATTGGAGATCGTTCAGTGTGACTGTCATGTAAGCATTGTTTCGATTGCCATGGAGTTAAACATTAATTGAAATCAAAATAAAAAAATCTAATAAAATTATATGATATAAGAGGAAATTATTGAATTTAAATTTAAAACTCTAGACCATTTTCTTAAGTATGAAATGCTTGACTTACAAAAACAGTTATCATGTACAATTTTTCTATATAGATAAGATTACATTTGTTCAGCTATAGAATTTATACGACTTGTGGACACTCTCGAGAGCATAAAAACTAATGCTTAGTGATATGTTCTTCTGAATTAATAAATTTTGATTTTTCTATGAAGGAGTTACTCTTATCTTCATAATTGAGAGAAACTTTAATGGGGCACTTGTCGGCTAAAGAAGCTTTCCTATCAATTTTGGACATACTTCTTATTTTAATCTTTTTAACATTTAAAAAACTTTAGTTAAAATTCCGTCATTGAACTTAAAAAATTCAGTGCTTTTTTGTAGAGTTCTTGTACAAAGAAGAAGCAAGTATTCTCTTAATAAAATAATCCAATTTATCACAAGCCATTCCTAGTTTTAATGCGTCTTTAATAGATTCATTAGTAAAACTTCGATTTTTTGAATATTTATCTTTTGAGCGAATCTGAATTGAAAACTTCGAATTTCGTTTTCATAACAACTAATTCTTTTACAAATAATTTCATTTTTTCATCGAAGATATAACAGAATTATATAATGCTATTTCGTAATGAAGAAAGAATGAAGTAGGTAGAATAAAAAAAAAATGATGGTTATACATGAATGAAATTAATGACAGGAATGGAATTGTGACGTAAGAAGGTTGATTCAAAAGCAACTTCTTGTAATAAAAAAAAATAAAACGCGTGTGCTGAATTATTACAGGCGAGCTGCCTCGATACGATACCTTCTTTCAATACTTTAGCCCAGCCCTACTCACATCAGTCATATGAAGAAGTGTAAAAAACTTTTGCTTGGTAATCTGAGCAGGGTTTTTATTTTTCTAATGTGGTTGTCATTATTCTTTGATTCTTGAAGACAGAACATCTAAGTATAAATAATAACAAGTGCGTGTGCTTATGAAAGATGAAAACTAAAAATGATGTTTTACTAGGGAGATATTAGTGTAAGTCTTTGTTGGACTTTGAGTAAAATAGAAGATCCAGATTTGTGTTTATTTCCTTGATCTCACGCCTACTTGCAGCTAATTTAAATGAACATCCTTACAAGCTAAGCTGCTCTCTTCCCAAAGATTCCTAAAATTGTCAGAGTGAACACGTTCTATTGTCTGTTTTTTTGTTTTTTTACATACTGGCGGAGAATATGTCTTTGAAATATTGGAATATATATATTTATGAAATAAAACACACAATTGGGATGTTCCCCTGTTCTTGATTTGTGTTCAAAAATACAGTACCACACAACATATTTAACATTTTTTCATTTACGTACAATTGTTTTTAAATATAAAGATTTGCTATCGTTTTTCTATTGCCTCTTAGGATATATGAATCTAGAAATGAAAATAAAATTTTTAATTAATTTTATAAAGGCTTATCTATAAGAAATAAAATATGTAAAGTGCATATATATATTTTCTTTCATATTCCCTACGGCAATTCAAAATATTTATTCATGCACATATATGAATGTCTATGTTAATATAACTAGGCTTATGTGTCTGTCAGTTTGTTTGTATGTTCGATGATGACTCATTTTTTTAAATAATGAGTGTATATATGTACATATGTTTAGAGTTTTATATATGCAGTTATCCTTATATTTATCTGCCCAGTTTATATTCAATCTCGTGTTGCTACCTCCGTAGCGTGTATGTATATAATAACTCTTTTGTGTTAGTTGATGAGAGGACGTTTCAGTAAGAACAATTATTCTCGCTATATTTTTTAATATTAACAAAATTCAATAGAACATATCTTATTAATAAAGCAAAGTTTATCTGTATGTATGTATGTCTGAATTATGAAAACATGATGCACTGTAAATAGTATTCCCTGATGTAAATCATAAACAAATTTTGATCTAAGGAGTAACAGTGTACGTATTAATGAAATATTGCAAGTGTATGCAAAATTAAGCGCTGGTTTGTACAAAGGAATGTTATTTGTTTTTAAGGGCTCTAGTATCTAAAGTACTCATTAGTCATCCCCTCATATTAATTTTTTTTATCATACTCTTATCATTCTTGAGGAAAGAAGACATATAAATTGATAATTGAAAAAAAGTGTATAAATATTCAGCGTATTTACGAGGTTGTGTGATGTCTTTGTTTAATAATTGTTCCGGCAAAATATTTTAATATTATATCAAATGACATATACTTAAAGATAACTTATACTTTAGTAAAAATTGCCTTATGTGTGTACTTAATGTATTTATTTTGTATTGTATATACAATCTTTATCTTTATTTAAAACTACTACCATACTTTTTTATTATATTTTACTATACAAATCTTTGGTCCTCATTGTTTGAATGAAAGTAGGTTCGTTAACAACAAAAACTTTGTAGAGTTGAAATATATGTAGTTAAGCATATATAATATTTGATTTTTCTTCGAGGAAAATAAGTAAACATATCATCCGAAAAAAGAAATTATTAAACTTATATGCAAATATAAACTTATAATGAAGAAGTGTTATTTTCAAAAAATACAGTAGAGGTAAAAAATGAGTTGACAGTTTTAATTTGACTTTTACATTTCTGATGGCATAACAATAGTAAATTAAAAAATTTCCTTTCTATATAGTGATGTGTGCAAACAAAATTTATTTCACTATTATATTATATTTTTTCAATTAAAACTCGATTTGTGAGCATTTCTTTAAGTGTTAATTAAAATTTGACCTATGGGGCAGATACCATAAGAGCGTTCTCAATAATGACAAAATAAAAATCATTTTCCTTAATGAAATTTACTTTATTTGTTTTAATAGTTAAAAATACACATTAGGTTTCAAAAGAACCCTGAATAATTGATGATTTCATGGTTTTTTAATGATCCGCGTTTTTTTCTTTTTTAGTACTGTTGTTATAAATTACAATATAGAAATATTGTATAAAACATTTGTGGATTTAAAGTAAAACATATTCCAGCAATAGTTTCCTCCCTATTTATTGGGTTTGTTTTTTTCTCTTTGAAGATGTATGTATGAAATTTTTTTTACAAAGTACATATATATTTAAAAAAATAAAGATACTGCTTTGAGAGTTTCGACTTTTTTTTTTTTTTTTTTTTTTTGACAAGCAATCTAAAAAGTGAACATAGATAATAAGAACTATTCATAGTAATTGGATTAGATATGATATGTTCTTTTCTATATTAATTTAATTTTTAAATTCTTATACTCGTACATTGAAGATCCATATGAGGGAATGGGGAAATTGTATATAATATAAAAGAGAAAGGCACTCAAATAGAATTATAATTTACCAAAAGGCTATTTGGTCAAGGTCATAATATTTTTGTGTACTCTTCTGAACATTATATTTTATTTGTTTATTAGTTGAGAGAAGTACCTTTCTAGTCGTGGTAAGACACAAAACCCTTGAAAGTTCTTTTAGTAGATATGTATGAGATAATATAGAAAATTGGATTTATTATTCTTTGTTTGAATGATGCAATAATTACACACAATCAATTCAGTTGATTGAAATCAGGAAATGTCATTGTGTGTTTTTGTTTTTGTTTGTTCCTTTAATTGGTCCCATTAAGTTGCACTGATTAAGTATAAGTTAACATTATAGTTTTACATTTACTCCATCTGATCTAGAAATGGTCTTTGAATTAAATATACCTACATTGTCCATTTAAATCTGTATTCTTTATAATACAAAAACACTAATTTATTTTGACTATTTATATTTTAAAACTTCAAGAAGATAAGAACAAGATATAATTTATTAATTAACGACAGAATTTTAACAAAATTAATTCTATAAATAGATGTGTATCTGAGCACTCTCAATCATTAATATAAGGTCCCTAACGGGAATGACCGCTTCCAGGCGGAGGTGGAAGCGGGTATATTATGGATTCAGGTCAGATACTAAGCATGTCGGGGCCCTATAATATTTCTTAAGCCAGGGGTTCCAAAACTTTACAAGGGCAAGGCCCCCCCCCCACACTGATAATTTTTTACCTATGGGTCTTTTATACGAAATTTGTGTACTGTATAACATATGTATGAACTGAAAGCAATCCTCAAGTCTCTATCTTCCTGTGCCCCCCTAGTCTACCCTCACGTCCCCCACTTTAAAAACCATTTTCTTAAGCAACCTTCATTTTATGGGTTCCTGCTGGAACTTGGGGCACTACGCATCCAGCGTATAAGTTAGCTGCAGCCCTGCTTGTATTTAATATCATTTTATCGGCCGAATTTTCTAGTCACGCCTCTTGTTTTAAGTGCCTGTTACCAAACTGAGCCTGTTTAAAAAAGAACCGAGACCGATAAAGCTGAACCAAGACCGAACCTGTTGAAATGAAATAACCGAAACTGGGACTGATAAAACCTCTGAAGCTGAACGGGCTAAAAACCTTAACAAAATTACTAAGAACCATCAATACCGATGATTCTCGTTCTATTTAATCGAGTAATATATTTGTTAATTCGCTTCAATTCCAGTGAAAAAAAAGAAGAGAGATCAAATTGACTCATTTGAAATAGAAAATATTATTTGTAAAACCTTTAATGTCATATAAAGGTTTGTTGTAAGTGTTTAGTAAGATAAGGCAGTACTATTTAAAAGGAAGATCAACACAAAACGAATCTTAGACAATGAGTTAAGAACAAAACTTTCAGTTCCATTAAAAACGATAATTATCTGTTACACTTGTAAAAATAATTAATTAATTAAACATGCCAACAAAAAAGTGTTCCATGTTTTATATTTAATTTTACTAATACTATAAGTGTTGATCATTGATCTTTAATTAGTTATTTCATATCGTATAAGTCTTTGATTTTTCACACTTTTTTAGGTTTGAGTCAACTTAATATATTATCTGCAAAATTTAATGTTAATTTAAAAATTGTGTTTAAATTCTATATGGTACTATTTAATCATGACAAAAAATAACATAAAGTTTTTAAAAGGTTATATAATAACTGGTTTTTATCTATTAAAGTGCAAACTTATTTTATGCAGGGTTGTTATTCTCAATGGTGGTACGCGTACCCCTTGGGGTACTTAGATGGACTCCAGGGGGTAATTGAAATTTTGAAAGAACATTTTATAAGTGGTCCATAATTCTGGGGAATCCGGAGGGTGTGGCCTGTAGACCACATAATTACGGATTTTTTGATTTTTACTAGAAAATGTAATAATTGAATATTTTGTTCCAAAAACTGTAATATTTGATTTTTTTTTTCAAAAAAGTTTCTATTTGATATTTTATTTAATTTTCTGTGAATAGCTTTATATTTTTAAATTTTTCTCCAAAAAATGGGATATTTGAATTTAAAAAAAAAAAATCAAAAACCAAGCCTCCCTCCCCCAAAAATAAATAGTAAATCACTCAAGCTATAAATGCTTAGTGCTGGTAAGGGGGTAATTATTAAGCAATATTGATTTGATCATAATTTTTAAATGCAAAGTTCCTTAAAGATTGATATGATGATAAAAAAAGTTATTACATCATTTGCAAATTTATATTCGATTACTTCTTATTTTAATCCAATATCAATATTACAATAAATTATTATCAAAATATTGTATTAATTATAAATGATTTTTTTTTTTTATCATTTATTAATTAAAAATTATCTTCTAAAATTGTAGTATACTATTTTACATTAATCCTACATAAAATACATATTTTATATTTTTAAGATTAGCATTCAATCATGTTGATTTTTCATGAAAGTTACTGATTTTTCTAATCAAAAGTTGGTTCAAACCTTTACAATGTGTAAAATTATATGCAAATCTGATGTGATATGAAACACTAATCAGCATATCAAGTACCACTAATACGACTAAACTTGGAACTTAAAAATATTTTGAAAAAATAAATATTGTTGGCTTTGGATGTTATCAATACACTCTTATGAAAAATAACAAATTTATTACATTGGTATTCAAATCAAGAAATTCATTTGTATGAGCAGTGTAGACTTTTTCAAAATCCATTTTTGATTCCTCCTGTAAAAATATTTTATATCAATTATGCTGAAGAATTTCAAAAGTGTCAAATTTTCTGCAAAAGAGTGGATTTTTTTTTCTTTAAATTGAACAGAAAAAATGATGAAGTAACATCATCTACAAAATCTCAAAACGATATATTTTGGAGAGTAGAGAGTTAATATGTCGTTACTTTAATGTATTGAGCAACCTTTAATAAGATAGGAAACAGAAAAAAAGCCCAAAATCTATTCTTAGTTATCCAACTCTAAGGTAATTAACTACAGAAATATACAGAGACTCGCCAACTTATCGAAGAGCTATCATCCTTTTGGATACGGATCTTTCAAAATAATACGAATATAGTTTATGAATTACTCATTCTCACAAAGTTAATGAAAGTGACCAACATTTATTCTCAAGAAAAAATTATATTGAGGAAATATGACTTTGTAGCTCTTAAAAAAAGACAACAATAGCACTCAACATCTAAAAATAATTTATCTTCATACAATTTATAAAAATCTAAATTTTAGTGTTTTCATTGGAGCCCTCTGATCTCTTATGCAATGGCAAGAAATAGCTATGTTTTAATGTTTTGTTGTAAATTTTCTAGTATTTTTGAATTAGATACTGCATTTGAATGTTAATTTTCTGTTAATATTTAATACATATATGATGATATTCAGATCTATCTAATTTATGATATTAAATATATTTTTTCAATATCAATTTATTTATTTAGTATCCTTCTAAATAAATATCCTAGGATAAATAGTATTTTATTCATCTACCCGATGAGTTATTAACAAAGTTTCGGATCGAGAACATAGATCGAAGGATTTCCTCTTAGGTACAGGCAGTTTGAACATATTGATTATTTGTGGTAAACGGATCTGATTGGTCATTTTAATCTCGTGTTGGACTTAAAATATCCTGATTAATGTTGTCAGTCTATATCTCCTCCATTAACACATCCAAGTATTGATCAGGAGTTATGATCATGCTGTTGCCATAGATAATTATGTTACCATTCTATATAAAAAAATATGAGTTTATAAATTAAAATTTCTTGGGAAGATTTAAAGACCTTAAACTTGCTCCATTTTCAATGTTGATCAAACGAAAATTTTCCTTAACTGGATTTTACTTAATTGTGGTCAAGGAAAAAGAGATGGGAATGCATCTCGTTTCAAATGCCGATATGATTTTTCTCCCACGGAAGCGAGAGTTTGCCTTGGCACTCGGGAATCTTCTGGTTTGAAGTATTTTTCACATAATACACAGAGTATGGAGATAGCCTCCAGAGTTAACCATTCACGCCTTCTCGTCTCAGAGCAATCCTCCTTTTAAGTCATGTACTTTCATTTGAAGGGAATCGAAATGGTCCTCCTCTCGAGCATCTAGGGACAGCACAGACGATGGTGTATGTATGTATTATAATAATTAGTTAAAACTTACAAATATTGTAATTTGTAAAGATGAAATATTATTAATTAATAAGTAATAACTAATATTAATATAAGTATAATTATTAACTATAAATCTTATATTGTAGTTAAAGAATACACCAGTAGCACACAATAGTTGACGAAATCTTAAGCGATACTAGCGCCCTTAAGTAATCCATACTTATATTAGCCCAAGCGACAGTGAATCATACCACCTTGCAGATAATATATATCTCTTTTAGTTTGGTCGTTAGTTTAACATTTAATAAGAACTAATTCTATGTGGCATTCTAGCCCAGCCTTTAGACAACTAAGTGTGGGACGTCGTGGAGGGACTGTTGACTACTATTGGGCTTCCATTCTTGAAGCAGTGGCCAACATGGACAAGGAGTTCATCATCAAGGACTGTAGCAGGTTAATAGCCAGGTTAGAGACTGTGTCTGAAGCTCGAGGTGGTTGGTTTGAGTGATTGACTTAACTATGGAATTCCTTACATGTAAGTGCAAAAGATTGGTGAATTGCAGAACTAATTTTAGGAAATAAATAGTAATATACACTGTTTTTAAATTTTCCGTATTGAAAATATCCGCCCTGCAGATATCTTAATGAATAAATCTAATTAATTTATATATTTTATTAATATAGATATTTTTTTTATGCGATACATTTTAACGTCACTGGTATTTGTATCTCTACTAGGTAATTCCGTTGAAAGTATTTTAATTTATCAAAAATCTAAAAAGATACTATTGGTACAATGTAGATATGTATACAATAGAACATATTTTTTAATTATGAAGCAATAGTTTATTTTTTTGTTATTCAATCATAATATTGTATTTATAAACAATTTGTGCAAATTATTTTAAATGATTTGTTTGTATATATGGGGCTAAAAAGGATATGTTGTGCAAAAAAAATATCTTTTTTTGTAAATAAAGTTTTCTTTCACATATATATTATATATAAAAAAGGGAACATGCATAATATGATTGAAGTTATCATAGGTTTTTTTTTGCTTGAGTAATAAATAGTTAACACTTTTATAAAATTCAATGGATTATGTTGATATAATATAATATAAAATTATTTTTTACAATAAATAAAATCAAAATGAATAATATTTAAAGTATTTGGGTACACTGTATAAGTTTACTTTTTCTTTCTATCTCGAAATTGGAGACAGCGACAGACGTAATCTTTTAATAATAAGGAAATGTTTTCGCAAGGCGAAAAATATATTATTTATTGCATGTTGGAGTAGAACTAGTTGAATCTCGATTTTTTTAAATCTCAGTCCCAGAGTTTTAATGAGTTTTATAAACAAATAACAAAATTCTTTAATTTTTTAATGTTTATCTTTTTATTACTTTCGGAAGGAATATTAAGAATACATCAATATATAAATCATAATTAGCTGTCCATGAATATAAATTTTAAAAAGTTAATTCCTCTCTACACTCAGGATTCAAATTTTTCCTGGTTGGGTCATATTAGGGAGTCCTACACCCCTACTTTGTTAAACATTTAAAGTCAGCCTCGTCGCTTCTGATCTGATTTCAATTGCCTCACTGATAATAATTAAAAATACTTGTGACATTAACAAAAGGCTATTTTCTATTATTTTACAAGGTCGACCCAGATGAGATCAAATCGTCTTGGAACTGTTTCCAGCTTCTATCTGAGTTTTATATGCTTCCCCTAGGACTTGAAATATGTATTAAATAGTACACGAGTCCAGACTTGTGTCTTTTTTAATTCGGCCCAGTACAAATACTGATGACGACCTTGACTTAGAAAATATAGACTCGTTTTCAGTTCTGTTATAAACAATATTATTCAACAAACAAGAAAAATAAATATTTAGTGAAAAAGTTACTTAATGATTTTAAAATATACCGCTCAACCCAACTCCTACCCTTACGGACTTCTTGAAAGACTAATTTCTAAAAGGCTACTTTCATGTAAATTTCCTGTACATACCTGCAAATTTGTATATTCTTTTTTTTTTTTTTTTAAATTTGTCTGAACTAAAGGAATATATGGAAATAGCGGTCAAGGGAAAAATAACCAATTCAATCTAAATACAAGGAAGACTAAGTTCCTAACACCGACCTATAATATCGTATTATTGTTGTGACGTAGTCGCCCTTATTCTTCTCTTCTCACTAAGGGGGAGAAGGCCTGTTCAAACTGGCTGCGTGTCTGGAGGAACATGTAGGAGCTTCTAATTTTAATCCAATCAGAATTGAGAGCTACTAAATCCTTACCTTCCTTGCCAAGAGTGCCCACACTTTACCTAGAGTCCTTTAGTCTGAACGACATGGTCTAGTGCAACTATTTCACTTATCTGTAACCTTAAATTTTTCTTTCAAGAAAAGCTTAAATAAATCAAATGATCTATCTAAATAAGTATACAACGGTATCGGTGGAAACGGCAGTATTGAGCCGATTCAGCTACTTAAAAATAGTTTGATTTTTGCCAATATCGATGCATCTGTACACCCTTACTAGTTATTTTTAACCCTTTGGAGACAGGAGACTTGATTGTCACAGTAAAAGATTGAGAAGTTGTGAGAATTTTCTTTAAAATACCGAATCAGGGACAAAATAAAGTTCTTCAATCAAATAATGGCTCTAAACTATAGGTCAAATTCTTTCGTATCTCCAATCATCCCACAAATTTGAATACAAAGGCTTTAATTGACGTTTATATTAATAAAAAAAATAAAGCTGTAGGTATATACGAAATAAAAAATAAATTGGGATTTTTATTTTTTTTAATTTTTGTTCAAAATTGTTTCTATGTTGATGTATTACATATAATATATATTCTATTTAAGTATACTAATGGTAGTACCCGGCATTGCCCAGAGTAATTAGGCGTCCGCTCATGAAATTTTTTCTTTAAAAATATAAAAGATAACTACGTAAGAAATCTAAAGTGCTAATCTCCATTTTTCATAAGAACACTTGGTCGTTACTACTTAATACTTATATGAATTCATATATGTTATTTCCTCAAGAATCAAAGAATAAAGGTAAGAGTTTAACCATTTCAGGCTCACAAAGAATTGAAAATAAAAACAAACAACTTTTTTGTAAATTCTGGATTTTTTTTTATCATATTAGAAATAATTTTTTGAATAAATTTAATAGGCTTGCCAGAATTTGGTGGGACACCCGTGTCCCTCTGAGTGAAAACGGTAATTCTTAAATATATAAAAAATATTCTATTTACACTTTGTATTTGAATTCTTTACATTTATTCATTTTTTTAATATAATTTTTATTTCCAATTCAAACAAGGAATAATTTATTTAGAAAAATGATTAATATGAATATAATAAATGTTTTACATGTGAAACATTGCAAAGCAATTCCTATCCTTCACTAAACAAGAATAACTTATTGGTTGTCTATCCATTTATATATTATTACATTTCCCGAAAAAATAAACTCGCTATTACCTCGTTCCTTTTCCTTATCATATGTCATAATCTTTGTCATATTTCATCGAACCGTTCCAATTCCATAATTTTTTCTTGGATACAATTTTTCTTATTCTGTAAAGGAGTGATAAGTTGTCAAAGTAAGCACTCCATTACGTTCCTTCTAGGCTTTTTGCTGTTTCAAGTTTTTTTACAAGGGGCATATCCATTTGACATAGAAACCCTGTTTTGCTGGAACAAGGACACCAAAATTTGAAGCCCCATTTGATGGGCTTAAATCTGATATATTTACATAGATGAACAACGCCCTTTAAACTTAATCATATGCTCATCTTATTATCATCTTTAAAACTATCAGCAAGGTAAAGATTTCGAAGTATGTCTACAAAACGACATCTGGTCATGGTGTTTTGAATACCTTTACTACCAATAAATTTAATATTAATCTCTTCATACGCACTATCTATTTCGTCCAAAATTCTATAAATTGAGTCACGAATATTGCTGCTAAAATATTAAAATTTCTCTTGCTTTGATGTTTTCTTCATTATTTAGTAAATGAACAACTCTACATACATTCAATAACTACTCAAAAAATATTCAAAATTGTTCAATAATAGTTTAAGTTTATTTTATGTTTTACTTGATAATCTGTCTACATATAAAGTTTACTTTAATATGAATACTATAAACAGGGGTAGGCAACCTTTGAGACATAGAGTGCCAACTTCAATATTTCTAATCAATGAGTGTCCCACCATGAACAATAATGGAAAAAAAAACCACACAAACTACGGAAATACGTTATAATTTGCGCGTTCCAGCAGTGGCACGCATGCCATAGGTTGCCAGCCCCTGAGCTAAAAGAACAATATATACGTGTCTGAAAAGAAAGAAGCGAAAAAAATACTTTTGAAACCCAGAGGGACACCACGGTCCCAACGATTTTAAAATTAGATAACTTTTGCATTTTTAATCAGAACAAAGCAAAATTTTTAACAATTACTCCTTATACTAGACAAATATTAAATAAGAAATGAAAAACTCAAATTATTCATAGATAAAAAGTATATTGTAGTTAGAATATAATTTTATCGAATTCCAAAAAAAAAAAACATAGTTTGAAGACTTATATAGCACGAAGATAGAGTTCAATTATAAAATATTTTTTAATAAATTTGAGAGCATTTCTATTAGTCTTTATTATGATTTCATTTTTTTTTTTTTAGATAAGATGAAAAATAATGCAATTACGAAATAATGAAAATATGGGACACCAAGTGTTCCGTCGATACAAAGGGTTAAGAAAAAAAAATTGATATGAAGGGATGACGGATGACAACTTTAGTCTCTAGAGCGCTCACAAACAAAGACAAACAAAAAAAAGTGCTCAAAGTATGAAAAAAAGTAAAGTTAATTCATTTTTACATACAAGCGTGTATCTTAACATATACTAACAAATGCATATGAATTATGATATAGTTAAGAGGACAGTAACAAATACAAACCGAGACAGTGCTACAGATTCGATGCTATGTGTAGAGGCCTCCAACATTGCATTAATACGGCTACACTGTTATACCTTAGATCAAAATATGTATACATGATTTACATCAGGGAGAAATAAGGACACAAATACGGTCAAGATAGTGCTCCCAATATAAAACGCTCGATGCTATATGCACACGCCTGCATTGTCATTAATATATGAAAATGATACACATCAGGGAGTATTATATGCAATGTATCCTATCCCTGTTTTTCATACAGGTTATCTTTTGATTTTATTATTCAGATTATAAAAAAGAATTCTTTTTTATGCAATAAAATAATATTTACCCATATTGTATGAAAATATTCTTCATGTGTCTCTCTTCCTCTTTCAAATATAACTTTTACAAAAGGTATATGCGATACTAAATATTACTTTGATATTCCATTTCATATTGCTACATCTACATGTACGTACATACCTAATATAGCCGAATATCTAGGTAAATTTAATTAATTTTTGACGTAGTGACGTGTTGCCATGTATAGATCCAATTCCCTGCTCATAAAATATAAATGATTGAAATATATTGCCTGTTTGTGTACAAAACATTATGAGGCATTGATATTCATATATACAGGGTCGTGCACATTCATTTTAACAACTTTGACCTCTTCCAGATGCTGAACAAATATATTATGAGGAATTTTTGGGTTTTATTTAATAGCATAGGTGGTAATAGAACATGAACTTCCTAAAGAGAAATATTAATCTTGCATAAACGCGCAAACAGTTACTGTTGAGTTTTTTTCATACTCTGAGCACTTTTTTGTTTGTCTTTGTTAGTGAGTGCTCTAGAGACTAAAGTTATCATCCGTCATCACTTCATATAAAAAAAAACCTTAACCCTTTGCATCGACGGAGCACTGGTGTGCCATATTTTCATTAATTCGTACTTGTATTATTTTTCATGATACAATGATCAATGATCGTGTTTCTCCTTTTTGACAACTGACTAAAATTAAAAAAAGACAGAAATGTATTTAATAAGTTACCTAACCTCTTCAGGTGGAAAAACAAAACTGCAATAGACTCCTACAAGATCTGGATGAGGTCATTTTTTTTTTTGCAATTGTAGTGCACAATTCTGTATTTTAGAACATACAAATGAATTACCCGAGTATTTATCCCAATTGTAGCAATTAAAAAGGTATAAACACTCAACATAAATTTACCCCACGAAAAACAATAAATTATTCGAAAACATACAGTTATTATCAAAAATATCGAGAAAATAAATAGAAAAATGGTTTTTATATATTATGTGTTCATACACAAATGTAGTATCGACTTTATATAGAAATTTTTAAGTATATTAAACATTTCACGTCACGCAAACTATGTAATAAATAAATGGAAGATATTTTGAAGAAAAAGAGAAAGCAAATGATGTCTCCATATTTTATTTATAAGTATGACTTCTATCAATGATACAACATACAAAACTTGAGCTAAATATGATTATTCTTGAAAATTTCTTGTGAATGACCCATATACATTAGGGTGTCCCAAGACGTATAACATAAATATCTTTTCTCAAAAATTTGAAATGTAAACCCCTAATTTTTTTTCTGCTTAATCTCAGTTACTCAAATATGAAACAAATAAATTCTCTAAGACAACGATAACAGGTGCCAACGAGAGCTTAAAGGCAATTCGTTGACTTGATCTTAGGGTGGACCGGGAAATTTTCATTCAAATAAAGATGACACAAAAAGTACTAAGCAAACGTGTATTTTAACTCGTCTGACTATTAGTATATAGATCCACCCTATTTTACATAAATTGATGATGTTGAGTTTATCTTTCAAATTGATAAATAATACTTTTTTTATTCATCATACAAGTATTCCATTAAGTCTTAGTATATTTTAAAGACAGTGAGGTTTTACATATTACATTTTAAATTTCAGATTAGAGAAATGTTTTGACCTTGTTTGATTTTAACTTCAAAGGCAATTACAGACTAGGAGCTCCAAATTAATATACAATCTGTTTGAATTTTTTCCAATTTATATCTGAACAAGTTCAAAATAGTTTCACATGAAATAAAAACCTGAAAAATGAATAAGAAAGATTTCATCACTCCAAACTTAATAGCTGAATTAGATAGGTGTCTATTAAGTATGAGAGATACAGTCTTTATTCTTGAAGCAACTATTCAATATTCATGAATTTTCTATCAGTAGTCTCCTATCTAAAGGATACGGAGTGATCGAAGAAAAGATCAGGGAACGCCATAAAAATTGATTTTATAGACAAAGGACCAGATCTTATAGCTTTACTTTGAGATGGAAAACTACTGCCTGCTTTGAATAACAGGAAGACGAAAGAAGAATGTTTCCCGATTATCTT
This sequence comes from Lepeophtheirus salmonis, assembly GCF_016086655.4. Classification (NCBI taxonomy): domain Eukaryota; kingdom Metazoa; phylum Arthropoda; class Copepoda; order Siphonostomatoida; family Caligidae; genus Lepeophtheirus; species Lepeophtheirus salmonis. The sequence goes on along the minus strand of NC_052135.2, from coordinate 5,524,419 downwards.
TACATATGGAAGGCAATCCTAGAATTGGAACTCAAAGAAAAGGTGCAAGTTCTCGGCTGTGATACCACAGCTTCCAATGCTGGTCGTCTTAACAGTACCGTTATGCTGCTACAGCAAAAATTTAAAAGATAAATCCTTTTATTTACTTGTCGTCATCATCTTCATGAACTGATTTTAAAAAATGTTTACAAAGTGAAAATCAAAAAAGTAACAAGTCAAAGTATTCTTTTCTTTAAAAAATTAAAAGACTATTGGAAAAATATAGATTCCTTCAAAATATACGACTTACAATCATTAATACAATGTAATTTATCACTTTTGGAAATTCAAAACAAATTTGAACATTATCACAGTGAACTATGAAAATATGATTCCACGGAGATAATTTTGTTAAGTTAATATGAATATATTCAGGATATATTAAGGATTCAATTTTTTTGTTGAACAGTTTTTTTTTAAAGATTCAGATCTTTTGTTAAACCAGTTTAGTTGGTGGGTTGGTGACTTGGCAGTTGTTCGTATGATCAAATTAGAGTGCACTCAAAGTAGCAACCTAATTAACTACCGTGCGATACACAAATTTATGCTTCTTCACTTGAATATACTCATAATAAATTAATAAAATTGTCAAAGTGGATTGAAATATTTGATCGAGGTTGGGTGGTATATTCTATACATGGGAAAATTACGGTATAAACGAACGAATCATTTATGCAACTGAGTACGTCACTAAATAGATTCGTTCAAAAGAACGAATCGTTCGGAAACGAAAAAGCACTAGTAAAGGACTACTAGAAGAAATACACGGGTACAAAAACTCTAAGAGGCAAATATGATGTAAATGATTTGCTATTACTAGCACAAACACGCTATCTTAAAGATTACAAATTAAAAATATTTTATTTATTTTTAGCTATTTATGTTAAAATTCTTAACTTAAGAATTTATTATTAGCTATGATTTTATAATAGGTAAATTAGAGGGTATGACTTATACCGTCATATTTTCGAAAACACGCAACTTCTTAAAATATTCAATGCTCCTATCTCCCTCTGTAAAATTTTAATTTGTGCTAGGAGTGAATAGTATTGTAATTTCTAATAGTAGAATTATTGATTCTCCTAGTAGAAATCACTAAGAAAATCAACGATTCTACTGGATTTCAATCCCTACTGTAATATATAAATATATATAAATTTATGAAACATTATTGAAAGCAATTTATTTTGTAAAGTAAATGTTTGATTATAATAGATAAATATTATTGCTTTTTATACTTTAAAACCCAATGATTTGTTTGTTCAACAGTTGCTCTAAACAAAGGTATATAAATAAATAAATAAAATATGAAATATTTATAAGATTCATTGAATTTTCTTGAATCGGAATGAAAAAAAAAAAAAAAACTTATGAAAAAATAAACATCAAAGGTGAAAAAAAATATAGAGAGTCAAATTTAATAATATATGCTTCTACGAATACATGAAAAATGAATTCTGCTTTCACAATAAAGTTTACTTAAGTTATATAGTTAGATTTTCACTAAAAAAAATATAACTATACAAGGTTTTTTTATGCATAGCTGATTACCATAAAAAATAATTAAAAATAGAATAATCCTTATTTTTGAGGCAATAAATAATTTTTTTAGAGCAAGCTGTAAATTAGAATTAATCCTGGATTTAATTCTGACCTTTTAGTATAAACAGCTATTACATTAGGTAATCTTGATCAATCATGATTGGTGATCAAATAAACGCTGTTGTTGAACTTTATTACAAAGGCAATCACCCTGCACGAACTACACGGCATTCAACTAGAAACCTCCTTCCAAAGCTAAGAAAAAAGATAATTTTGCATGTTAGAGCTCCTAATGTGATAAAAGATTTTCCATATGATAATTTTGCTCTATCTTGTAAGTTTGATAGGAAGAATGGCAAAATCCATGAAGATATCAGCAAAGACAATGACTAACTCTTTTAACGAGGATCGTAAAAAGAAAATATTCAATCCTAGATTCCATCTCGGAATAATTGAAACTTCTAATAAATCTAAGAGGGAAGACGAATGGGGAAGAAAAATGTTTTAAAGGTCTTGTTCTTTTGGAATTTCAAAGAAGAACGGTGTGGAACTTCTGAGGTAACAAGGGCTCTGGACTTTGCAATTCTTGATTGTAAAGCCCTCATCGCCAGCCAACAAACTATCAGGCTATTTCGGAGGATGAGTCGAGAGGTATCATCCTGGCAGTTTCAACCCACTATGTCTCTTTCACAATGAAAATTCCTAATTCAGGATGTGAGTAATGGAATTTTGCAGGGGAAGAAATCCGTTACATCAAAATAGAGACTTGAAAGAGTACCGAAGAAGAACTGGTTCATTTTGTAAGCTGTAATGAACTTAATATTTTCTTCTTCACCTAACAAGCGTAGATAGAGTAGTAAATCACCATCTACCAGGTGTTCCATTGAAATATGAACACTTACTAATTCAATAACTAATTAAGGTTCAGTAACATAAATGAGTTCATATTTTGAGATATTAAAGCATAAGCAATTAGTTACAAAACAAATAAACTTGAGATCTCTAACTTCCGTACAAGTAAAAAAATGACACTTGAACGTGACCCACGAATTTCCATTCGTGCACTCCAAACAGTTGGGTGTCTCCAAGACCATCGTCTACACCTTTATCAAGTCCGAAACGCTGGAAAGAAAGAAGGGTTCTGTCAAAAAGGCAAAACTGGATCCAAAGGAGTTAAAGAAAACTTTTAAAACCTTTATGTTGGGGGCAAAGGAAATGTGGCCTCATGGCTCGCCGGATTTGAACCCTTTGGACGACTATGTACGGGGAGACTTAGAGAGGGAGTCCAATAAACGTACACATAACACTGTTATTTCCTTACGGGTCTTCCATTCTTAAGGAACATGGACAAGGAGCTCCTCATCAAGACATATGCCTATTCGGGCTCAGGTTGGAAGATGTAGTTGAATCTGGTGTGGGGTTTTTGAGTGATATCCTTGACTATGGGCTGGTACATGTAAGATCAACAGATTTGTGAATAGCAGAATTTATTTTGGAAATTTAAATTTTCCGTATTTAAAATCCCCACTCTGGGTGGTATTTATTATGTGTATTGTTTGTAGTATTATGTTATCATTAATATCTTGTTAATATTGTATATCATAATGAGAATATTCAATGAAAACTGATTTGGGAGTCAGTTAAATATTACTTGTAGTCAAAGATAGTCAAATAAAGCCTTGTTCTAGGTTACAACGCCTTGTATATTTCTTATCAGGATCAAGAACAGATTATTTATGTATCAATTGACTTGTGGCCTGGTCAACGAAAACTTTAATGACATATATTTTATTCCCGTGTCAAGAATACACTATAATCAAATATTGGACTCAAAGATAAATATTTTTGCTAATACTTGTTATTAATCATCCAAATTAGAATGATAAATTTATCTAAACTATTAGCAATTATTATTGCTTGTTGTCAATAAATAGATAAAAACTATATTAAGCTATCAATATAACATCTGGCTTAAACCTTTTTTGGTCTAAGTTTTTTGATAAAACTTTGATTATAACTATATTTATATAAGCTCTTCTTAAAAGTGTTTTAATAAATGCATTTTTATAAAAGAAATAAATATATCTCTTCTTTCATGTAAAAACATTTTTTGACGGAAAAAATGTTTTAATAATTACATAAATTTTATATTTTTAATATAGTTTGATGATATCTATGTACACAAAAAATTCAAGAATAAAAATGCACTTCAAATTTATTTCTTTATTCTAACATAGCTTACAGTTTTTTTAATAAAGTATATTTTTTGACTTACCCCATATAAATATGACAGAAGTACAAAGTGAAATTCAATTACCTGAAAACGAAAACAAATATGTTTAAAATACAGTTTTTATTCATTTAATTATTCAATCACTTCATGTATATAATACTTATATTATATGTATATATGTAAAAGTAAAATGTGCATGCTCATTTTTCATTTGTAATATTTGACACTACATTAATAAAATATTCTAATCATATATCATTTAACTGATAAAAAGGTTGTGCAAGCTATCTATATCACCAATTTGAGGCGCTTTCTTGGGCAAACGCAGGTACCTAGGTACTCGATTTTATCTTGTTAGATAGCTCGTTCTAATTTGCCCATTTGGAAAAAAATGGAATCAATTGATGAATTCTTTGACCCAAATATTTGGAAAAGGCTTAGAGCCCTCCTTGGAATCCGCACCAAGAGCCACAACATAAAAATTGTTCGAACTCAGGGATTTAGTGAAACGTTCGTTTGCAAGGTTGTGAAGGAATTTGAGACCTCTAAAGGTGATTTTCCCTGGCACACTTCCAAAAAAAGAAAAAAAAAGAAGTATGAAATGGCTTCAAGATAATTTGGACGACTTTATCTCGCCAGAAATTTGCCATCCAAACTCGATGGACCTGAAGCCGATGGATTTTTTTTGTGTGTGGGGTACGATCGAATGACAAACCAGCCGAACCCCCTGCAACCCCAAACTTATTGGTCGGACCGAGAAGGAATTTCAGGATTTAGCAAATGACCAAGTTTCGAAGGGATCCTTGCGCTTTTGGCCTCGTAAATTTACTGTAATTGAAGCTGAATACGATTTTATTTAAAAAATACATTAGAATTAATAAAGCTTTAAGAATTTGTTTTTATTTTTTTAATTTGATAACTGGTCGGAGAGAAAATTGCATTTAAATAAAAAAATCATTTTCGTGGCACAAATAGCTATTCTCTATTTAGTACGTAACAACAAAGCAAGAAAAGAAAAATAATAGCGATATTTTAGAAGATAGTTGGAACAAAATATGAGGTTCCCTCGACAAAAGTATTTTTTTCTTGAAAAGATTCAACTTTCAGAAAGGGTTAACTTTTATACCAATTTAGCAGTACCTTTAATTTGATATAAGGCTACAACAAGGTAAGAACTAAATGAAAACGCAAGTTTAGACGAAAACCACTGACTCAATTTTTTTTTAAATTACTAGAATAGATGGCCCGGTGATGCCCAGGACATTTATTTATACTTTTCTGAAAAAATAATAAACCTATAGTAAAAAAAATATAATATTTTCTTAAACTTCTTAAAGGATTGAATTTTAATGAAATGAAACTATTACTATTGAATATAAAAATCATGGACAATTGAGCTTCAACTGTGTAACTGTCCTTCACTCAACTGTCATGTTTAGGTTAAAAATCCTTTGTCTTAGTCTCTCTTCTTTTTTCTTCTTGGTAAACCTTATATTTTCCTTTTTTTTTAAAGTGTGTAAGGATACAAACCAATATACAACGAGAATCATTTTTATAATGTTACGTTCTTCATTTTGTATATATGAAGTAGTCGTTTGTTAATCAAAAAATTTGTTTTTAGAGCAATGCTATTTTAATGCCGGCATTGGGGGGAAGGCCAACAAAATGTTACCAGAATCGTTTCTGGAGTCTCAAGAAAACTACATGAATTTTTTTTGCAAAATCTATTCATTGCTTTCCCCTTAAATCCCGGACACAGAGACATATGCATTTAATATATAAATATTGGGGGCATTAAATGATCTATATCCCATGTAAGTGTTGGTATAGGCCAACTATCTCTTATTATCCCAAAAATTACTCTAAGTAGAGTAGACAGCCTACTTATGTACATCCATAATTTTTTTAAATCCGTTCTTTTCGGAATTTCTAGAAAGTAGAATGGAACTTCTGCGCTAAGAAAGACCCAGGACTTTACGATTCTTAATTATAAAGCCCTCATTACGAACCGACTTACTACTTATCAGCCTATTCGAGAATATTTATTCAGAGGTATCATCTAGGAAGGCATTCCTAAATCAGTATGTAGCCATGGAGTTTTGCAGGCAAGAAAATTCAGTACCTTACATTGACTTCACGTAATTAAAGAGTTCTTTTTAAAAGGGGTCTAGGAAGTTTAAATAAATATAAAACATAACTCGGGATTGTTAATTTATTTTTTCTGTTATTAGTTTCTTTTAAGATTGATTTTTTAAGAATATTTGTTGAAATTATATTCCGGACGAGTAAGTTTAAGCTACAATGTTTGTTTATGTACTTGTTACGCCTTTGCTCCGGTTTTATTTATATAAAAATATTGTGTATAATCTATAAGCCAGATAAAGAATGTTAAAAAAATCCAAATATATTTTTACATCATATTTAAAATACATATTGGTTCAATATTCAAAATTCTTGGAGTAATTAAGGTACTTAAGAATGTTTAGTATAGATTATTTCCCTTGACGTCATAAATTGCATCATAATTGAAGGAGATGTAATTTAGAGTTGATAATTGTCAAATAGATAAATTATTAATAAATTTTGATTAAACTCCATTAAATGTTTGTTTTTTCTAAAATAAAAAAGAAATAACATTTACATTGAATTGATGGCATTGAGATACTGTAATATTTGAATTTAATCAAAGTAATATGTACTATAAATTGCAAATTTGTATAACCATTAATACTTTTTAGTTAGATTAGGAACGAGGAAAGAGGGATCATTAGAGAACAATACTTTATTCCTTCCATTGTAATACTTAATTGATTTTCTACAATATGGAACGATGTAATAACTTATCTTTTATACATATTAGGGTCTGATATATAATAAAACTAAGACTTAGAGAGATAGATTTTTAATAGAAATTAAGGTTTAAGTCCTCTTATTTGTTACTTCCATTTTGACATCCAATAGCTCACTACTTTCCTTAATATTAATAAAAAAAAGTGTTTTTATTGTCATAAAGCTTACTGATTTTGGCCCCCAAAATGACGGACATCAACAATAGCAACGTCACATAAAAACGTTATCAAATTTGGTACCAATATATAGCCTAATAAACATAAAATCTATCATACTTAATTTTGAAAGTGTATTTTTGAAGCCTTTAAGTATAATCTGCAATTCCTCCAACAGACTAGTTACAATTTTTACAAACAGAAATGGTAGATAATTAATTGAATAATACAAATTTGATCCAGCTCAATTTTGAGAAATATCCTTCTAACTGGTTTTATTGTTGACAAGCCACATATACATATATATATGTAAAATAATAATATTTTTATTATTTTACATATACAATAGACCTGCTCAAATTTTAACTTTTTCCCCTTTCTTCAAGGTTTATAGAAATTAAATATACAAGTCATTTGGATTTTGGACAACGGCTATGCTTGCCGCATGGGCTTTGAACATTTATTATTCGTGGCTCTAAAAAAAGGCAAAAAAGTGTGTTTTCTTTTAAGGTTTGTTCGAGTAAAAAATTTATTTTCTTGTATTTTATTCTATTGCATTCTATTTTTGCATACATATACGTCAAGATAATAATAATTTAGAAGACTATCTAAAAAGACAGGAGAAAAAACGGAAAAAAATATAAAAAACAAGTATTTTTTTATATCTGTTATTATTATCTCGTAGAAGTTTTATATTAATTTAGGCTGCAATGCCCCTTTCTTTCAATTATCAAGTATCTCTATTTCAAAAATATAAATACTTCCTAATGTGGTTTGATATTGTCGTAACATTGATAAGGATAGTACATGCACGTCATCTAATTAAAGTAATTGTACATTCTGCAGATTTAATACTATATTATTATCATATATACATTTGACAAATAAATCAATTAGTTAATTAAAATACAATTATGTATAAATTAAGCTAGAGTTTTAAAGATAATAAAAAATGTATAATCAATAAACTGTTAATTGAGAAAGTGATCACAAGCAGTGGTTACTAAAGTGGGGGTAACATTAAGACCATAATTTGTTTATAAACAGATTATCACATCCATAGTCTATAATGTTATTTGTTTGGAAGTCTCAACTTTTACTTTATTTATTGCAAAAAAGAGAATTGATAGTATAAAATAATTATAAGTAGTAGATATATCACTGGTTTTATAATTACAATATATTCGATTATTTTGTCGTTGGATTCTTATATTTTTAAATATTTGTAGAATTAAAATCTTTATTTTTGATCAATAATGTCAAATAAGTTTTTATTTACATTTGGGTTGGACTTTATGGGGGTTAAATGGCCTTTAATAATCTATTTGCCAAAATGCAATCCAAATTTCTTATTCATCTCTCAATGAGAGGTGTAGGAGTCGAACATTGTGTAGCAATATATTTTAAGGGTGAACTCAAATAAGTTTGGGAACCACTGATCTAAAGAACAAATGATAAATTTCGATAGTTGAATTCATGTACTTTTGTTAGCGCATTGATCTAATTTATCTGATGTTTATAATGATGGCACAAAAATTAAAAATCAAGGATATTGTCAACACTTTTTTTACGGCTCAATTACTCAGAGCTGGCTGGACTTAACTCCCATTTACCTATTTAGAGGCCTACTCTGTCTATCCAATATTCTTGTTGCAAAGTGTAAATATATAAAATGACAAAACCAAGAAAAATTCAGCTCTTTTTTGCAACTGACTCCGGTGTTCTAAGTGTTACCATATCTCAAATTTAACTGCAATGATTGTGTACTGAAAAATAACAAAAAATATAGAAGTTGCGGAATTAAATTTGTCCTGTACATTTTTTATCATTGTACTGACTAATTTTCTTACAAATACAAAGTCCATACTCTTAGTCCTCGATTCATGTTCAATGTTCTACGTTGAAAATTGAGTGCAAAGCAAAAAGGGAAAGAGTTATTAATTTCTTGAGCCTCAAGAAGATTGCAAAGATCGTTGGGGCCACCCTGCGCACTATCCATCGCATTCAACTTGCCAAAGAGGCTGGGAAGGGTGTCAATAGGTCCTCTGGGAGTAGTACCGATAATCTCAAGCGTTCCTAGTCTCTCTGAAGATCAAATTCGATAAGGACCCCACTACGAGTATCCAAAGGCAAGACAAGGAGCTCAAGCTCGATGAAAAGACCGTCAGAGCCGCTGTCCACAATGACTTATATATGTAGTCCTTCCACTTCCTCCTTAATATAGCCCTGAAGGAGAAGAGGCTCACCAGTTGTTAGAAGATCCTCAGCTACCACAAGGGACATGGTTCAAATGTGAAAATATTTTCTGATAAACAGATTTTCACTTTTGACCACGTCTACAATCACCGCAACGATTGTTGACTGGCAGGGTCAATAATTCAAATGATTTTTATAATTTACAGTAAATATATTAAAATAAACGATCGATTATTACAAAAATATTACATCTAAAAAAAAAATAAAAAAAATATTCACTTTATGTTCAATATTTTAAAATTATGTATGTATATACAAGTCAACAATAAATATTTTGAATTCCATATACAATTCTTATTGTGTTTGACGCGTTGATAACGAATCTATAATTAATTTTGGCGAATTAAACTTATTTTTTAGAAATTTTGCTTTAATTTTTTTAGTATTTTTAGCCTTGTTATAGGTTTCAGCTAACTTTTGAATAAGAAAAAAGCCAATCGTCCACATGAAGCTAAGTTACCCCTTGAAAAAACTTAATACTGTTCATAAATATTTGCTTATATTTTATATGCAAACATTCCATTTTTAGAAAATGCCATTTAAAAGTTAAAAACCACCATATTTTAATGGGTTTTTTAAAAAGAATAACGCCTTGTTGTTCAAATGTTTTTACGTAAAAGGAAGTTATTTAAAGCAAAAAAAAAAAAAAAAAAAAAAAAGGATTTAATTCATATTAAGAGTATTTTGTACTAAAATGTCTTGTTCAGTCGCAATATTGATGTGTTTTCAAATTTTACAATGGAAATAATCAATAATAAGAGGTTTATAAAAAATAAATAAAAGCTCCATTGTTTATCTATTTATATTTTGATTTATTTATTTCCTTTTTTTATATAAATAATGTAATTAATTATAACCGAATTTTAAAATTTCAACACTTAACTTCGATAGATTTGCTGATGAACTAAACCTCAATGTAAATTATTTTTCCATTTAACCAAAGTACAACTTTATTTTTACTTATATTTTCTAAAAATAATACATGCGTCATATTTAATTCTAGAGTTAAAAAAATGCACATAGTTCCAGTTTTGATCGGAATTTTTACAAAATTCCTGGTTGCATTATATTCATATAATTATTTGCAATTGTTTTATTTGTAAATATTTGGTGTATATTACCTCAGAATTAGTCGGACGGCCATGTAGGAGCTCAAACAGAAGTTAAGGACAGGGTCGTAAACGAACGATAAGAACAGAGGCTATGATTATACGTGTCACAAACTGCTTTGCTAGAAATCCAGTGAGGATGATTCGTGTTACGCCCAAAAAGATGAATTTGAGTGAGGTTACGCTCCAAAGGATCATTAAAGATGACTTGGGAGAAAAATCAAGAACAAGGAAGAAGAAACATTTCATTATTAGGGCAAAAAGGAGAAAAGTTTGTTTTTTGCCCAAAATTCTTTTGAATGTGTCTAAGAACGATCTTAAGCCTTTGGATTATTCCATCTAGGCTAAGGTCGAGGAAGTAGCCTGCAACAAGCCTTACGGATCTGTAATCCTCCATCAAGGCCTCATGGGCTGTCTTGGCCGAAGAATACATCTCTTAGGTTTGTGGGGCTTTCAGAAAGAGGGTGGAGGCCGTAATTGAGGTTGAGGAAGGTCATTTTAAATAAAAATGTCGATTTCAGTTATAATTCACTGGAAGTAAACATAAGTGTAAACCGATGTACAACGCGAGATACACATTACTAAAGCTATCTATTGGGAAATAAATGATTATTTTTACTACACCTATTATATTGTGTATTTGTAGATCCAAGGAAATTTAAATTGTTCATGTTTTTTCACAATCATTTGTATTTCAATTATACAAATGTTAAGTAAATTTGGTGTCTCTAGCTTTTTTGATATTTGGGAAAAAGAGTATGTTTCAAATGTACCTGGTCTACCCTACATAATAGAAAATTATTGCATATAATAATAAATCTTATTTTTATGTAGACTAATCCACGTTGATTTATCTCAGAGGAAAATTGTGATTTATGTATGAATTTTTTTTAAATGCAGCGGAATCAAAAAGTTGAGCTCTTTATTTTCAAATAATGTTTAATGATTTTATCAAAGATTTTCCCTATTTGATTGAGACATCCTAAAGTTTTTTGTAAGGATTACAATCATAATAGCTATGGTCTTACTTGTGCGAATTAAGAATTAATGATTTGAATGATGTAGTACGCCTTGATTATAAAAATGATCATTAGAGTTTTATTTGGTAAAATTCCTTATTAACCTAACAAAGTTACGATCAAAAGTAATGAAAGGATTAACGAGCATAAAAGGATTTTATCAGCAAATGGAAAATTAAGTAGATATTTATATAAGTAATTTCTTCTTTTTTAAACATCTTATACATTTATGAATTAAACAATGTTCCCTTGCGACATAACATTACATTACAATTATAAATAAGTTTTCCAGCTTTTATAAAGAATATGGTTAGAGTTGGTGAAAATATGATTTGAAAGTATTTAAAGAAAAAACAACAACAACTCAAACATGACTTGGAAAGTATTGAAGAATGTTTGGGGACCTGGAATAATACATTTTTGACGTCCAGAAAAAAGTAAAAAATGTTGACCCCCTCCAATTGGACATCCTTAATTTTTAGATCCCCCTGTATGTACATATATATAAAATACATTGGTTATCTTGAAGACCACTGATAAGGGCGGCGTCCGTAGTATTATATTTTGGAGAGATGATTTTTGGAATTTTTGCTGGGATTTGATCGAATGGCCCTTTTTTAGAAAAGAAATTATTAAAAAAAAAATTGTTAACCCTATTTTCTCATAATTTTTTTTACCAAGCGAAATTTTATTCTAAAATAAAACAAAAATTACTTTGTTTCGGGTAGGCTACATCCCCTCCACCCCCCTATCTGCAGACACACCTGCTGATATACTTCGTATTGAAAAGGTTTTATTGACGATCAGCGAAACAGTTAACAGTTCTCAATATAGTAGACTCCGAAATATCCCATACCCCCTCCCTCCCCTCATCCTAACGAATCATTAAATCGCTAACCCCCCCATTGGTCAACTGGACTTCATAAATGCAGGCTTGTAGATAGAATGGATGGGCTCATTTTTGAACAAATGAACAGGGAAAAAAATGAACTGTCTTTATTTTGCTTCTATCTACTATTTTTTTCAAATATTACTACAAGTTTTTTTCTTGACCATGAGTATAATAATTATTATCTTTGAGGGTGTCTAAAATAAAATAAATATATATTTAAAGAATATGGATCTAATTTTTTGTCTTGAATTATCAATTACTATGTAAATTAATTACTTTCTATAAAATTTCTTACAACACCATTTGCAAAGCACTTGATTATGGAATGACCGTATATGACAAAGATATTCTAGGTTAAATTAGAGTTCAACTTTCCATATTCCCATTTATTTCTTATTTTTATTGGTAAATAATTTAACAAAAATTGAATTTTTTTAAAGACACGATGTTGAATGTAGTGTAAAATCAAACAAATTCATTGTGATTGTTGTAAATATGTAAGATAACAATTTTTGGTGGCCCAAAATGATTGGTCTCAGATTATGTATCGACAGGGAAGTTACGTTAGGACCATTAGGTCTTATAAAATAAGGTTTCATTTTTTTATAAATAATGTCACAGATTATTTTCGGTTCATTTACATCCAATTATTATTTAACTGCTTGATTAAAAAGTAGATTTTTTTTAAACAGGAGAGCCCAAATCATTTAAAAAGTTGATATTTTTGTAAAATTTCCTCTTTATTAATTATGATCATTGGTATTTACAGAAGTGCCATCATGGGATCAATACCATTTCAGCAATCATACCAGATAATCTTAAACTATCAATTCTTACTTATGAACAGGACTCTCACCTTGAGGGGTCCTAAAACAAAAAATATTTATATTTTTAGAGAAAAACTAAAACATATAAACTATCTTTAATTTTAATACTATCTATATTAAAATTAAGCAAATTTTGTCTTTCTCTGTAATATTGGAATACACATTTTGAAAAAAGTGTATTGGAAAAGCTAAGAAATTCATATTGAAAAGAAAAGGTAAGTACATATTTATCCATCAACATAAAAAAAATCTTGAGAAAAAAATCAATGAAAGGAAAAAAATATAAATTTGACCCCAGAATTTGAACAATTGTTTAAAACCTTTATATTATTTAAAAGCCCTATATTGGCCCAAAATAGTCTTTCAAATAAAATCTATCAATTTCGTATTCTTTTATTATGACAATCAATACAGAATACTTTATATATTTAAAGTAATGCTTATGAGTCTAGGGAAAACATGCACCAACTGTGTTTCCTTCTCTAATTTTTAAACGTAGTTTCTTCCGTACAAACATGTCAATTCACACTTATGTTCAGCTTCCTAAAGGACAAGAATACAGTTTCCTGTTGATTCCTCGTCATATACATATATATATGAACGGTTAGATTTCAACTTTTTCCAAATTTCGACTACGGATAGTGAGGAATAGTTGTCATATATTATGCAAATTACCTATGCTAAAGTTCATTTTTCTACAATGTCATCTTTAGGTAGCACATCCTGTTCAAAGTTTGAAAGTAGACAAAAGTTCTTTATTTCATCATTAAAATACAATATTAATCATTATTTTGTGTTAAATAATTAAATGGTAAACATTATTTTAGGATATACAAAAGATTCATTTTTTTCTAAAGCTACCCTATGTAGCAAAAACAATATTAATAGACGAAATTTTTAATCTTTTCTTTACATGTCATTATAAAAAAAAAGGACGCGTGCTATACGTGGATCATAAAATTTTCTAACTTTTTTCTCTACTTTTTTGTTCTATAAGCCAAATTTAGAAAAAAACTTTTGCAACACTTTTTATAGGTTAAAAAAATGTCTATCAAAATTATTTAATGCAAATTATTTCAAAATTTTGAATCTCTTCAAGGATGAAAGAATAAAGATAATTGCCTTGAAAAATAATAAAAAACACTACAAAAAGTATCTCCCTCGTTTTAGGTCATATTTTCTACAACTCTAAATATGTTATGTTTCCTTACTTGAGTTTTTGCAGTTTTTACAACCCCCATGTGATTAATTATACATTACAATAGGTTGGGGAAAAAGTAATTTCGTAATATTTGCTTTATTTTAATGCTTTATAATCATCCGATTTAAGTCACATATACCCCGTTCTGTTTGGTCACTTGTTGTCAACGAAAATTTACTTTCATAATTCCCTTCTCGTAGAAGCCCTTGTCCCTATTGGCAAAAAAATATGCCAACCAATTTTCACATGCCTCTATTAAGACTAAATTTGTACCCCCAAGTGTGTTGACCGTTTACAAAAACAGATGGTAGTCACTTGGTAGAGGTGTAGACTTTAAAGTGGATGCATAAGAACTTCCCATTCAACCTCCCGGAGCTTCTAACGGGTCATCAAAAATGTGTGCGGCTTAATGTTGTCTAGATGAAACACAATACCTCTTCTGTTTGAGTTTCTTTTTGTATATAGCCTTCTACAAATGGTTCAAAACGGTTTTGTGATCGATATTCAGCTCCTGGACGATGCTAAGACTGAATACATGCCGGTCTGTCACAAAAATTTCTTCAACTTTATCGACATTTTTAACGACAAGCCTACCAGTGCATGGTACATCATTCGCATCCTCTACACCAAAACGACATTGCTTGAACCACTGAAAGAGTATCAGCCTGTATACATCTCATATTTCGACGATTTTTTTCCTTTTTAGGGATTAAAATTGTAGAACATTGCAAATTTCTTCCTTTGAAACCTCCATAGTCAACACATGATATTTCACGACTGAACCGGCCAAGCAAAATACTATCCAGAAAGCGTTTGTATTATACACTCACATCTTTTGTTTAATTATATATATATATTTTTTTTTTTTGCAAGTCTCCAATTTCTGGCAAGAACATAGAATGTAAAAAGATTATTATATTTTTAGTGGGAAGATGGTGTAGTCTAACTATTTCTATCTGCACATTAATTATATAGAGTGTAAGTAATTCTATATTTTCACGACATGAATATAAAAAAAAGGAGGATATAATGTTCATTAGATACATAAAATAATAAAATTGTAGCTTATATTTTTTGAATTCAAACCCTTTTAAACAGTTCATGTTAGTTCATTCATTTTATATATTATATACTTAAATAAAACTTGGCAATGTGTACTTGTATAATATAAACCTTACAGATTCAAAGAGAATAAATCATGTTTTTAGTGTTTAAAAAAATTGTTCATATTTTAGTTCTTAAAGGCTTTTGCCATTTTGTAAAAGGTACATTATTTAAGTCTACAATTTTAGATAGTGACAGTGAAAACTTAAAATGTAATAATTATAATCTTTCAATAATAAGAAAATAACTCTTCTTCGGTTTGGAACGCAAAGAATATATTATTGTAGCAGGAGGAGAGGGATCTCTACTTTTTTGAGAAGATATTCAGACAATACAGACTTTGGAGTTATCATGAAAGTAGATGGAAGGGATCATTATAATTTAGTTTGAAGAAGAGTCATGACAACAGCTAAAAATTCACTCATTATGCAAGTTTATCGATGTTACAAAGTAAAAATGACAGAAGAGACTGAAAGAGATCTTCTATTGGTGTTATATAGTAACTTTTTATCCGTCAGAGTGTCAGTAACTTTGCTATACAGGCCCCTCACACCAAAGTTGGGGAAAGTAGACTTAAGTATTAAAATATTATTTATGTGCATTTTCAAAATAAAAACTTAAGAGTGACCAATTTCTGGTTCATTATGCTTCAAGTAGGAACTTTTACTTTTATAAATTGTCATTTAGTTGTCCTCTACAAGGACTCAATCAAGACATCCAAACTAGCTACTCGTTTTCTTATTGAATTTATAATATAATACAAAGTATGTCTGTCAGTATGTGTATCCATGTTGAAAGTTAACTAACACCTTGATCTAACAGGACCAGCTGCAACAGATTTCGGATACAACACACTAAGTCAGCTACACCAATTTTGTCCGCTTGGCGGCGTATGTTTTTTTTTTATTACAGCCTGGTTACCACTGATTCTGTTAAACTATATTTATCTTATTTTAATTATATTACGCAGTGAAACAATATCTTTTTGTTACTCTGTGCTTTAAATTATTATTATGGCACCTGTAGAGAAACGAAAGACCGTGAATCTAAATACTGGTGATAAAATAGATATCATTCAGAAGTTAGAAGATAGTGTTTATGTATCTCGCGGTGTGTGAAATTTATGGTTGCTTTAACGACTATCGGGTTTAACAGACACCCTCTCCCCTTTTCATCCGTTAGATCGAGGTTTAAATCTAAGTCATTTTTAGTGTAGATACTTGATCTAAGAAATACCAATACAATTAAGTGTGTACGTCATATAAAATAAGTTTTTAAATACCTGCATGCTCAAAAAATTAAGCTATAATGATATAATTCCATTGGCTACCTGTCCAATACATACATAATTTTCAGGAAGCTAAAAAACCGAGAAAGATAGTTACAACATAGAAAATATGCAACATCTTCTATATGGTACAGGGCAATAGTACAGATCTGTGTGAAATGAATGAATCGTTCATTGTTCTCTACCTTAGACCATTACCATATGATAACATGATGGAACATAAAAGTCGAGTGAACATTGCAGGAAAGGTAGGAAGGGTCGTGTTCCGTGTTTGAAATATTGGTTACCAATTCATTCACGTTGAAGTTGTGAGCTGTCTGATACGTCAACCTAGTATAAACACATTAAATAATTAAAAGTATTTGGATCTAGTCCCTTCTATCTTGATTGTATGATAACTTGCATGTTATTATAATGAAAGGTTGTTAATACGGAATTGCTTATAATATTTTATAATGAGATCCGACGTACAGTGATGCACAGGTAAATTCTGTCATCGATATAATTTATAATTTCTTGTCATTATTAGCGATTACACGTTAAAAAAATGGTTACCTTAAATTAGTATATAATATAATCAAGTCATCAAAAAAAAAAGAAGCGGGATATCGAAAAGAATCATCAATTCAGCAGTCTAAAAAGTGAATTATCCTAAATTTTTGCTGTACCTACAACGCAATTGCAGAAATTAAAAGAAGTTACTGAATTACATATGACTACTGTGTCTAGAATTGTAAGGTTTATCGTGATACTCGTAAAACTGAAATAGCTCCACCTAAGCCAAGATTGGAGAAAATCCGCACTCCTAAGCGAACCATAAAGGCTTATCCTATGATGTCAATATCTGTTATGACAATGACGCGATGAGTGTCCGAACAAAACATTCAAAGACCTGTGAAACATCTTGGAATAAAGTCTTTGCTAGAGAAATCAAGCAGCTTCTCACTGATGAAATGTAAGTGCAGAGGCTTGATTGGCAAAGTAAAGTCTTATCTTGAATGAAAAAGCTCCCCAACGTCACAAAGTTTTTTAGGTGGAAAAATCTACAATGGGGATGACTGCACAACAATCTGTATATTGCTAGTTCCAAAGATAAAATAATGGCTCTAAAAAACACAGCTTCTGTCATGGTGGTACAGGTGCGTGACTGGCTATTTTATACCCAAAATTTCATCGCCTTCATTTGATTGGTGATTTTGCCTCGAGAAGATTTTGCCATATGACATATTTGCCACCTTTATGTGTTTATTTATTATCAGTTCCAACTTTACTGTTGTATCTCGATCAAACTAATTATAAAGCTAGGAGAAAAAGAAAAAAAAGGTTAACAATGATAAAATAATTAATAACTAAGGAATATTTAATGAGTTTCAATACTATCTAGAGAAAACAAGCTTCAATCACACAACCTGTTGTGAAAAAATAATTTCTGATGAGAAATTCCTGTTGGTCAATCATAAATCAATCATATTGATTTTAATTTTCTTTTTTCTTCTTCTCCTAGCTGTCAAGATACAACAGTAAAGTTCAAACCAATAATGTCAATTGGAGAACTCTATAAAAACATACTTCCTACGTTTGTAGACTGCCCTCCCATCAGTATCCTTAAATATTTTGTATCCGTCAACTTAAAAGCGTTGACAAAGGGAGAAAAAAATACGTTAAAGGTCTCGTTCTTTTTGAAATTTCAAAAAAGAATAATGGAACTTCTGTGGTAACGAGAACCTTGGACTTTGTCATTCTTAATTGTAAAGCCCTCATCACCAGCCAAATAACTACCATATTTTTTAGCTTGATAAGTTTATAATTTATTTTTATATGAATTTGTTTCAATTATACCTAAAGATATTACTATTATTTTTTACGAGTATTTATCGATAATCAAAACTGTTCCAAATTGCCACATAGATGAGGCAAGTTGGCTACAAAAATTGCTTGCGTTAATTTTTGGTTTTACTTTATAAGTATATGTATAATGAAATTAGTGCCAAATATTGCATATTGTCTATAACTTGGTACAAAATATGAGATCTCAATATACATAACTCTTACTAGCTGAGTAATATGTAAAAAAGTAAAAAGTGTAGCAAATAATTTTCCTATAAATATAGTTGTGATTTGAGCTTATTTGGATGGAAGTTATGTTTTTGCCTCTGTTAGTTTGTTTTTCTGTTGGTCACAAGGACTACGGCAAAGTTACAAATCGACATTGATCTAACTTAGCATACAGGCTATATATTATATGGGTCAAAATTCATTAGATTTTGAGATGTCAAGGTAAAATGTCACGGTAGCACAAAACGTGAAAAGTACATAATAGACCATAACTTTGGAACATATTAAGGTACAAAGCTCAAAACTGCTGTCATTATGTTGGTTCAATAAAGATGCTTCATAAAACATTAAAGGTCAAAGTCATTCAAAAGGTTAAAAACGCATAATCGACCATCAATTTTGAATAAGATGAAATCAGCTCTTTGTGTCAAACAATACTTATGTATAACACATATTAAAGTGTGAATGCAATAGAGATTAATTTTCATGAAATTTAACATTGCACATTGTTGACTTAAATATAAAGATTAAATGATATTTTATTTAGGAAAAAATGACCATAAGCAGAGGTTTGCGCTCAAACGAGTGCCCATTCTAGTTATATCATATTATTTGAGTTCATTTGGCTAATTATTATAATTTTTTTTTTAATTGATTTTTTTTGCCGGCCATCTTTTATTTGTAATATAATTGGAAAATGAAGATGAATAACGGATTTTTTAAAAACATGACAACCCCAAAAGATCAATATTTGTATCCACAAACTACTATGTCTTGTAATAACATTATATGTTATATGTCGCTTTTGTAATGAATCACTCGGATATTGCTATTGCTATTTTTCATTTTTTTGAGTAATATAGTTTGCTTGTTTTTTTGTTTTTGTTTTTTGCACAAAAGTAATGAAGCAATGAAAAAGATGAATTACATGAGCAAATAATGGTTTTATGGTATACGTTTGCGCCCCGGTGATTCCTAGAGAAAAAAATATATATTATAGGTATATGGATTTCACCAAAAGATTCCTAGATTAGATGGAGTAATTGTATTACTATAATGTTTACTTATACTTAATCAATGCAACCCATCTAACCAATTAAAGGAACATCGAAAAAAAATAAAAGGGTATTATAAGTGAGTTTACTTACAGACTGATTTATTTTACCAAGATACACGATTTTGATTTACAGATGTACATTAAACATACATGCAATATTTACATATTTAACCATCAACACAAAAGCAAGCTAGAAGGATTTTTCTCGAAATTGAGAGTTGATTACATTTGTATAATTCGATACCTTATCGAAAATTTATAGCAATCAATTATTCTTATGAACACGTTGTAGACGCTCCAAATTGCATTTAAAGTATCCCACGTTAATCTTCACAATAAACAAACTAGAATGGGCCCTTGGTAGAGTGCACAAATTCCCTTAAAAATCAAATTGAGTGATTTATCTCAATTAGTTCCAACGTTATGGTCCATGATACATTTTTTACATTTTGTGTCACATTTACCTTAACCTCTCAAAATTCAAAGGACTCTTACTGTGACCATATATAAGCTACGCACCAAGTTTGATAAAAATCAATCTGTAACTTTTGCCGTAATCCTTTTAACTAACAAACAGAGACAAAAACAAAAACTCTCTTACTGAGGTAATGAGAAATTATTATACTTTTTTGGGAAAATAACTATATTAGGGCCAATAAAAGTATCTTAATTTAAAGAAAGGTTTTAAGCTATAGCTTTCTTGGTGTGTTAACCTTTCGTAAGTGAACATTAATTTGTAACAGGTATAGAGAGCTGGGTAAAAAAAATAACACAAAAATATGGGTTCAAAGGAATATAATATCCTATTTCACTGTTAAGAATGTTTTTACATAATGCAATATCACGAAAAAAAAGTTGTTATTTTTTTATAAAAATAATCTCCGAGCTTTTTTTATATCATTCACGGTGTGGTATGGAGTTTTTTTTGGCTAACAATCCTCTAATCAACTTGTCCGACATTAATCTTTGTTTGTGGCTTTTGTTTTGTTTTGTAATTTGTGTGATTTTTTTTTTTTTTTTGGTGCTAAAGATTTTTATCTCCGTCAACGAAGTTAAGTTAAATTTATATTCCTGCTTGTTTTTTATTTTGTTGATCAAAGTTAGGATCGATTATGATCTAACTTTGTATTAAGATTATATATGGTCACAGTAAAATGTCATTCAATTTTAAGAGATCAATGTAAAACAAGTACAAAATGCATAATCGACCATAACTTTTGAACAAATTGAGATGCATAACTCAATTTGATTTTAGGCGCGAAGGATTTGCTCTCAACCGAGAGCCCATTCTAGTTTTTTTTTATTTTTAAGTTTAGTTTTACTCACCTAAATGTCTGATTCTGAGAACAGAGGGTTTCTTTGGAAGTTTTTTTTTTTTTTTTTAAATATATAAAGTTAAACCATAATATATTGTCTTGTTGATCTTAAAGTTACTTTTTCACCTTTTTTTTTTTGTATTTTACTTATATACATACTCATTTATTTATTAAAAGATCAGGACCATTAGAAAATTAGTAAATAAAGGATAAATATGTTTACTAAACTTGTTACAGAGTAAAATTCATTCTGCATTTGATTTAAATGTAATAAATATTATTTTCGTTTTATTGGTATATGGGTATTGGTATATACATTTATGACTTAAAAATCAAAAAAAAAATTATTGACTTCATAAATATAGTGTATCAATGAACATGTCTAAAAAAAGTGCATTCAACTTCAACTGTAAACCTATTGAAAGGCTTTTTTAAATTGAAATTTATTTTGTCTATTATGTATGCATTTTACAGTAAGCAAAAATAATTATAATGTCTCTGTGTCTATGCATTAATTCTATTTTTTTTTAAATTTACGTGACTTACTGTCAAAAACTTTATAAAATACCAATATATAGGTTAAAAATATAGTCACGATCAAGAGTAATGAGGACGGAAAGAAGCTAATTATAGACACCCGTAAAAAAATATAATGTTGAGTGATTTAACCCATAAAAATCAATAATAAAGGTGTACTCAATGATATTGCAAAAGACTAAAGCAAAATAATACATTAAATACCCCTATTCAGATAAAGGTGCCTTTATCAATTTAATTAATTAATTGTTTCAATCATAACAAAGTACACACAAAATCAGCTGTAAAAGTTTTTGAAAAACGGAATGTTAGAAATTAGTTTTAGAAAATAACAAATTGGCAAATTCAGGGTAGATCTTAAATACAGTAAAATGAATAATTTCAAAAAAGTTTTTAAATTTCCATAAAATTTAACCGAAAATTTTGCATAAATGCTACTGAATATTAAGGCAATGGATGACCAAAAAATTATCAAAATAGTCGTTTTTTGCAGAAATTACAGTCTTGATTTTATTTCGATAGATATCACAGTAGGCACTGAGCCCTTCTTCGAGAATGTTTACCCATTTTCCTAGTTAGGGAGGCGTACAGTACATCCAAATGAGGATGAGTCTTTTTGACTCAATCAAATTTTGACTTTTTTTTTTTCCTAAATAGATTAGATTTCAAAAACCATTCGATTCATATTCGGACTGGATAACGGTTAAAAGTTGTTGATCCAAAAGCCAAGTAAATGAATCTCATATGACTTTTGCATCATATTGGATGTGTAAGAGTGATCTTGTTGAGATCTTGCTTGAAGTGAAAATTGGGTAATGGCTAGAGGTTTTTCTCTAGGATGAGGTCCACGTCCTAAATACTGTTAGCTTTGACTCCTGAGGTCACAAAAATAATTATCACTTTACCGGGCCAGTCAATGGCACCCTATAGAATCACTGACTTTGGTTTGTGCATCTAATAGCTCCAACAAGGAGAGTCATATCTTTTTTAACTAAAACCCGATCATTTTGAGTGGTTGAATAGAGCCTCCAGAGAAAAAACCTCTATATACTTTTGGGAGGCGTGGCAGAATTCAACAAACTCAGAAATTCCTTCATTTTGTTTACTATCTCTGTTATCTCAAAAATAAAGGTTAATTAAAAAAATTAAAGAAACTTCTTAGACTATTGATAAATAATTTATCATCGGAACACCGTAAAAAAGAGCATGTTTCTTTTGTAAACAATCACTTGAGACATCCAAAGTTTTTTCGTTTGAGTGTAATCATAAAGTTAGTATAACGAACCAAGTAATTGAGATTAGTTTAAGCTTAAATTGGCTTTTGGGCTCAAGTATCTTTAATATTTTTACACTCGCTTAAATAAAAGGCAATAAATTATGATACTACAAACTTAAAATTTATTATATATAAATTTAAAAGCACAATTACTCAATTCCCTAATGATTTTACTTTAATTTTGCAAAAATTGTATAAAAAATGAAGAAGAATTAAGATTTATGTTTAGTTAAGATAATAAGTTGAAATATACCTAGTTGTTCCGAGGTACAAAAAAAAAAGTACACAAATCAAGAAAAAAAGTTCTATATTCCATTTTTGTAGTACTTGGCGCGCCGATTATCAATCCATTATTATTTTTTTTCGAACAAAATTTGATTTTTAAGAATTTTTTGAGCATTTCTGAGTCAACTTTTTGAATAAAAAAATAGTCAATAATTGGCAATGTGTGTTAGAGGTTACGGAAGCAGTTGGAGGCTTATGGAAGCCAGACTAATAATTGATGTACATCCAACTTTTTTTCATGACGAAGACGAGAAAAAAAATCTAACAAAAATCATGACGAAGATAAGATGCAGGCAAAAATCTTGCAAAAATCATGACTAAAACGAATCGAAGACGGAACTGACGAAGACGAAACTCTGACGGAGACAAAATTCTGACGAAGACGAAACTCCGACGAGGACGAAATAAAAGATAACTACGACACAAAATGACGAATTATACCGAAGATTATATTATGACACTGACAAACTAATGACTTACGATTACGAACCACAAAAAAAAAAAAAAAATTCCATGCAATACCTGATACTGATGGTTCCTACAACATGCCTCACTTGTCTTAAAAGAAACTCATAACACAAAACTTTACTTAAAGCGTATTAAATTTTATTAATAATTATGTGTTTGTGTGGTGTGTATGTATGTGCCACCGGCAATGTGCAAAATGCACGTTAGAGTGGGCAATGTGAAAAATGCCCGATAAGTTTATAAAATTTCCAATGGAATGGTCAATGGTCATTTTAACTTCATTTACATTATCAGATAAAATTATTGTGGGTAATTTGATTATTAAACAATTCAATGCTAAACAATTTCATCGTTAAGCATTTTATTATGATACAATTTTATTTCTATTCATTTCATACTCTGTTATGTTTTCATTGAAATAGATATAGTATTCACTAAATCAAACTATTTTAAAGATAGAAATTGTCACGAGAGACTCATCTCTATTTTGCAAAATATACAGGTGATTCCAAAGAGGGATCAAAACCTATCTCCATCACTATCTTTAGTATCAATAACACCTTCTAATATATTATAATACATCCCGGTTGTACAAATGAACACTTGTTCAAAAAGTGGATCATTACCCACCACTTACCTGAGCATCAAGGACCCCTTTTGATATCATATAATACACCCCATCCATGGGTTGTGCAAAACAATCGCAGGTTCAAAAAGTGGATCATTAACCACCACCACAGCTTCCCTGACCATTAAGGATCCCTTTCAATATTCTATAATACACCACAGCCAATGGATTGTCCAAGTGAATCACTGGTCGAAAAGGTGGGTCGTTATTCGCAGGACTTTTGAACTTTTTTTGGTGTAATACTTAGTATTAAACCTAACGATCAAATTATTTAGCATTGAATTGTGTAATAATCAAATTACCCTCAATTATTTTATCTGACAACGTTAATGAATGTAAAATGACCACACTATTGGAAATTTTATAAAAAATTTTTTCCACATTGCATTGTCCGTAACATATGTATTTCATCAGCCCACAAGTTGTGCAATAAATCAGAATCCCCGGAATAGGTTCATAACCCACCGTCAAATCGTTGTAGTTGGCAAATGAATCCCTTATGCGAGACTCAAATCACATTATATGATCCATTTGACTTCCTACTGTGTTTGTAAAGGCGGTCAACATCAAGGATGTGGTGCCAGGCTTGGAAACGTTTAAGAACAATAACTATAAATTGCAAAATAGCATTTGTTGAATTTAAAATATTTAAAATCTGTTAAATTTTAGTCCCTTTTGAATCCTTCATGAATCTGTGAGAAAAAGTGTTTTTTTTACAGACATTCTCATTCTTTGGGGCCAGTATTCTCTTTTTTTATATTCGTAGCCGTATTAGGCAAACATTAACGTATTTAATTCATTAAAGGCAAAAATGTATTGCAATACATTGTTATTATGGCCACATAAAATTTTGATCTACTCACCAGATAATATTTGGTAATGAGTCTGCATCAGGTATCTTTCATTTAAGTAAATAGGAGATAAATGCCTCTTCAACGTTTTTCTTTTTTGGATGGGGGGGGATCTGAAGAAAGTCACTAATATAACAATAATGAATTAGAATGAAATTTTTCTGTACGTATTTTTCTAATTAGGCACTTCTTGGATTTGAACTTGAAGATAGCAAACTAGGAAAGTCAATTAATTTGGAAGTAATGGCTTTTGTATAAACTACATGTGAATTCATAATTAGTTACTGCAAAATGAAATGAATATTTCTTTAAAAGTTTTTCCAATCACTGGCACTGATATTTTTATTATCTGTACGCTTTTTTTTAATATCATTACGTTTTAAAAGATATTGTACTCAATTTTAAATAATTAATAAACTATAGAACACTTAAAAAATTAAATATGTAAATATTCGTCTATTACGGCTACGAATACAAAGAAAAAATAGCACTGGCTATAAAGAATGAGAATGTCTGTAAAAAAAAAAATCTTTCAGATTCATTTTTAGAAGAAAATTTTAACAATTAAATTACAAATATTAAATTTTTTGAAAAAATTTTAAAAATCCATAGCTACGAAGAGACAACTAAATTGCCAGAGTAACGAAAACAAATTTATCCTAATAAAAAATCCTTAATTTGCGGAGTACAACATTTCCTCCAGCCCACCCCTTGGGGATGTGTTTGCAAACCCAGTAGGAAGTCAAATGGATCATATAACTAAAAAATTTGGTTATACTCGAGAAGTCATATCAAAACAGTGAAGGGCCCGCTGGTATATTGTACAACATGTAGGCAGAAAAAGTAAATAAAGTCTCGAATAAGGGTTTATAAGGAATAAGGAAACTCTGAGGAAGACGAGACGAAATAAAAGATAAGTATGACAAAACAATGACGGATGTCTGACGAACACAATACTATGCCGCAGACGAAACTATTACGAAGACGAAAGCTGACGAAATGAGGACGAAGGCTAATGACTGACGAAGACTATTGGCAGACGAAGACGAGATGAAGATGAGACGAAGACAAGACAAAACTGAAAATAGCTGATGAAGTTTACACTGATATGGACTTTAAAAAAGATTCCGAGGTCGGATGGAGTAATTGTAATACAACAGTGTATATTTATACTAAATCTGTGCAACTCCATCTTACCAATTAAAGGGCCATAAAAAAACATGAATATCAGTGAGAGTTTTACACTCTACTTTGTTAGGTCTGGATTCCTTCTTATTGTTAGTTGGTATTACATACGACTGGTAAATAATTAACTTTACTTATTGAGCTTTTAATAAATTACCACCATTACCTCAAACCTCAAAATACCAAAAATATAAAATTTTCAATAAATCTAATCGTTATAGTCTGAGTTTACAGACTGACATAATACTTGGAACTAAAAAAAGGGATATTAACTTAACTAGTATAATCGTATTAAGTGAGATATTCACACTCAGACAGAAACGTATGTACTTATATACGATATAATCGAAAAATCCCTAATATAGAAAGCTTAGATATAGAGGCTGACACCAAATACGGCAACAAATGTTTAAGCTTATATAACTAAAGGAGGTATCTCGATATCTGTGTAAAAATTTTTGTGGTAAATAAGTGACTAATTGTAAACAAAGTTTGTTAACATATTTTTTTTGTGATTCTTCATTTACAAGGATGGAAGTCAACCTTGATGCTGTTGTCTAGCTTCACTGCTTGGGAAAGAGTAATCCAGAGATTTTTATGGCCTTACAGGTCATAAAACTTTATAAAACACACTGACAAGTAGTGTCAAAGATCTTCCTCGAAGTGGTCTACCACGAACTACACAGACAAAAAAGAACATCAAAAACATATAAGATAGAATTCGGCGAAATCCTAAGAGGAGCCTCCGTAAAATGACTATTGACATTTGCATGTGCTCCACAACAATGAACAAACTTGTGAAGAACGACATGAAGATGTTCCCTTACCGCCATCTAAAGAGACCGTCCCTTTTGTTCAAAATGTAAGAAAATAAGCAATCAGAAGCAAGGAACTCCTCAGTTTGTTGAAGCTGGGCATGGCTCCCAACATTATCTTCTGTGATGAAAATATTTTTTCATTTGAGGCTAAATTGAACATTTAAAAATGATCGGGCTTTGCCTATAGAATAATCTGATACAACTCGTATAATCTATCCAAATAAAAAACCACAGCTAGTGATTTTCTGTTGGGCTATCAGAAGATCATGTAAGGCACTAGACACTTTTTATTCAAAATTAACAGTAAATACATCCTGGAGAATGGGTTTCTGAAATTCTCACTTCAAAAAGAGGCTTAGACTTTTCAACAATATGACGTAGGGGTGGTATTAGAATCGTTTCCTCAGTTTTTGGACCGCGACTTTTTACCTCCATCCAGTCCAGTCAAGATTGGAAACCAATGAATTTTTGAGCTTTGCCCATTTTGGAGGGCAGAACCGGCAAGAAACCTCACTGAAAGCCTGCCTAATTCAAGAATGGGATGATATTCTCAAGCAAATGGCCCTTGCCTGCTGTGATGCTTCCCTAACAAACTCAAGGCTGTAATTTTGTAATAAAAAAATAAAAAAAAACCAATTTTAATAATTTTTTCGTCATTTTTATTAATATAGTCAGTAGTATTCATGAAAATTTTTAGGTATTTAATAACATAAAAAAAAAAATACAATTATTCATTTTACTGTATTTAGGGTCCACCCTGTATCTAAATTATGATAACTTACAGGGACAGTACTGACATTTAATCGTTTATATGTCGAAATGAGGTATACATTATTGTGTAGGTAGTTCTTCTTAATTATGTTTCTAACTAAAGTTTAAATAGAAAGGGAAACTTTTTGATTAATAATTGTAGATGGACAGAAAAATAAGAATATGACATTTACTATATAATTATTGTAAGATGAGGAGACATTGTTATCTATATTTTTTCATTAAAAGTACATTGCTTCTCTTAACAAGCAAAGAGGGGCCATTGGAGTGGTTTGATTTTCAACTTTTCCCCAATTTTGATTACGGTCACTCTAGAAAAGTTGTTATATGGTATGAAAATGAACTATCCTAAATTGCATTGTTCTGCAAGGCCATACTTAGGTCGCACATCTCA
This sequence comes from Lepeophtheirus salmonis, assembly GCF_016086655.4. NCBI lineage: Eukaryota > Metazoa > Arthropoda > Copepoda > Siphonostomatoida > Caligidae > Lepeophtheirus > Lepeophtheirus salmonis. The sequence goes on along the minus strand of NC_052135.2, from coordinate 5,496,263 downwards.
ATCAAATTATGAATTAAAGAAAAAAACTTTTATCTTAGTGAATATAGATACTAAAAATATATTTTTAGCTATTTTGCATTAAATAAATATTATATACATTTTCTAACCTATAAAAAGTATTTTAAAAAAAATTATGCTATTGAGCAAAAAAAAAAAAAAAAAGTTTGGAAAATTTGATCATCTGCATCATTTTTATTTTATTTTTTAAACATTTTTTGAAAAGAACCATGAAAAGTAACGAACTTTTGTTTCTTTTCACATTCTGAACTAGACGTGCTACCTAAAGATGGCAAATGACAATTAAATTGTCCATATGTAATTTTCTTACCATATTATAACTTTTCTGAACAAGCCGTAATCGAAGTTCCAAAAAAAGTTGAAAAACAAACTGGTCTATTGGCCATCCTTGTGTCCAGTCGTGATTCCCTTCTTGACACATTGAATACACACTCATTTATGTTTGCTTCATTTACAAAACTAAACACTTTTGTATATTTATGACTGGTTTTATGACAATTCGATGAATTGAAATTTCTCCGAAAATTCATAACACATCGTCTGAAAAGCTTGACCGAATACAGGTAATATATTTTTATTTAAAGTGTCACATTGAAGTGTTAATTACTTCAAAAAAATGGTGATTTTTCTTGGTGTGCATTGTTATAGTTTCAATTCATATTCCTTTGCTTTCTCTTTTGTGTTACAAAGGGGGAATTTATAATCAAAATATAATATAAGCCAAAATAAAGAGGATTTTATATATTTTGATACTTAATTTTTGATGCGTAAAATATGCTCCTTATTATATTATTAGGTATTATATTTCATTTTGCTCAATTTTTTTAGGAATGAAGAAATGAAGACTCTTTAAGACACTCTTACAAAATATATTCAACAAAATTGGGGGTTTTATTTCAACCAAAATGGCATGGTTATATTTACTTCAAAAACTTTTCTCCTTGGATTTTTTTTCTATATGAAAGATTTATATAAAACGTCATGACTACAAATTTGAGCTCAGTATCATGAATAAATGACTAAATTATTATCAATTATGCATTTTTAATATTTTTTCCCCCCTTCATCTTTTACCTTGACCTCTCAAAATTTGCTTTGAACATTATATTATGTAGAAAATCCCTTATGCAGTGGTTTTCAAAACTTTAACATTGTGTTGATCCTGAGAAAATATCAAGATCTATCTCCAAGTACCACCGTAAGGATCAAACTGACTTTACAATAGCAGAGGATTAACTTATTTATGATGTTTATATACATACCACTAGAGGGAGCTCACCTAACACTGGCGATGCGAACACTACATTTGTAGACTCGAAGAAAGAAAAAAAAAAAAAGGGTAATCAATTGGTTTGAAATTGGAAATAATGATTTCTTAATATGTCAAAAAGAAAATTAGATTATGCCGGGACTAAGAATCCAAAAGGAGTTCATACACTTAAGGGACTCTTTGATTGATGTAAATCCCTAATTATGTTGTTTATAACTGAGAGGAAGGAAAGGAATTCATGGATTCTTTTAAAGATTTAGCCTTTAAAAAAGATACATCCATTTTCTGATCCAAGATTTGAGAAGTACCCTGCGGTGATTCAGGTTGAAAGACTCCAAAGCCTTTGTTTCTTATTTGGACCCGACTTATTTTGGTACCCTGCACCAGGTATATTTTTTGACACAGCAACCATAGTTAAAATTTCTGGAATCAGAGAGTCCAAATCTGACCCACAGGCACGTCATACTATCTCTTTCTAGCTCAAAATTGGAGACAACAATAAGTTGATAGTTGAAATTCCTTTATCGCAACCTTTTAATAATATGGAAATAATTTTGCAAAAGCTTTGCAAAATGAAGAATATATTATTAGAGTAAGAGGAAAGGGATCTCGACTCAATCGATCAAAATTGCTCGAATAAGTTTCTAAGTAGAATTATACAATCATTGGAGGACTTTATTACACAGTAATGGCTCATGATAGATAAAAGAAAAAGTTAGTGCTTTACTGAATGAGATATGATCTCCTTTGGTCTCATTCTTCAGTCCACGGATCGACTCCGAGTTCCCCCCCGAATACTTCATAAGAGACAAACTCAAAAACCTTTTCTATGTAATGAGACATTCTATTTATTTTTATGTTCCTCCAAAGTGCTAATTCACCAAATATCTCGAAAAGTCGAGATCCCTCTCTTCCTACTGAAAAGTTATATCTTTATCATTAAATTGTTGCGATAATTGAATTTCAACTATATTCTGTCGCTGTCTCATCTATTCGAGATAGATAGAGAAAGTATGGCTTGCCGGCAAATTTGTACAATATACTGCAGTGTAGATTTCATGGTCAATGCAGCATGTAAGATCATTAAATGCAGCCGTTTTTCATCAGTAAAATAATTAATGAATAGTATACTACATTTCCTCTTAGACTTCAGAAAATAATATATAATAAATATACATACATATATATGCCACAAAAAGGTTAAAGAGAAGAAGCCTGTAAAAGGCTTTGCTAGCTATATGTATATACATATCACTTTATAAAATTAATTTTTACTCTAGCATAAAACTATTTGTATATATAATTACTTATTTGAAAACGAATCATTGTATACTTCTGATCAATAGGATGTGACAAATAAACAGAATTTCTAGTAAGTTTTGTCTTGTACTTTTTTAAGTTATCAAGAACATTGCGTCTGAACGCGACAATCGCGTTAAGATTCACGCGCTTCTTGATGTAGGATATAAAATAAGGAGGCTCACTTCCTCCCAGGGGCAAGGGGTTTCGATCTAGCTTTCCTGATGATAGTATGGTCCTGCAACAAGCCCGACACTAACCCTTTGTACTATGCCTTCTTGTCGCATTAGAGTGCAAGGCATGTAAACTTAGACACGAAAAAATCAAGGCTATGAAGTTTACTGTAAACGAACACTGGGGATATATGTCCAATGAATAGATAAGAAAGACGTGTCAAACCTTCAGGAGTCGTCTTGAGGGTATCATGGAGATAAATCAAAGAGTAGAAGAGAAAATATTGCATTACAGATCGTTTTCAAATATTTTTTGATCATGTGTATCGGGCGCATTCGGTACGTATGTGAGTGTAGGTGTGCAATAAATATACAATCAAAACTTTAAAACGCTGAATATAAAACGTAAATCTTCAAAGTATTTTCATAATATAAACATTGGTCATTTTTGAAGTATTTTTTTTTCTACTCACAATAAACTTTGTTAAAAAAAAGTAAATTATTGTGGAATTACAAGTTATGATAAAAATGTTTTTATTTTTTCCATAAATTCTTTAAATATATTGAAACGGTTTTTGCAAGTCATGTGTTCTCAAAAGTGTACAAAATTTCCGTAAATAAACTTAAATGACTTTGATGCTAGCTTAGAACATCTAAAAACTTTTTTTTTTCACTTTGACTAACGTAAACAAATAGTGTACTATTCTGCCCTTTATTTGCAAAACATATAAAAGAACATATACATATGTAATATGCATAATTATATTTTTATTCACAGAAAGATCTGTTCACATAGACTACTAACTCCATTTGATAAGTTATTGGAGCAAAATGCATAACTATATTATTATGTAACAAGGTAGTAATTAGGAAAGTTATTTAGATTTACTAAGTTACTAATTAGGTGGAATTAAGTAACATTTCTTTACTTTCTGATAAAGGAGTTCATAACTGATTTATCAAAGCAAGAAAATCTAGAAAACATCATTTATTCTTTGGAGACAAGGAAAAAACTGAAATAAGAGGTTCTTTCTATGGAAGAGATTACTTCAGTTTGCTCCTAATTTCAGCAATGTCCTTAGGATGGCATTACAGCTAAGGGTGAATACTTTAAATGTTTCAAATAGTAGTTATGTATAGTGTTGAGTCAGTTTTTATTTAGGGCCTGTACTGTCCAGTTCAGTCCTAAAACTTGTAAAGTTCGGTCCTTGATGTCGTCACTCAACTTTATTGCTTCTTTTTAATCGGCTCGTACTGAATGTCCAAAGGACTGGTCTTAAGACTGCAATTAATTTTACTGAATAAATAAGGACTAATATAACTCTTAATTTCTAAATTTGTAATTCAACAGTCTTATAAATAATACAGAACTATGCCTGTGAAACCATTCCTTGAACTTTTTTACAAGTTTATTTCCAATCCTTGTCATTTAACTGCACAAAGACATACAGGCAAGAAAATAAAATAAAAAATTCAAAAGAATTTTTTTATTTTTTTTATCAACTTAAACAAACCTTAAATATATTTAGAACTCCTTGATTACACACAAAGTATATACCATAAATGATAAATAGAATCTGTCATCCTCGGATAAAAAATTATTTTTATATGGGTACATAGACACTAAATTAACTTATTAGGAAAATGATTTTTTTTTTCTATAGAGTTTTGTAAAGGACTTGCGGAAATTAATGACGTTGTATTTATTTTTCTTTTTGATGATGTAAGAAAGCTTAATGAGATTTATAGAAGTGTGATAAATATAAAAGTATAGTGAGTATATGGCTTTGAAGGATGCTTTATGAAAAGGGAGAATAAAAGGGAATCTAATTTGATTTTAAAAATACGAGTATCTTTTTATTATGTAGTTAGAAAAAAACAAAAAATTGTGCCTTGTTTTAGTTTTATAATACAATTATGATTATAAAATATTATACAAATTGTATGTAGCATAAAGAGTAATTATATTTTCAAAGTATATAGGTACAACTTCAATATTATAATTAAGTACATATATATATACTACAAGGTCGGACGGGGGGATACTTTAAAGAGAGCACGTGATTCAGGCACTCCTATTCAATATATTTTACATCACTTCCACTTTTTTTGAGTAAAAATATAATATGATAAGAATGAAAATGTATAATTATCTCTGATGAGATTCCTTTTGTGCTAGTTTTAGTTAAAGGATAAACAGAGCCATCCAATATAATACATAATATATTAAGCCTGGCTTTGAAAAAAATGTCTCTTTCATTCATATTTTCCTCCACACAAAAAAGAACTTTCCCTCACGCCCAAATAATGCTGAACTCTTCTTATATGTACATATAGATGTAAATAGAGGAATAAATCAATTCATGCAATTTTATAAATTGGCCCATTTTTATCTTATCTATGATATTCTATTCTATGTACAACATCAATGTTAAAGATATTTTATATTTACCTTTCAAAGGGGATGAAAGCACTTGGAGTACGAAAAATCTTTTGTTGAAGGTTTGTTCCTGCTTATTTAAGCATGTAGAAATATCAATGTTGATAAGGGTAGTAGCCCTATATATTTTTTTAGTTAAAACTTATTCACACAGTTCATAAAATAATACACTTGTGAAAAAAATTGTCTTCAATCATGCTATGCCTTAGAATGATTATTCCCTTTTCATAAGAAAAATAGATTTGAAGGCAAAAATTTTGAGAGAGAGAGAGAGAGAGTGAAGGGAATAACATACTCTAAAACTATATTATACTGCCAGCTCTGCCCAAAGGAACCAACCTCAGCCCGAATACCTCTCTTTCTCTCTCACTCTCTTCAACTATTTTCTCCATCCACCATTTTAACAAAAAATAATATTTATTACGTCTACTATTTAATATCTTCATTCCTCCCTCAAAAATAAAAGATTTATTAACAAAAATTTGTATTTCTTAAGCTTTGATATATATTGTTATAAAAATGTTTTATTGAACTAAAATATCATGTTACACAACTCCATAGTGGTACCATTTAAAGCTCTCTATTTTGATTATATATATATATATATTGAAGAGAAAGTCTTCTGTTGCTGCTGATCAATAAATTAACCTTCTTTCCCTTGTCTTTTTCTATTGTATGTCTCTCTTTCTCATGAGAAATCAAAACATTCCAATATATACTATACATGCCTCCGTATAATATTTAGATTCATATTAAAATATTCATACTACGTATCAAAAAAATCTACAAGATTTTTAAATACCTAATAAGTTAAATCTCTGTTTTCCTTTTTTAAATCGGGTATTAATTGTATGTCCTTTGTCCAACATTTCTATTATTTTCAACAATTTCGAAGGACTCTCTCGAGAATTTTGTTTCTACATAGGTATATATCTAGAGCCATTTGGTACCCCCAAAGTCAATTTGATTTATTGTATATATTTCTACTTGCAAACTATGAGATAAACTTTGTATTCAACTAGAATATGTGTACCTGCAAATCGTGAACGAATTTTACCCATCTCAAATTGATCAAAATACTAAAAAAGACCACGTGACATAGTCAGGCAATGAGACTGCCTATATCTATTTATGTTTTATAAACAATTAAATCATAAAGTGGACACTATTGGCCTTCATCCTAGGAATGAAAACTTCCAGGTCTTCTTCACGTATTCATCTTCTTACATGTCAGCCCACCCCTTCTCCACAACACCTTTTAGACCATTCACATAAGAAGTGACAAATGCTTTCTTCTCGATGTCATTCCCCGTTCCCATAGTCAAGAGGGTTACCTTCTAGTGAGGACCAAGGAAACATTTACCTGGGCTAGTGATTTGTCAATTTGCCTTCACAATTTGACTTTTGAGATGTTTTTTTTACCTTGTGGCTTCCAGGCATCTACTCAAGGTTCTTGTTGTCGTCTTTCAGCTTTTTAATATTTGTAATGATACCCTTTGAGCAGAAGACGCTAGGGGATATCTCGTAATAACTCATTCCCACGTCAAGAAGTGCTGAAACACGATTTCTTTTGGCTTTTATCTCAGTAGTTCTTGACCTGAATGAAGAAATTTGTTTCACAATCAATTTTTTTATGTTCCTTTAACTGTTCAGATGGAGTTGCAAGGATTAATTAGAAGTAAATATTATAGTATTGAAATTACCCCATCTGCCCTAAAAATTGTCTTTTAAGCTCATATACATACACTGAGTTTATTTCCTTCTATATGAACTACCAAGACGCGAGCCTACGCACATTCAGTTCAGGTGTGAATAATTTCTTTAAAGCATGTTGTGCATAGAGCTACGTTACTTATCGGCCTGTTGGCTAAGGTCAAAGTGCATTATGTAGTCTTTAAGCTTAATAATTGTTTGTTTTCAGTGCTTTACCACTTAAATTACAGTAAATTATTTTGTAAGTAAATGAAACCTTTCCAAAGTTTATTTTCACGATACACTGGGACATGCTATTTATATATAATACTATTTTCAAATAAACAAAACTATTTTAAAATTGGTTGTATATACAATCAACGTCTATTTTTAGACATTTCCTTCTAAGGGATTTAAAGGATATGTCTACATCATTTTATTTTTTAAATGATGCAAAGTCATAATTTATAGGAATTTATGAACCCATAGTTATACATTCAAAGCAATGATTTATTGCGTGTAAATATGTGTATGTATAGAGAAGTAAGTGAACTAGATTAAAATATTACCCAAGGCATGTATATAATTAAGTTTGATTTTCAAAGTATATACGAAGGTAATTCGTTATTTTGTGTTATTAATCATTTTCAAGTAAGCTGTAACCACTCTGAGTAGGCGCCTACTATGTAAATACACTTTATAAGAAGTGTATAATTGTATTACAAACATATGTAATACGTACAAATGTAGTGCAACAGAATAAAACCCAAATATGCAGGGTGCTCAATTGGCGCTCTCTCTTTGGTAAATGCGGTCTCTTGGGGGCAGCTCATTTTTCTTTTCTTTCTTTTGTTAGATAGTTTGTTTAAAATTGAATCAATTTAATAATTTTTTGTCCCAAATATTTGGAAAAGGTATGGAGGCCTCCTTGGAGTCCGCGCTGGGAGCGACGAATTTATCAAACTCTGGGACTCATTGAGACGATTGTTCTCAAGGTTAAGCGGGAATTTGAGAGGTCTAAAGGGAACATTAATACCGCTTTAGGTCATAGATCGAAGAGACTATGTCCAAACGGCAGGATTTTTGGCCAGAATCCAGCAAACGTCAATGAGGACCCAAAGAAGCTCATCAGCGCAATTGCTCGAGAAGTTGACAGGTCAGAGTCACTGATCCAGCTAAGCATTCACAAAAAACTTCGTAACCACTCATACAAGATGAGGAAGGTCTTGACAACAAAAAAAAAGCCAAGGAAATCACTTCCGAAATTTTTGTAACAGCCTCAAACACACACTTCATCGCGACATGCTCTGGTTTTTCTCGGACGATATTTTTTTTGCACACAGCCAGAACAACATGGAGGAAAGATGGGAAGAGTGATGTCAGACATGTCTAAAGGTCACAAAAATATGCAGGAATTACGTAGAACTGGCTCACTGCGAATTTTCCGAAGCTTTTGTCTAAGGAAGAATGTCTATAAACCACGTTAAAGTCTGAATGAGTATGTTGCGTAGAGTGTAGACACTAGGCATGCTACTTCATTACTTATTCTCGTGAATAGTCAATATCATCAATGTGAATTATAGCGTTGCAGTGAGATGCTACGAGTGCATGCATAATGTTCAAAAACTTATTAATGAAGTAGCAATAGATACTTATAGCTTTTGATCCATTTCAATGGTTGTTCATCATGTAAAATATTTTATAATCTAAATATTTTCTTTATACCTGGCCAAATTATTTACTAAATAGAACTAATAACTACCTATAGCTATTAATTAAATCTATATTTATAGTATCTACACTCAAATTAACAATAGTAATATAGTCTATATAATATATTGTTGTAAAATTGTTTGTTGGAGATATTCAAAATACTGGAGTCGGAGTCGTACATTTTATGTATCCACTCCGTAGTACTCCTTCAATGGGTAAATTTTGATAAAAATCACAGATAATTCGTCAAAGAATACCAATGTAATCCACACTCAATTTTGAGACAAATAATTTTAGCTTACTTTTGTATTGACAAGCCATATATGTATACGTTTAGAACATTATTTCATGTTTTTATGTAAGTAGAATAAGTCTGGTACTCTAATCCGTTGAGAGACGGTTGTGTTTATGTTATAAATATACAAATTATATGCTTTTTGTAAGACTTCAATTATTGTTAGGAAAGTGTTTGGTGCTTTCTAAATATATATACTCCAATACAGCGTATATACATCTGTATATGACAAATGTAATAAATGTATTTTTGTGGTGGAATGTATCTTGATAATATATTAATATTTAATAGGAAAACCAGTATAATCAATCATTTACATATGATATATAAGTGACTGGTAATTTTGCTATGAACAATTTTGTAGCCTTGTAATTTTCTTACATATATTTTTGCACCTGGTAATTTTGTCTCGAGAAGATTTTTCTGCATGACAAATTCATCGCCTTTCCATGTTTTTATAGTTCTATCTCATTTAGATTAATTATTAACTAGATAGGAGAAAAAGAAAAAAGGAAAATCATTACTAAATAATAATAGAAAAGAAAACAGTCAAAGAGTTCTAATACTCTTTGGAGGATCAGAAGCTCCATACACGCAACCTGTTGTAGAAAATAACATTATCTCTGTTGAGAAATTCCACTTGGTAACTCAAATGAACTTTTACGATTATAAAACTATAATATTTGTCGTAGTTGTAATTTTAATTCAACATTTCCTGGTATATTAAGCAACTCTTCCATTTTGAGATAATATTGGAAATCCTATAAAAAAGATGGATTCAAAATGAAAGAAGAACAGGACTGACTATAAAATTCATTAATCAATGGTTGATAAATGATAATTGTTCATCATATTGATAATATTTTCTTTTTTCTTCCTCTCCCAGCTGCATACTTGTAATTAGTCTGATCGAGATACAACAGTAAAGTTCGAACCGATAATATAAAATGATAAAAAGACGGGGAATATTTCATGCAGCAGAATCTTTTCGAGGCAAAATGACCCAGAATTGATATGTACTATATATTTTTTGATTGGAAATTGGACTTATTGAAAAAAAATATGAAATAATCTATAGTTATTTACATATTTATTATCATCATTAATTTTGAATATACTTACATATGTACATTCATATATGTAAGGTAACGTTTGAATAAAATGATTTCCTCAATATACTATTCATAAGATCTCAGAACACAATAAACAAAGCCTTTCAAAATATTTATTTTTAAAGTAAAAATAATATTTCTTTGGATGGAGTGAATTAAGGTCATTGCCTTTTGAGTAAGTATTTTTAAAAACTACTTTACGATGAGGAGGAAGAGAATTGGAAAAATAAGGAATTGATAAAAGTGGAATAAGTTTAGCTGACTCATTTATATAATATAACTCAATATACATGACTAGCATTTTTAGCCAATCATCTCCTCTCGTCTTCAAAAAGAAAATGGTCAAAAACGTATGATAGCTAGTGACGAATATCATTTGTATTCTGGGCATCTTAAAAAAAAGGAAACCTAAAAACATCATGCTAAACCTCACAATTTAGAAAATGTTTTGAAGCAGAACAGCTTAGCTGTCATGCCGTTTTAAAAGATAAGCTACAATCAGCTGTTACGTGGAAGGATGGGTGGAAGGAAATAAACAAGGATATTGCCAAGAATTACTCCGATGTCGATCCTCAATTCTACTTTGAGTCCAACAAAGACTTACAATTATAACTCTGCAACATATCCTCAAGGTCTTTTACCCGTCTTTTATGAGCACGTACGAATGTTCAATTAGGTTTTAATGAATATAGCAATTAATATTTATTTTGACCGTACTTCATATCTAAAAAATATATAAATAAGATCAACATGAGAATCGTTAGCAAAAATAAAGGTTCAAATAAAATAAATATTCACGCAGATATTTAATATTTAAACTGACTTAAATGGCGATGTGGAAAAATCTACACCTCGGTCCTAATAGGTTGGATTATATCATGTTGAAATAAAATTTACTAGCAGTAGTACCTGGCACTGTCCAGTGTTATTGGGTGTTGACGAACATACAAATTTTGCTTTAATATTATAGAAGGTAGCTCCCGAACAAATCCTCTTCTTTAGTCTTTGTTTTTCAAGAACACATTTATACGTTTCTACAAACTTGCATTCATTTTTAAAATTTAATATAAAATATTGAATCTTTTGTTTCCTTTTTTTTAAATTACTTGAACCAACGCCTCTGATATTTAATTCATTTTATACATTGCTCCGGTATATTATCCTCCCTACTTTTCTTTATAATGTACGGGTATCTGCTATATATCAGGGAGCACTATATATAACGTACCCTCTGACTATTTTCATACATAACACATTGACTGAAAAGTCACGGACTTAACAAAGAAAACACTTTTTTTCGTTCAAAATTGGCTTTTTTAAAATTATTTATTTTTTATTTGGTTTATGGAGCAGAATCCAAATAATAATTTTCGAGCCATTACTTAACCTTAACGGTATTATTTCCTATCAAGTAGAAGTGTTAAATTTAAAATCGAATTTAGCGTCACACTTAGCACAATGGCTCACAAACTAAAGAATATATTGTCATGAAATTTTGAAGGTTGGTACTAACTGAAAATGAGGCGAATTAAAAAAGATAAAGCCATTGGGGGGGAAAGCCCGGCACTTTTAAGCCCATGTTTTACACACATATACTCTTTACTTAATTAATAGAGATATAATTTTATTCAAAATAAGTATATGCTACAACTAAGTTCAATTTAAGCCAAACTTTTCTATTGACAATATATCTTTGTGATATTTTGGTGAGAGAAAAAATGAGCCCTAGCCCAAAAATTACTTTTTCAACCATAATTTTTTTTATCACTTTTCAAAGTAATAAGAAGCAACTACCGAATATTGCGATCATGAAAGCCCTTTTATAGTTTAAATAATAGTTATATCATATTTTATGTTAATACTGTACAATCTTAAGGTCATTTAAATGGTCAAAAATTCTTCTAAACTTTTACTCTAGCTTTTGTATTAGTGCCCTACTATTAGAGTGATTCGACTTTTTATTGTATTTTAATGGAAAAAGTTATGTCTTTAAATTTTCAGGCTTAAAAAAGCATTTTTTTCCTGTATAGCCAATAGAAAATGTCCTTTTTTTAAACGTTTTTCTCTATTTGTTGAGAGATTAAGAAGTTATTTTGCTGATTATCTAAAGTTTCAATAAAGTTCCATTTCTCAAGAGATACATAAGAATATTTTCCTTATTTTCATTTTGAAGAAAATCAAGTGGATGCCCCCAATACATTGGATGCCCAAACGATCAGAAACACTGAACTGACCTACAAATCGAATAAAAAAGTATCAGATTTTATCAGTACTTCAATTTTATTGCAAGTGGCTTAAGTAATAGAAATTACTGTTACATAGAGTGTCAAATCGTTGGACAACGGAAATAAGAGTTAATTAGAGTTTATTAGTAAGAGAAGAAATAAAATAATTTTATTAGAAAAATAATTCAATACATCTGAAGGGTGTCAAATTTTCATGTAAATACTATAACTAGGATTTTTAAAATTCGTATATTGTATATTTTGGGATTGATGTAGCTAAATATATATATATATATCTACATATATATTAATTTCCCAGATGGTATCCATATTAATTATTAGTGAAAGTTTACAATATACATATATAGATATGCGGTCTTAACCCTTATTTCATAGTACACTACAATGAATTATGACTTATTAATGCATCATTGGAAGTAAATCGCTTAATATTTATTATTTCATAAAATATAAGACTTCAGGCATGATTCAGAATGATTGATTGCTTCCAGTTGATTCCAGGATTCAACTTTCAATATTCTGGAGAAAAGATCATAGTTTTAAACAAAAGTTGCTATTAACTTTTATAGTTTCAACTTTGTTTTACAATCAATCTCAAGAACCTTTGAAAGTGTATTTAATAATGTCCTCATTTTGGCGAGAAAGTAAAAATTATTTTATATAGAATGCTTAAACATGGCCTTGCACCCGAAAAGTAGAGGTAAAAATGAATTTGATTTTGAACAACCCCCACCCACTGGTACAACTGCTATAAATGAGAAAATTTATTCGAAATCAGTTATATATAAGTATGTGTAAGGGTATTAATATTCACAATTTTGCCACAAGTATAATATATATTTATCTTTTTTATTCATTTGGTGAACAGCTTTGAGCTTCTTTTTTTTTATGTTCCTTTAATTGGTAAGATGGAGTTGCACTGATTAAGTATAAGTAAACATTATAGTATTACAATTACTCCATCTAATTTAGGAATTTTTTTGTGAAATATATATATAAAGTATTATATGTACATTTCTTTCTCCAGGAATCACCTGGGATCGAACACACATTGAGTTCAAGAGAATATTCTCCCCGGAGCGCTTTGTCACTAAGCTATGGCGATTCCATTGAGCTTATTAAATATGGAGAAGATAATAATGTTACATTACAATAAATGAGTCTACATTACTCATTTGGACATGTACCTGGAAGGCAAATACCAAATCAGGATTAATTATGAAGGAGACTTAGAAATAAGTAGATTTATCTAAAGGACTCTCGGGAAAGAATTGGACATGATTAGTGATTAAAATAGAATTTTTTTTAGCTCACTTGTTTTATTTGGAGTTAATAAACTCAAGAAATAAATTTTCTTTTCCTATGCTGTTGTCATTATTATTTAACACATAAGGGTTACCATGTTGGTTTTAGTTATCTTTTTTTAACATGCCCAAAATACATGAGTTTTTTTAACAATATACATGATTATCCTTAGGGATTTCATAATTATTTTCACCTCTTTGATTGGGTTGTAAAAATCAAATACTTGTTTCTTCCCAAAATAATACAAATTCTGAATTACAACGAAGTTGTCATCACTGATATTATCTTCATTAATAACGCAAAGACATATTTGCATGGAAGAAAGTGCAGACCATCTTATTAACAGATTTTTATCGCTCTTATATGAGATATACCATGCCATGTAAGAAGATGATGAAGATCTTCATATTCTTAAATTTATGAAATGTACAAAAATGAAAGAAATGATTGATAATAACTATAAAATGAAAGAGGACTTAAGAGGAAAGCTGTAGTAGCACAAACACCCCTTTGTGTGATTGTGTTCCTTCCCGTATGTATGTACTGTTTTGCTAACATAAGCTTTCTGTATGTAATTCATTCAATTACAAGTGTAGTTAAGAATGAAAATTAACTTGATATAAAGTTTGCTATGGTTTATGCTACAGGAAAAATGACAAAAAATGTTTTCCATGGAAGCACCTGTAACTACATAATATTGTGTTTGTCCTTATTTAGGACTGCAAATTTCAGTCCCTTCCAGTTCAGTAACTTAAAAAATTATAAAGTTTGGTCTTTGATGACATCACTCAACTGTATTGCTTCTTTGTCAGTTCTATTACTGAGAGTCCTAAGGACCAATCCCAAAGACCGATAGACCGGTTCTAAGAATGGACTGAACAGGATCGAATAATGATTATCCAAAAACTCAAAATAGTCAAAATGACCCCTTTGACAGGAAAATGAGAACTTTCCTTCCCAGAAAATTCCCACCAAGAAAATTCTCCTCCGGTTAATTACCACGTGATGAATTCCCCATGGTGAATTCCTACCTATATTAATAAACCAATTTGAAATAAAAATAAAGTAATTTGATTTTTGCATCTCTATTTTCTATTAACACTGTATTTTCTATATTTTTTCTAAATTAACATCAAATATAAACATGAGATAATAGAACAAATTAGACATATATCAATTAAAAAATAAATAAATATTCAAAATACTATATTATGACAACTATGTGGGGACACAATATGATGCACCCTCACACACATCGGCCAAATGCCAAAAGTTCTGCGCCGAGAACATGGCTGATTTTTGGCTCAAGAACATGTGGTGATCATCTTAGCCGGATTTAAACCCGTTGGAATTTGTTGTGTGGAACACATCGGAGAGAGAAACTAACCGGACATCTGACCCAAAAGTGGACTCCCTGCAGGCCGCCATTATGAAGGAGTGGAACAACATGTCTGAGAAAGTTCATCATCATCTCTTGTAAGGATTTCTGCCACCGTGTGGAGGCTGTGATTGATGCTGAGGGCGGCCATATGGAGTGAACATGTTGACAGAGGTTGTGTCTCAAGGTTTTGTTAAAAAATATTTTACAATTATTTATCAAAAAATAAAATGATTGACATTTTTCTAAAATCAGTCACACGTTTTGCTTCCGACCCTTGTATACAAAGTGTATTAAAATACTATAATTTTGGCCAAGTATAGCAGTATGTGTGGAATATTTTAAAAATATTCGACCTTAATTAAAAAACTCACCATAAGTATTGTCTTTTTTTTTAAACCAAGTATTATGTAAGTATACCCCATGTTTATTTGATGGTACGTAACATCTGAAATAAAGTTTTTGAAAGTATTAATAATGTATTAATAAATAAATACAATAATAAACGTGAGTTCAAAATACACATTTATTTAATTAAATTGAATGAATGAAGGTTATTAGCTCGCAAGATGGGGGTGAATTATATAGATCTTAATAGTTTTATATCACTATTAATTGCCTTTCGAGGTATCATTCAATGTATTTATCATTTAAAATGAATTTGTACATTAGGAGTAGGGAAGCAAAACAAGTGTTAGTAATTAATTACAACTTTATCCCCGTCAATTCTTGCTTCGAGGTTTCATTATGCAGCCAAACGATAGCTAAAACAAAAAAAAAACAAGTTTAGTTTTTATTATATGTCTCTACGTGTGAAAATGTCAGAGCAACAACAAAAAAGGCGAAACTTGTACAATTTCCTCTGCACCAGTGTCAGTACAAAGAAGGCTGTAGAGACCGTTGACATCTCCATCCGGACTGTCTACAACATGAAGAAATTCATTATAGCCCCATGAAGCAAAGAATAACAAAAACTTATGGAGAAACAATATGGTTGATTTATGTCCTACCTCCATGTAGCCCTTCTCCATCCCAAATCTCAACCCACTAGACTTTGTAATTTGCAGCGTCTTAGAGAAAAATGTATGCCGCACCCCCCATCCAAATTTGGATTAACTCCAAGCTGTCAACGTGGTATGCAATCGACACGGCCTTCATCTTCAAGAGCTGTCAATCTATTCGCCAGCGTGCTGGGGCAATTATTGATGATCAGTTTTGTGATGGTGTATGTAACAGTTTTGTCATTGTTTTACTCAGGGTTGTTCGAGCGGTTGTGAAGTATTGAATAAAAATATAGCTTAATATAATATTTATAAAATTCACAAATTGGTTTTGTGTCGTCTTTTTGGACTCCATAAAAATCACGTTTTTTGTAATTTAGTCATGCTCTTGCAAGTTTTGGATCCCAACTCTTTACATATATTAATGTCTTGAAATTAAGTATTAGAAATGGAACTTACCTAAATTTAATAGAAAAGTCATAAAAACTCAAATTTATAATATTATTATTAGAATTTCAATTTTTTCTTAGTATTATACATACATTTTTTGAACTATTTATGTAAAATTTGTAGAGTTTTGAGTTTTATATTTGAATGTAGCTTACTAAGTCAATTTATAAATACTATTAAAAATATTTAGTTCAAATATTTAAATGAAAAGACTCGGATGCATCTCAATTATGATAACTTAAGTGTTAACGATTAAAAATACTTTTATTTTTAGTACAATTGTATTTTATCATACTCCCACTGATCAATTTGTATAATGATGGCATTTATTGATGATTATTTATGTATATAAAAAGAATAATCCATGATATCATATTTAGGGATGTGGAAATTTAGATTGATGTCATGAAGAATATCGTAGCCTTGTTAATCACTATATCTGCTGATGACATTTAATCAACCAAAATTCATAAACACATTTATGTATGTATGTTATACAGTTTCGTTTTTTGAGATAAACTCACTTATGCCCTAACCCTTCAGTCTGAAATTAGGTAAGGGAGTTTTTGCTTGTGTTCTTGGTAATTTGGTTAAATAAAGTTGGGCAGTTTCCGCGATAAATTCTTAATATATCCATATCATTTTTTTTACATTTTTGTATGAATGAACCAAACATTACATACAATTATGAATGAAAGAGTGGATAATTGTTCATCCAATGAAAATCCCTTTATAGTTAAATTTACAAAAGCATATAATTTCTCTTGTATTACTAATAACGTTTTTGGGTGAATGAAAGCCCAATAAAGTAAAAAATTATCATGACATGAGAACCAATGCAACAACTAGACTAATAGATTGAAAATTTCAATGCTCGCAATTTAGGTCGGCCAAACTGCATTTATGCATAGCACCATTGCATTTAAAGATCATAATATAATCCTACCAATGAATCTGAAACAGCAATAACATGATTTAAATATATGGAGGTCTTAGGAATCCACCAGTTTGGGAGAAAATAATCATGCACTCTAGAAACATTATCTGAAGAAACAAAATTACTGCTCAGTTCCAAATTTCAACAGGCTGTATTTTTTCTTCAGTATACTTTGTAAGGATTTTGCCACGATCTAAAATTGTGTCATACATGTTTTCGTGGTGTGTCAAGTGGTATCAGATCTATTTTGTCTATTAATGCATAATGCAGTTTTGGGGTTGGTAGGTTTTCCTTCAAACCACATGAAAGCCCACATTTTTACGGGATTCCTCTACAAAGGAATTATAGCCTTGAAATACATGCTGTCACTATATACTAATAAGTTTTACAACATTGAAAGAAAGTCTATTTACTTGTTCAATTGAATTGCTTAAATATATAAAATAATAATGAAGAATAAACAATATGAGGAAATTTGCATAGTTTGTTCCAAATGACCCTTAGCGCCGAACATAATAATATTAATTCAAAATTTTCCCCAACATTGAGTGTTCCTGAGGTGTTTTTTTTTGTTTTTTTTCAAAATGTTTATAAATTATAAGTATCTGTACATAACTTTTGGCACTTGGTGGGCGTGTGGGAAGGGGTTCCGTCCTCCCGAGTCCACAAGGAGTTACTCTCCGGATAGTTGGTCTTCAGCCATCTCAAGATGGTGTACTTCAGCACCTTATAGTAGGCCTCCCGTCCAATTTTCTGTCCAGCCTTGAAAAAGATCATCTTCTTTCCATCAGAAGTCACAACACCGAGGACCATAGTTTGGGCCGGATATTTGGTGTGGTAAATCCCTTGGTCCTATACTCTTGTTTCTGCAAGCCAACAGTTGTTCCAGCAGTTGTGGAATTGATCAACTGTGAAAATCTTCTTGTCCGAGAAACTTTTCAGAACTTGTCTGAAAGTGCCATGGGGTCCTTGTTAAAGAAACTAATGCCATTTTGTGCTTTAGAGCCCTCCTGATGGTCTATGAGACACAAAGAAGTCGTTGGCGAGGCGATTCATCGGCTGATTGGGATCCTCCTTTGTTTTTCCAAACTTAACAAGAACTTCGGAGCACTCTCTTAATTATGCCCTCCACTTCCTAACATCCTGGAGGGGTATTTTCCATTTTTTTCCCCCATCTTGCCCAACTTAAAACCCAGGCTACTAGAACATTTAACAATGATCGTAATCTTCATCACATCAACTCCAGCATCAAGGAGATCTGAGATGCGCTGCCTTTTTGCTTGTTGCTCGCTCATGATGATGAAATGAATAAATATTTAGTATAGCTTGTTTATGTAAAAAGGACGGCAAAAACAGAATATCAAAAATTAATTAATACACCTATTCATAGTAATGAAAAAATAAGCATTAATTAACAGTCCACATTTTGCTACCCTACCACGTGTATGAAGGCGAAACTTCCCAGGGTGACAACTCTTGGGTGAATCTTCCAGTCACCAGAACTAACAACTACCCATAGCTATAAATTAAATTTATATTTATATTCTCTACACTCAAATGACTCATAAGTACTTATATAGGCTATAAAATATAGTTTATCCAATTTTGTGTTGGAGTCGGAGTCCGTGTCATTACAAATACTAGAGTCGGTTATTTTAAGGTATATTGCAACTGTTTCAATCTCCCCCACTAAATGCATATGAAATATAATTATGGTCATAAATCCATGTTTTTTTTAAAGAGATCTTATATACTTAAAAAAAACATAAATGTTTGAAAGCTCCTTCTTTTAACTTTTCAAGTTCTAAACTTTTTTTTCTATGCACATTAATACAGTCACTCAAAAGAACACATTAACTAAGGAAAAATTATTTACTATTTATGGCTTGTGTGTGTTTTCTTCTTCTCTTCGTCATTTGGGAAATGAACGATAATGCCTGTAAAAAAAGGATATGAGTTTTTCCAAGTTTTATATTATATAAAAAAGTAAAAATAAAGAAATATCTTAAATGTGATGTGACATACTTGGTCCACATCTTATATAGTATGGTGAAAGATCCTATATATATATATATTATTTTTTTGGTTAAAATTTATGAATGTATAAATATTCAAGAAAACTATCATTCTTTGTATAATAACGATGGACTAGTTTAGTTGTTTCATATGTACTTATATTTACGTATTAAACAAGTGATGTATCACATATCTAAAAGTGCCATGATGTAGTGACAGAAGGTTATAAACAATTGGACTTTCTTACTTCTATTCTATTATGCAAACTTTCATCCAAAAAGAAATAGAAAAAGAAGCTCAAAATCAGTTGATAGTTAGTCAAATAAGTCAATCATTAAAATTGCTATTCATCAATAAATTACTCCAGAACTGTCTTGTCACATTATTTCTCTACAATTTTTAAAAACATATACAGATTTGAGATATTAAAAACAGAAAATTTAAGGATATACATATAAGATATATACAATAGATATTCCCAAAGTTAATTCAGCAAAACACAAATCTTTAGCTCTTACATGATGGGGTCCATAGTGAAGTCAAACACTCAAACCAACCCCTTCCAGCTTCAACCACAGTCTCCAACCTGGAACATGAACCTGGCAAAGGCCTTGATGAGGAACTCCTTGTTCATGTTGGCTACTGCCATGAGAATGGAATCCTGCACGGGGCAAAAGTGTCAAGTGTACGTTTTTTGGGCTCTCTCTACAAGACACACCACACATAGTAGTCCAAGGGGTTCAGCTCCAGAGGAGGCCACATTTCCTTTACCCAAAACATAAAGGTCTTAATAATATTGGTTATTTTTTAAAAATATATCTGGTTCCAATTCAGGGATCTGAACAAACTGTACCATTTTAATATTCTAGCATGACACCGGAGCTATTAACATCAATTTATGCTGTACATTATCATTATTTATTGAGCTATTTGTTTCTTTCAGCATATATGGGTCACAAAGGCACACAATAAGGTCTGCACGACGTTGGTATTTGGAAGACATCTCAAGGGAGGTTGTATTTTTCATATAATGTTTTGTCAATTAAATCTGATAAGCACACTTTTATAAACGTAGATTTCAGGTTTGCAAAGATATTGAGGTCTAAACTTGTTCCAGATTTAAAATCCCAACCCTGTATATATTTCATAATATTAAAATCCTAAATAGTATTTATTCAATATTGTATTATGATATTGGTTAGTATGATTTTGTTAAAATTATAGCTATATATTTGTATACGATTTCCAAAATTTATTAATAGAACTAATAAAATGATCAATATAAATCTATATACGGCAAAGGATTAACAAGAAATTGTAAAACGGAGCATCTTCATAGTATGACTGGACAAAAAGTGTTGATAAATAACTGTTTTGAAAATAGAAAAGGAAAAAAAGGTGTTTCTTGTGATCTTCTTTATTTTTTGTTCATTATTTGCCAAATCATTGTTGCGATAAGTCTCCTTAATAAGGAATCCATTGTTCGACTACCTTAGTGCAATATTGAATATAATTAAAATTATAAGTGAAGTGACTTAGAAAAATTATTTCACCTACACCCAGATTGTATTTAATGAGATCTGCATCTACCCTTCGTTACTAAGAGTTCATATTTTTCCATTTAGATCTCCTATCCAAACATCATTTGATCATTTCTTTAAATTCATGTTATGCTCAAGACATCTCACCTATTTGTGCCTCACTCGGCTGATCTCATCTTCTTTAATGGAAGGGTTGTTCATTGTTTAGATACACCTTTACATCAAGGTCTGTGATATAAATACTGACATTGTAAATCATTGCTTCTCTGCTCGAGATTACAGAAATTGCTCCAAATCTTCTACAGAATCATCATATGTATACTCCTATATGAACTGAGCAGTTTCATAAAAAGACAGAATAATCGACTGAAAGACATAGTGAGGAACAAAGAAAGTAATCATCCTCCATCCCCAGCTCCTTCATTGCAATTCTTGAGTTATATGCCTCCTTAAGTCCACTCTGTTTCGTCTCCTACACTAAGAAAACTATTTCATTCATAAGAGTCCTTCAGTACCATTGATACATATAACTCAAAAATAACTAATCTCAGTCAGATTGATATGAATTCCATTTATAAGGTGGAGGTTGTGATATACGGTCTATTTGGTCAATAATTAAAACAATGAACACTCCAATCTTATTCCTTGTTTGCTTATTACTTGTAAGTCTTGTTTGTCATTCGGAAACAAGTAAAAGATTATTCTAGACTCTTAAAAATAATGTGCTTTTATCTATGTATATATTTATGTCTGCAAACTATTTGGCTAATAAGTATATTTGTTTATGTATAAAAATGTCTCATTTCATTTATTGAATTTATAATTTGTTGAATCTATTTTTTTATTTGATATAAATAACTTTTACAGAGTGGTCCATTAAAATCTGAACACTTTGAGTTTTAAACTTAACAAGAAATAACTTATCAATTTACAATATAATTTCAACAAAATTAATACTGTAAATAGATGTGTGTCTGAGATCTCTTAATCAATAATTAAGCCACCCTTAGTGGCAATGATGGCTTCCAGGTGGCGGCAAAAGGCCTGGAACAAAACTCATTTAAAGGAATCTTGGAACAAATGATATTTCTGGAGTCAAAAGTGGCCTCTCCACCCTCACAAGGCTATTTTTACCCACTTTTTCGATAGGTCTCTGGACAGTCCGGCTTGAAAGCCTGAGATCTCTTGTATGGGCCCTTATGGACTTGAGGGAATTAGCATCGACTGTTTTCTTTAAATCCTCAAAGGTACAGTTTGACATTTTTTACAGAGCCAATCTTCCTCTCTAACGTTTTGGTCCAGCTGACGGAGTAGACGGTGTTATTATTAAATTATTAAGTGTTCAGATTTCAATGAACCCCCCGGTAAATCGTATCATTTGTCATTTTTAATTTGCCCAATTTTCTACATGTATATACAATCAATATTTTTAATTACAGATAATCGTTGTTTTTTTTAAATTTATTAATACCAATTTATCCTACTATCTCAAATATCCCTTATGTAATACCTTAATTTATCAAATTACTAGTAATCTACGGCCAAGGGTAAAATTATAATAATTACTGTAGTATTTCTCATCGTATAACATATCATATTTGCAACATTAAGTGAAGAAATGGAAGAGGTCTCAATGTAAATATTTCTAAAGTATAAAATATACAAGTTATTTGAAATATTTCTAAAGCAGAAACATGTCATAATCTATACTCCAAAATCATAACATAATATGCAGCTGATTAAAAATTAACTTCAACCAATAGACCCAAATGTCTTGTTTCATCAATTGCACGTATGTCCAGTCTAAGTATAACTAATTACTTCGTTTATTTATCAAAAATAATAAATTATGAAGTAGTCATGACGACGTATTAAGTGAGACGAGGGAATTCATAGCTGACAAGAAAATAAATTGGGTATTTTTGTCATAGCGAGGTAACAACGTGACTAGATTTTTTTTTTTTTTAAACAGAAGCGAATGTGAACATTTGATACATCCTTAGTTTCAGCATCATGAGTGGCTATAAATAACCTCCTACAATGTTATGAACGCCCCTGTTACCTTGAGTAGATTCTTTGGCTACTTGAAAACTTTTCTCCCACGCAAGATGTCTCTTTTTATGAGACCATAGATGATGCTACCATATGATTTTTACTCACGACGTATACAATATTTTCTAGAATTGTAGACACAATTAAAGAGCTAAATTCCTGGCACTCAATCCCTCTAGTGTACTAAAATAGTGTCGTCTAAACAACTACCAGGTAGTGAATAATTCTTCTACATTCTTGCAAGATACATTTAATGTATAAACATGAACATTATTTATAACCTAGTCTACAAGCAGGGTCAGAAGACTGCGCATTCATACTAGATACAGTTGTGTCTCATCTTCTTTATGGAAGACTTGAGATCGACAATGCTTACGAGTGGGCTTGGCAGACTTTGGACTTCACTTGCAACCAGATACTATAGTATAGCGGGCTGAGATTCAGGCAATGAGATGGCCAGAAGTTAATTAAGAATTTGTTATGTACTGTATTAACATGTAAATAAAGTACGTATAATAGTTGTATTAATAAAGACTCTTAGAGTCAGTGCATGTAGAACCTTCGGTCAGTTAACCTGAGACACAAACAAAAAGAAATATGCAAATGGAATAATAAACAGATACATTATCCTCTATTTAATAATGACAACCGTAAGAAAAAATACTAGGTAATATAAATATTTTAAAATATTCGTGTACAGCTTTACATTGTTTAAACCCTCTCCTTGACCTTAGGACGAAGAAAATATGCTGTGTTTTTGTAAGTACAGCATTAACTTTTTGACTGTCTGTCCCTCTATAAGAGGTTAAAAATGCATTAATCTGGAGCTGGCATCCAAAGGAGTGATCCAAAACTGAAAGAACGTCTCTATATATTATATTTAAAAGAAAACATTCACACAAGGAATGATTGGAAGTCTCCATTAAAGAGCAAAAAGGGTATTTTTCATGTTTGTCTTTATAAAATTTACTTTTAACTTCCAGGGTAACGTATAATTTACGATCAGTAAACCATTTTTCTGCCAAAGTCAAAGTTACTAATAATAAAAGCTTAGCTTCGTGTATGTTCATTTTATTTTTCTTCGTTTCAGATATTCAATAAAGAGTTAAGTGCAGGGGATAGAGTGCACTTTCTCAGCAATAATTCAGAAATTGTAGCTAACCTAAATCTGAATAGCACAATTGGTCTTTGGACTTCAATTTTCTTGGGAAATATAGAATAATAGTGTCGAACTGATATTATGTTTACAAAAGATGGGTATATATCAGTGTCAGCAACAATCCACGTATCATGGGGTCTAACTTTTATTGGATATAAACATTCCTTCAGCAGCATCTCCCATTCCAAAGATATTAATTGATAATTTATTTTGAGCCTTTGCAGGATCCCTCTAGTCTTGAAGAATAAGGGCCTGGTTTCTTTAAACTTTTTGACACTCCATTGCAGGGATTACTTTTATAATTTTGGCCTTGTTTCACAAGAAACTTTTTAAGATAAATACTCCATTAATGATCACTATTCCAAAGTTGACCGATTCAATAGAGATTCAAGTAGCTCCATAGAGCTGACAGATCAATAACAGATAGGCCACCAAATTTCTTATTTCTTCAAATTTTCTTTTTGAAAACAAATTTATCTTTTCTTTTCTCAATTGAAAAAAATAAAAAAAATACTTTCAATATCATAAATTTTCGACAAAATACCAGATTGAAAAGGAGTGGCACATGAAATATTCATAAATTTTGCTACATTATTGGTACCCATTCTATTGCCTTATCCCAAATATTTAAAGTAAACGTATTGAAAAAAAATTACTGCATTGGACAGTTTAGAAATGATGACATTTTGATTCATCCCAACATATTTTTTCCTCAAACTCTTATAATTATTCTTTCAATCTTGAGGAGAGAACAAATCATATGAATAAATATAAGTATTATTGTATTGAGTAGTTACGTGTAAGTGTACTAATGAACAACCGAGAGTAATACGGGGTATTTCTTTGGATTTATCTTCCAAATGACGCCTTATTACGCCATGCAATGTCGGATACTTCCGTTAGTATATAAAATATCAATTTTAAGGATATAATACGTGGCTTATACGATTAATTAAGCAATTGTTTGCAGGAATAATTTAATTACGAAAGTTTTATTTGGTAAAAGGAGGATAATAATAAGATTACATTTTATATACATACTAGTTCCAGCATACAAAGGAAGAAATCATGCTGTGCTTTCATACTTTATAATTAAACAAGATTAAAGATCAAATTTAGATATATTTGCTCTAATCCTAAATAGGAAAATAATTTTCTTCTAAGAGTAATTAAGGAAAGTGAACAAATTAAATCTAATTTGTACATAAATACATATTATAAAACAAACAGTTTATGCTATTATAAAAAAACATTATGTTCTAAATGGGGAACATATAGTCTCAACAAGCCATATGTTAATTAAACTTAGTAGGATAGTAATTTACTCTACCATCAAAGTCTTTAAGCGCACATTCCAGAGGATTCCAAGTAAATCCCCTTCAAACTTTTTACAACAGTAAATATCACTATTTTTTGAAAATATAATTAATATCTGACAATCTGCTCATAAGTTGCTCTAGGTCAGCGTTTCTAAAACCTTTTGCCAGTCAGGATACTTTTGAAAAGTGCATAAAATGTCAAGACACCCCAGTGTGAAGTATAACTAGATTGTGCACTCGGTAGAGCGCAGAACCTGGTCGATAATACCTTTTTAGGGTTTGTGTAACTTTAACGTTGACCTCTCAATATTTTATGGCCTCGTACTGTGATCACATATAATCTTTGTATTAAATTTGATTAAAGTCGATCTTGAACATTTGCTGTAATCTGGGTGACTAACAAACAAACGAACAAACTGAAGCAAAAACATAAACTCCGTTCAACTTCATTACGAAGTAATTAAAAATGAAATTACATAGTCTAATTGCAAATTCCCTCTTTATCTAGACGAGATCGTAATGAACAGAGTATAATACAAACTGAAAGTATAAATAAGTATAAGTTTGCCGCATGATTCTTCCACAAAGGGAGAGAGCATGTAGCATCCCCAATTAGGGTGTTTCTTATTTTTCATTTTGTTGAAATGTCAAGGTCGCTGTATCAAAATCTGTTCCTATTAATAAAGAAATACAATCTAAAAAGTTTCAGCGAAATTGAGAAACATTTAGAGGAGGCTCAACGTTTCTAATTGAAAAGCTGTTTTTATATTGGCAGAAACAGTCAAGAGTATGGACGAAAAAATGAATGGTTTTGCTCTTAATCAAAGTACTATCGTGGTAATATAATTGAATATACATAGATCAAAAAAATCAAAAAATAGTAGGGAAAATTCCTTTGGTAACCCATTGGGATGGTAAAATTAATTCCAATGTAATTGGAAAATATATGGTCGATCGTCTTCCAATAATAATTTCTGAAAGATGAATTTCCAAATTATTTGTTGTTCCCAAGCTTCTATCTGGTACAGGTGAATTACAAGCTACAGGAATTTTTAAAGCCGTTCAAAGTTGGGGAGTAGCAGACAATATTAAAGCTACATATGTGTTTTGATACAACCAGCTCAAACACATGTAGAAAAGCTGAAACTATTGTTATATTAGAGAAAATGCTTGATAAAAAGTTATTACCGTTTGGATGTAGACATCACTATAGAATTAATAATTAGCTCAATTTTTAATGCATGCATGCATGGGAGATATCACTTCTACCGAGGTTCTGCTCTTCAAAAAATTACAAAAAATGAAGCATATGAAAAACAAAACTAATTAAGAGTCTAGAACTTTAAATAGGGACATAAAAAATCACACTGAAGATTTACAAGAAGAAATTATCAATTTTGCCAACGATCAGTCTTCCAAGAGATGATTAGAAATCATTTTTGGAGCTTTTATAATATTTGTTGGTGGTACTCCCAACGTGTGATAAAATTTTATGTCTCCCGGTCCAATACATCACACTTGTTGGTTGTCTAAATTATTGGTATTGTTTAAAAATTAAATAATTTAATTCACAATTTAAATTAAATTCTAAAGAGGATTGCGGAATATTTGTATTTTTATTGTACGGATATAATTGAATGCATGGATCTCTGCTCCTACAGCCTCAGATGCTTCATTTAATTATTTAAATTTGATTATATAAATAAATAATTATTCCGGAATCAATATTCTAATTTCAAAAACGGCATCTCAAAAATTTTCAAACCATTTATGGTATTTATCTGAAGAGCTTGTTATTTCGACTCAATTTGATCGTCGAGTTAGTTCGGCAATGAAAAAATAAATATTATTTGGAATGAAAAATATGGAAAAGCAAGACCAAACTTCAACGAAAAAAAGTATGCATAAAAATTTAGAAGACCTTGTTTACAAAAAAAAGATACTGAAACTTCCAGAAGAGTTGTTAAAATTTGATACAAAATTGTGGTAAAGTAACGATGATTATAAGAAAGCCCTTGAAATAATTGATGCTCTTCAAGTTGTTAATGACCAAGTAAAACGAGGAGTGACACTTATTAAAGAATACAGTGGTTTGTTAAAAACCGATGAATCGCAGCTTCAATTCTTATTAGAAGTTATTGAAGAGCATTGAAAGATGTATCCGGACTCGAAAAAAAAAATTGTATCTAGGATACCTAATATATTAGACATATCACTGAGAAAAAAAGGATACCCATTTATAAATATGCAAATTGTATAATCTTGCTTGATAGAATAAAAACTATGATTTTTATGATATGAATTATCACACAAATGATAAACTTATAAACTAATTAAATATATGTATATCACACAA
Source organism: Lepeophtheirus salmonis (assembly GCF_016086655.4). NCBI lineage: Eukaryota > Metazoa > Arthropoda > Copepoda > Siphonostomatoida > Caligidae > Lepeophtheirus > Lepeophtheirus salmonis. Next base: position 5,468,491 of record NC_052135.2, on the reverse strand, counting down.
AGCAAAATAAATAACTATTAAGGAAAATTGAGTATCATTTTTTTTTTTTAAATTATCAATGTAAACCACTGCTCTAATTTTACACTTTACTCATGGTATTCTTTTTAATAAAAAAGACTCATTGGCACTTTAAAACTCTAATAATTCAAACAACTGAAAATATGACATGAAATTCGGATTATTTGTAAGAAATATATATATAAAGACATCGCGTGCAAAACGTTCTATATGTATTATTTTTCTCTTCAACTATTTTTCAATATAATTCAAATTGAAAATATTTTAACCAATCATAAATATATCTTATAGTAAATTCAGTTATCTACAAAATGTTATATAATATAAAAAGCTGTATCTGAAACCATTTTCATAATAATTTAAGAAGAGTCACTTTTAAAAAAATAAGATTGGCAATTTTTAAAACTTTGAGGCGGTTGAGCTACCTTTTAATATTTTTCAATTTTTCTGAAACTTTGCCGATTGTATTCTTTTATCAATAGCAACGATTTTGATTCGGCGACCCGTATATTTCAACAAAATGAAAAATAAGAAACTCCTTTATCCCCAGTACTGATGAAGCCAAATTTGAGGTAATTGTAGTTGTTTAGCCTTACTAGTATCTGCCTTTGTGAGCTTTGGTGCAAAATCAGAGTGGGTGAACGAAGGCTTCAAAGAAGTAGGCTGAGGTTCCATTTCACAGCCGATCATGTTCATTTACTTTTGGGATTTTCTCTTTAGAAAACGATCCATGATAATGTTTCTTGTTCTTTGTTAAATCAAATGTATTATTTCGGTTCAATGATGAAATAATGTTGTGCAATGCAGTCACGCTGAAGTCAGTGGGCTAATGATATGACATGTTATGGATAACATGTACTTGTGATAGATTTTTACGGTTAATTTTACTCTTTCATAGCATGTAAAAAGAATGTATTTATGTATTCAAATATGTTTCGATATGAAATGTTTGATTTATTTATTGTAAATAGGATGTTAAAATACTTATTTTTTTGGGAGCATCCCTAAAACGTACAGCTCTCTTATGTGCCATGGCACTCACTTTGAGAAGGGCTGCCCCAGTTTACAAAGTACAGGATAGCAGATCCAATCTTACATTGCTCAATTTTTTTCAGCTAAACTTTAAAACTTTATTGATTTATTAAGAAATAAAAAATTCTAGAAATTAGAATTCTTCCCCATTTTAAACAACATATCGAAGCAGAACTATTTTTTTAGGTAGAATTGATTTTATAAACGCTTTCAAAAATACATTTTATGTTAGTTAAGAAAAATTACTAATCAAATTCCCTTTATAATTGTCAGTCACAATTATTGACAGATTTTTTCTGCATTAATTGAGATTATGATGTGTTTTTATTATATGTATTTCCCATGCTTCTAAATCTCCTCCAATATGTTAACCAATTCATCATTTTGTAAACAAAAAATATACTTTAGTCTTACCCTCCTAGCTAGGAATGAAGAATGAAAAAATATATTGAAAATAATGATTATACATATAGGTATAATGAACGTATTATAATGAATTTTGTTAGTGAGTGCTCAAGAGACTCAAGCCTTCATCAGGCATCCTAACATATTTTTTTTTTCTCAAACTCTTGTTATTATTCTGTCATTCTTGAGGAGAGAACACGTCATATGAATTGATAACAGTATTATCGTATTGAACAGTTACGTGGGAGTGTGCACATAAAAAATGGAGAGTAACGTTGAGGCTTTCATATGGAGTTATCTTCTATATTATTAGTTAAAATGGGTATTTTAGCCAATGTCGATTTACTCTCTGCAATTTTGAGTACGAACCCTAGTATGTAATAATATATCAATATCAAGAAAATAATAAATCAATTATACGATTCATTGAGGGATTGTTTACAGGAACTATTCTTGCCATGCATATCCTACATCAAGCCTAAAGTATCTTCTCCCCTTGAACAAGGTTCAATACTGAACATCTAAAATGACACAGTTAGTAAAAAGCCTATTAGGACTGGTCCTAGGACTGACAAATTTCATTATGACCGGATTGATAAAACTGTTTTTTTTTCAGTTTTTGAAGACAGATTCACCACTAAAATAAATTATAATTTGTGATGTATGACGAGCAAAGCTCGTCAACTGGTACTACAGCTTGATGAAGTAGATAAAAGAGAAGCAAAAAACTCGGCTCGTGTACTTAGAATGCAAGTATATAATCGTAACTCGTCCTAACTTAAAATTTCCCCGATTCTTTTTCGAGCACATTTTGGCAGGTAAATCTTCCTAGACAAACTTCCTTTCACTGTGATTTTTTAAATTATGTTTTCCACCTGTCATTACTTCGTAGAAGTATGTAGATTCTTGTGCAATGTGTACCCTTGTTACAGACGCCAACGTTTTCAAAACGATGCAGTATTTTTATATTGGGACTAAAAAAAGTTTCGTGTCCACACATTTAAGAAAGCTGCTTCATCCGAGTCGGTCAAGAATGTTGATTTATCTTATGGGCATCTTATTATTTCTTATTTGTAGAGATGGAAATACAAGAATAACGTAGGTACAACACATATTGTATTACTGAATTGAGATCCTTGTTAATATCAGCTGCTAGAGATATCATTTTGGTGGGATAAAATGAATTACTCCGATAAAGAGGAGAACCTTCTAAATTCAGATTAAAATTAGTTAGAGAGAAAAAATTACAATTATGTTTAAATTTATACATATATTTTTTAATAAGCATTTTTAAATCCATTTACATCAAAAGAAAGCAAGATTTTTTTTTTTTTTTTGGAAATGTTAGCAATCCAACCACGACTTATTAAATAATGAATAAAAACGAAGAAAGGCAACACGCGACACACGTTTTTTTTTTTTTAATTGTTATTCTCAATTATTTCTTAACACGGATCTTTTCTTTATTTAATAGAAAAGGCTTTTTTCAAAATTAATTTATTCTATTTAAGAATGGACATGTAAAAAATAAATGCTAACCCTTTAAAACATTCATTTTTCGACATCTTATTAATATGAATTCATATTAATAAGCATCACCTAAAAAATATTGGTAATAAACCAAGTATAGTAAAATTGCTGAATTAAGCTTAAAACTACGATTGAAATGAATTATTCAAAGTTTTAAGTTACTCTATATAACATAAATTCGGAAAACAAAATTTTAATGACAGATTTTTTTTTTTGAAAATATAGTTTTTTGACTGACGAATTTAATAGTGAAGAAAAAGTTTTAGGACGAATAACGAGTATAGCCCGTAATTCCTGGATTTTTTTTTATAAACTTGAAAATACTTTAGTAGTAACAATAATCACGGTACATCCCAAATTATAATGTAAGTTGCCATGTTGTTGGCATACACTCGAGTTAAATAACAATTATTTTACCCATAAAACACGCGGGAAATCTACTATAACATACATATCACACCAACAAATATTAGAAGATAACTTCTTTAATATAAAAAAACCATTATTTCGAGTTCTTTGTTAATGGTTCTGTCACAAACAAAACTCATATTTGTTTTTTGAGGATAATAAATTATATCATTGAAGATTATTTTTTTGTTTATTTATATTTTTTCGACCAGCACCGATTGTTAAAGCCTATAATGGTCGACTTATAGTTAGTACAAGTTAAATATAAAAATATTTTTGGTTGTAAAAGTATTAAGTAAGAATATTAAAATTTTAAAACGAACGTAAAAGTGTAAAAAACAATTCTGAAATGTAAATAATATAGATATTTGTATACAAGTTGCAAATTGTACAAATTCAAATTTCTTCGTTTTAAAATCCATTATTTAATAATAAAATCCGTCACTCTAATTATCAACTATTAATTGATACTAAGAGTGTATTTTGATTTATTAAAATTACTTAGTTATTATGAATGTTTGATTGATATCTCTATGGCCATTTGAGCTTTATAATGTTCCACAAAATACTTATAATTTAGTAGTTTGTATTTAGATAGTCAAAAATGATACCATGTGTTTATTAATCATCCATGGAATATTCAGTTATTGCATTATCCTTGTTCCAATTTCTGAAAATTCTTCTTATCATTTTTTGGTTGCAACATGTACAACTTGCTCATACAAGCTACAACTTGTGAAATATTACAACCGGTACAGAAGATATATAAATATTTCATTTTAAAAAAATAAGTAAAAATCCTTTGACGTCCGCCTCACTTCTCTGAAGAAAGCATAAAGGGAATGAACTCCAGAGAAAAGCCGACATTGACAAAAATCTAGTTTCTGGAGGGATTCCAGATCTTTGATCGGCAAACATAAAGTTTTTAAAGATTCAGCATGAAGGAAGGGTTACGGATTTTAAAACTTCTTTTAATAATTCCCAAGCTCCGAATCGGTATTTAAAAGAAGAATCATTATTTTTTTTCCACGAAAAATCAGGAATTTAGTTTTATGACAAATATGACCTTTTTCAATTATAGGCCAAAATGAAGAGCATTACTCTTATATTCCACTCTAATTTTTTGCATACTCATAGTATATGAGTAGTTTAAACTTAGAACAAAAATTGACAAATGGAATTATGAGTGATGGTGAGATTTCTAAAAATCATAAATTCATTTATATAGTATTTTTGGTACATTTGTTCTATTTTACTTTTCTAAGGTATAATGAATGAACCCTTATTTGGAAGTTAATAAGTTATAAGGAAGTTATGACTTTTATAAATCAAAACATTATCCCTAACGTTTAGTGATACTAAAATTCCTTCATAATTCAATTTTGTAATATATCTAACAGTCTTACTTTTCATTAAAAGTATACAAGGGTAAAATATTAATTTATCAAATGATAGTTATTATACTCAAAAATAAAATACAAAAACTAGTTCCAACTCTCCTGAGCTGTAGAAGTAAGATAGCGGAAAAGCTGGTATAAAGTAACTTCTTTGAATGAATAATCTTTTTTTTTTGGGGGTGGGGGAAGGAAAAAATATAATTTTATAGCACTTAAATAACTTATAGAAGGGGTAAAGTTTTTTGAACATTTTTTCTTTGAACTTCAAAACTATACATGGAATGGAAAACTCTAGGCGTGTCTAACGAGTAATTACCTCGTACCACTCATACTTCATGAAAGGAAGACGGAGAGTAACACTAAATAATTTGTTGGGGAGTTATAAGTAGTGATGAAAATTGTTCATATTTTTTAGTTTGCTCGTTTTTTTGGAATTGGTAATCTGAATTATCTTTTCCTAATATGTTGTCGATATTATTTAAGTCATGACTAGCGAACTTATTTTTCTAATACTTTACTTATATTCAAATCCTAATTGAATATTCGTGTGCTCATAGAAGACGGAAAATAACCTGGAGGATTCAGAGTTAAAATTGTTCGTCCTTGTTGGACTCAGAATAGAATTGAGTATATACATCGGAGTAATTCTTACAAATGCCCTTGTTTATTTTCTTTCTCGTTTTCACTGCTTATGAGTTAAATAATACGCACAACAGCGGAGGAAAATAAAATTCCTTTTTCAGATTATCAATTCCAAAAAAACTGGCAACCTAAAAAAATACACACAATTGACGTCACTATCAATGACTATTAATGTTTAAAGGGGGTGAACATGCATATTATTTGTACTATAAAGTTAATAATATTAAGTGCAGCAGTTGGTTTTGGTAAATTTGGTCTCTTTTTTCATTATAGCATAGAAAGAAAGGTGGATCAATAAAAAATATATGCTTCATCACGCTTCAAATAAAGTAGAAAATTTAATAAACATTTTTTTTGTTTATTTAACTCTTTGATATAAGCTATAGAGTAAGTATTTGCCTCCATATTGTTTTATCTGCCAGTATCTTTTAATACTTTTTTTTATTTATATTCAAGCACAAAATAAAAGATTTACGATGTGCACGTCTTATTTTATAGCTAATTACTCATATACACATATTATATATACAATACATATAGGTGGGCTTATAATCAAGAACCTTTATATATTACGGCGCTTAAATAGGTGTTTATAATTACAAGAAAGTAAGAGTAGCCACAAGTAGAATGAAATTTCTTGATTGCACATTAATCAAGCGAAATTAATACTCTATCTAAAGGTTCTCATATTATTTTTTAATGTTGTATACTTCATCAATTACTTTCATAAAGGATTTAGTACTAAAAAGTAATTCACTGAATAGATGTATGCATATAAAATAAATATTAGTGCGCTGGTGCTCCGTAGTATTGAGTTTCCTTCATCATCTCTCTCTCTCTCTCTCTCTGTAACTCTATTCTTCTATTCTATCACTTTAATTTTGAACAACAAATATTTTTTTCTTATGAAGTCTCTTTTGGCTTTTTGTTCTCTTCTTTTTTGTTTTGTTTATACCCCGTGGTCTATTGAAATATGAGCACTAACTAATTCAATAATGATTCAAAGTTTAATTATTGTAATTAATTCATATTTCTTTATATCAAAGCATACAAAAATAGTTACAAAACAAAACAAACTTGAGATCTCTATCCTACGTACAAGTTGAGAAAATTACACTTAAACTTGATCGATGAATTCCCATTCGCATACTCCAAGTAAATGGGACTATCTAGGACCATCAGCAAGCTGAAACATTGGAGATGAAGAAAGGCTCTATCAAAAAGGCCAAACTGGACCCAGTTGAGTTGAAGAAAACAGCCCAGGCCAATCCCCTCAGGTCCATGGGAGCCCATGCAAGAGATCTAGAGGTTTCACACAAGACTGTCCAGAGAACTATTAAAAACTGTGAGTAAAGAGTCTTGTGAGGTTGGAGAGGCCACTTTTGACACCAACAATGAAAAAACCAATCTCCTTTGTTGCAAGACTAGTTTTAATTAGTCTTTTGAGTTCTTCTGATATCTTTTTTGATGTTTTTGGCCCCTCCACAGCCCTGATGGCAAGCCCCTTGACTACACCTTTTTGGGTTAATATCGAGGGGAAGGCCTGCAGTCTCCGTAATCCAAGCACCAAGGCCGTCAAAGCCACTGTTAGCCACCACTGGGACGACATGACAGAGGAATACATCTGCAGAGGGTGCCAGGCTTTATTTAACTACCTGGAAGCCATCATTGCCACTAAAGGCGGCTACACTAATGATAAAGAGAGCTCAGCCACACATCTATGGATTTTTGAGTATATAAGGTATAATAGTAATTCCACGTGTACGAGTCCGTAACTAATAATTAATTCGAAGGAATAGATGAGATCCAGGTTATAAAAATATTAATTGATTTATTATCACGAACGAAAAATGTGGTTCTTCTTTGAACGAAAGGAAAAAGGAAGTCTCGATAAAAATAACAAAAAGGAATAAATAGGGGTTGGTCACTGAACGCCACAAGAGTTCCCCCCTAAAATTACGGAGTAATAAGTACAATAATTACAATTAACACATATTATTATATTGAGCAAATTTAACCCTACGACCAGATCTTGTTGTGATCGTTGGAACCTTATTTTGATCTTTGGTATTGGATTCTGTTCTTCTGGGTATCGATGGTTTCGTTCTTTTATACTTTTTAGTAGATGAATTGTTGAATATGGATGGATCTGGAGCATATTTTGCTGGCTTAAGTCTTTCTATGGATACTACGTCTTGTTTTCCAGATAAATATTCAACTCTGAACGTATGACTATTTCTGGATATGACTTTCGCTGGACCGGTGTAAGGGGCTTCTAAGGGACCTTTGACACGATCTACACGAATCCATACATATTCGGTAGTTAGAATATCTTTTGGAACATATGATAACTTTGAGGAATATGTAACCACGTTCGTGATAATAAATCAATTAATATTTTTATAAAAAAAAAAAAAAAAAAAAAAATTATATTATTATGAAGGAAGTAACAGAGGAAAAGCGTGGAGATAATTCAATTTCTAAAGTCGCTATCAGGACTCCCGATTTTAGTATCGAGGATCCTTTTTTTTTTTTTTTTCGACATCTTGGAATCTCAATTTATATTAAATAATATCACTGTTGACTCGACAAAATTTTTATACGCAATAACAGGACTCCCTCACAGCGTGGCACGAAAAGTCGGGAAAGAAACAAGAACATCCAACTCCTATGACAAGTTGAAAACCGAAATTCTTGACATTTTTGAAAAGTCTAAAAGTCAACTTTTCGACGAATTAATTGGAAGCACGATGATGATTGGAAAACCGTCAGAATATCTTAAATCTCTAAGCGAAACAGCTCAGAAGATTTCTATTCCTGAAGATATGGTAAAGCATAAATTTTTAAACGCCGCTCATCCAGAAATTTTGCCTGTTTTGGTCTCAAGATCTGAAGATTCTTTGGAACAGTTAGGCAAATTGGCTGATCAATTGCATGAAATGATTAATATTAAATCAGTTAACCGGGTGATTTCACACTCATCACCTACTTCAGATAGAGATCATAATCGAGAATTCAAATCTTTGACTCTGACTCCATATTATCCAGATCAACGTCCTAAAGTATGTAGAGCACATCTCTTTTATGGACATGCTGCACGCTCTTGTAAGAAATGGTGCATATTTCCAAAATCAAGATCGAATTTAAATATAGAGCCTTCATCACGCCCTTCTTCTCCTATTCGTTCGGAAAACAGGAAAGGCAAGTGAGTTTAGCGGCGAACTCCTTGCCCTTTATCAAAGTCGCAGCTCAAATCAATAATTTGGTAAAGGTGGAAATTTTAATCGATACAGGGGCTACAATATCACTATTACCAATTTCAAAAGTTTTGATTACTTCTCTCAATCCGTCACCTGTAAAGCTTGTCGCGGCTAATGGAAAAATAATTCAAGTATTTGGAGAGTTAACTTGTGTAATTGGAATTAAAACATTACGCAGGAATTATCCATGGACTTTTGTTGTAGCTGATGTAACTAATCCTATAATAGGAATTGATTTTCTTCACCATTACGAATTTGTGATTGACTGCAAAAATGGAACTTTGTCCGACCCTAAAACTGGTAACTTAACTGCAGGTATTCTCTTATCAAAGAATGGCATATTTGCTATCAATCAAACGTTTGAAACATCTGAGTCTTGTATTAAAAATATTTTTATGAAATATCCTTATTTAACAGTATCTCGTCCTAATAACGCCCCGATCGATATTCCTCCGGACGTACATCATCGGATAGATACTGGAAGTTCTCCTTCATGTACATTCAAATTTCGTCGTCTTTCTCCTGAAAAGACAAGGATTTGTCAGGAGAAATTAAACTCTCTTCTTGAAGCTGGAATTATTCGACCCTCTAGTTCGTCTTGGGCAACACCTTTACATTTTGTGAAGAAGAAACAACCAGGAGAGTGGAGAATGGTCGGAGATTACCGAGCTTTAAATGCTAAAACAATTCCTGATAAATATCCACTTCCTCATATGAATGATATTGCTACTCGTCTTCATGGCTCAAAAATATTCAGTAAAATCGACCTTTGTCAAGCCTATTACAATATTCCTGTCAATGAAGAAGATAAACTCAAAACGGCTATTACAACTCCTTTTGGTTTGTATGAATTTAATTATATGCCTTTTGGTTTGAGAAATGCAGGATCTTCGTTTCAAAGATTTATGAATAAAATTTTGGGCAAATTCACATTTACATTCACTTATTTAGATGATATTTTGATATTTAGTACAACTAAAGAAGAACATTTACAACATGTAGAAACTGTCCTCAAGACTTTAAATCAATTTAAACTGCGTGTTTCGGAAGATAAATGTGAATTTTTAAAAGAAAATATTGATTTTCTTGGAGTCACAATAACTCCAGATGGAATTATACCATGTAAAAATAAGTTGTCAGTTATCAAAGCATTCAAGAAACCAGTATCCCCTTCAGAATTGAGGCGATTCTTAGGAATGATTGGATTTTATAGGCATCTTATACCCAATTTTGCTAATTTAGTTTTACCTTTAACAGAATTAATACGTTTATCAGATGTTAAAATGGATTTAGTTTGGACTCAGAAAGAAATATCATCGTTTGAGGATGAAAAACACTTTGGATAATATTTGTTGTTTACCTTTTCTAAACCCAAAGTGTAATATATTTCATTTAATTACAGACGCTTCAAATCATGCAGTGGGAGCCGTTCTTCATCAAATTGTAGATGACAAGCCATCTCCCATTGGATTTTTCTCTAAGAAGATAAGTCAAGCTCAACTTAAATATTCAACCTTCGATCGCGAGTTATTAGGAGCCTATTTATCTGTATTACATTTCAAGTACTTAATTGAAGGTCAAAATGTGACAATTTTTACTGACCATAAACCTCTTGAATCAGCATTTAAAAGCCAAAAATTAGCCAAGTCAGATCGTCAACAACGTTATTTGTCATTAATTACCGAATTCGTCCAGGACATTCAATATATCAGAGGTAAAGACAATATAGTCGCTGACTATTTATCACGTCCAATCGCAAGTGTAGAACAAATTCCTGTATCTATTGATTTACCTAGAATTTCAAATGCTCAAACCATCGCTTTATCAGAAGAAGAAGAGTTTGTAAAATATTATGATGAGTTTAAACATCAATTTAAAAAAATAAAAATTTCAGATGGGATGGAATTAATTTGCGAAATATCAACTCCCTCTCCTCGTCCTTATGTTCCAGCTTCGCTTCATAAGGATATTTTTGGTTGGTTTCACAATTTATCACATCCAAGTGGAAAATCAACAGCATTGATTATTAAGTCGCGTTATTTTTGGCCATCTATGGATAAGGAAATAAAAGCATGGGCGGCGGATTGTGTGAATTGTCAAAAGTCGAAAGTGGGTCGTCATATAAAGACTGATATTCAACCATTTTATGCCGGTGGTAGATTTCAAACTATTCATTTGGATATTGTGGGTCCTCTACCACCTGTAGAAATTCCGGGACAATCTTCGCTTTTACCGTATAGGTACATACTAACATGTATTGACAGAGCTTCTCGATGGATTGAAGTTTGTCCATTGACTGATATAACTGCCTCTGCTATTGCAAATGCTTTTATATACGTATGGATTTCTCGATTTGGAGTACCATTATATGTAATTACTGATCGTGGTAAACAGTTTGAGTCTGAATTGTTCCATCAACTATCACTTATGGTTGGTTTTCATAGACTACGTACGACGTCGTACCATCCCCAAACTAATGGAATGATAGAAAGAGTGCATAGGGTCATAAAGTCTGCATTGAAAGCTAAAAACACTAAATGGTATTTTGCTTTGCCTATTGTGATTCTTGGTCTCAGGATGATCCCTTCAGCAAATTCAATACCACCGTTTACTGCTTTGACTGGTTCGGAAATTATGATACCTAGTAATTTCGTTGATGATAAAAAAGTTTACCTAATATTGTGGACCATGAATATATAACAAATTTAAAAGTGTATTTTAATAATTTGGATTTTGGAATTCTTTCAGGTGGTACAAATCATTCCTCAAAGTTATCATATGTTCCAAAAGATATTCTAACTACCGAATATGTATGGATTCGTGTAATCGTGTCAAAGGTCCCTTAGAAGCCCCTTACACCGGTCCAGCGAAAGTCATATCCAGAAATAGTCATACGTTCAGAGTTGAATATTTATCTGGAAAACAAATATGGATTTTTGAGTATATAAGGTATAATAGTAATTCCACGTGTACGAGTCCGTAACTAATAATTAATTCGAAGGAATAGATGAGATCCAGGTTATAAAAATATTAATTGATTTATTATCACGAACGAAAAATGTGGTTCTTCTTTGAACGAAAGGAAAAAGGAAGTCTCGATAAAAATAACAAAAAGGAATAAATAGGGGTTGGTCACTGAACGCCACACATCTATTTATATTATTAATTTTGGAATTTTAAAGCGAATAAAAGTTGTATAGTTGAATAATAAGTTGAACTATATGTTGAAAGTGTGCGTAAGGAAAACGAATTGCACCTATTAAAGCTACATGAAGACATTATTATAAAGAATGGTCATGTTTATTTAGGATTCGTCCATAGTTTCAATGTTTGTCCATTTTTAGTAAGTCAATAAGCGTAAAGAATTATTTTCAATTATTCCTACACCAACAGCCTGTCAATGTTGATGAATCAGCAAGATTAATAACAATATTTTTGATTTTCTGTGTCTGATCAGCATGGCCTCATCAAATATTGTACCCTGGCGGGCAATTCTGGCAATTTTCTTTTTCGAGGAGAGGGGGGAGTTGCTATGATGAGACGTTGTACATACCTTACTTAACCGGAATGATATAGTCTGAAAAATCCAAGAGAAATTGAATTAGAGTTATCAAGATCTTTTTCGACAACAACCAGCCATCCATATTTATAATTATTAGTATATTTATTATATAGAAGTATTTTCTGAATATTTTCTCAATTTAATTGACCCTTTCAATCTGATTTCCCTCCCCTTCCTTTACCCGAGCAACACCGGATAATACTTAGCTAGTATTATATATAAAGATAAATTTTATTATCAATTGAAAAAATAAATGTTATAAACCGCATATAACAATAAAATATATCCATGAAAAAACGTGTCTCGATGAGCAGTTCATCTGTTATTTTTTTCAAAAAATTGCAAAATCGAAATTCGTAAAGAAAATTATTTGATTTAATTTTATTGATTTAAATTTTGAATTTTATTTGAGTTTTGATTTAATTTTGCAAAAATTAAGTAATGAATAGAACAAAAGTTATTGAGAAAAACATGCTCTTTTCTAATAATTGACCACTCTTTAACTTGATTCTTTTACTTTATACTACATATACTAATAACACTATATCAATCATGTTAATTAAGGTTAATCCATAAAGTCTCATCATAGCAACCCTCTCAAATACTCTTACTTTTGGCTCTTATAACCTGAGTACTATTATTATATATTAAAAAAAATATTGTGCTGTATGCTTCAAAGAACATACCAACATATATGCATAATAAAAAATTGTCTATATGGGAAGTACATTTTTTATTTTTTTTCTCAAAAAATTGCCAAATTGAAATTTTAACGAAAATCGAAAAAACTTTTTCGCACTAATTTTGCAAAAAAAAAAACCTAAATTACAATTATTGGAATCGTAAAAAGGAACACAAAACTACTATTATTTTTTCGTACATGTAAATACATGAAAAATGTTGTCGAAAAAATAACATTCGATATTAGGATCATTTTGGCAAAATATGTATCGTTTTACGGCATTTATTCTTAAAAATTGAAAATTGACGTCTGATGAAAATAAAAGAGGAATATATATATTAATATTATGAACATCACAGGTATTTCAGTTAGACATCAACTTTACAATGAAAAAGCTGAATTTTCTGGCCCTGACAAAGCTTTCAGCTCCGGGTGGACAATATTTATAAAGAGAGGCGAATTTCTTTATAAATAAATGAATTTCAGTAAATATAGCTTTCAAGTAATAAAAATTAAGCCTTTAAATATTTTTTCAATTTTTCTGGACCACCTGGTACACATGTTTTTTGTTCTAATAATGATGTTCAACTTTAAATGTAGATAAAGTTTTTTTTCTTCTCACTTGATTGCATAAGTTTGTCTTAAAATGTCTTAAACATATCCGAGTACGTCTACGAACGTTTCTTCAATAACTCAAAAGCATGATTGTTTCATTGGATAATTTGTTTCATGGATAGGTTTGTTTTACTGAATGAAAAATATTAAACAAAGGTACAATTCTTCTTTTTATATACCCATATAATAATATATAAATATTTAGAAGTTAGATCAATTGTATTTTCTTATTAGTAAAACAAAGTTTATCTGTATGTATGAATGTAAAAAAATAAACAGTCACTGGGTGCACTATATAGAATGCTTCCAGTTGTATACCATATATATATATATTTGATCAAAGAAATAAAAATCTAGTCATATCAATGAAATATTGTAGTAGGAGGGGATTTATTAGTATTAAAATGATCTTTAAAGCACTCTTGGAAAACAAAAATTCCGCCCAAAAAAAAACCATACCCCTAAAAATTACTTTTTGACCCATGAATGCGTATTTTTTTAATATGTTTAATCTATTTTCAAAGTAATAAGAAGATTGTTGTGATCATCAAAGACTTTTTATACTTAAAGCAATAGTTATATAACATTGCAAATAAATTCAACAACATAACTTTAAAACTTGAAACTTCTGAATCCCCCCCCAAAAAAAAGGACCTAGTGAGGCCACTGGTGCTCCCTGATGTATATCATTAGAATATAAAGATGAAGAAAAAAGGTAGTATAATAATGCTAATACACTAAATGCCTTTAATATTATACATAGAACGAACTGATTGGAATGTCAAATACCAAGGTGTACACAAAATAAATTATTATAAATGTAAAAATTAGGTACTGTTTCTTCATCTTTTTCAATGTATTTCATGAAATGATAATTGTATTGTCGCATATGTAAATGCTTAGGAGTTGAAGATTGTATCAGACTGATGCAGTATGAGTTCTAAAATGGAACTTCGTATCCGTTAACATAACCATGGATATATAAGCCGGGCATAGCTCCAAGCAACACCAATGACCATACATTATTATATAAATTAACTTCTGAAATACTAAAAAAAGTATTTGTAGCGTTATCCAATTTTTACAACGGCCACTGAGATCTTTGTTGTTAATCTGTCTCAAGATATTATTACTAAAAAGTCTGAAAATATATACCTTGATTTAGCTGCAAAATATTAGGAATTGAATATTACTTACCTGTGATATGTCAAAGGGATTCTGATGATGATTTTTCAAGTCACATCACATTTAATTTAAACATTTAAAGCTAAAATGTCATTAACAAACAATAGATTATAACGATAGTTTATGTAAAATAAAATGGTTGAAAGATTAAATACTACTTTAGCATTTTAATTTTGATCTAAACTGTTGAGAAACAATTTTAATAATGATAGATTGTTTTAAATTTTCAAGTCCACCTTTTTATAGTTGATACACAAGGAGCCGGAAGAAATTCACTTGACTGAATTTATCTATGACCTTTTGAGGAGAGAGACTTAAGTACTACACAAATTATGGGTGTCTTTCCAAGACTACGTTTTCGATGACAAGCTCTTTCCCAAATATTTCTCCTTGAGCAATTGAAAATCTGGTAGACCACGTTATTTGGCGAGTCACAAATGGCAATCGCAAAGATCCAAGATTTATTGCGTGACTCAATCACCAATCAAAATATAAATAAAGGTAACATTAATAATAATAATTTGATCTATCTACTAAAAACTAATGTGATTAAAATACAATATTTATATTATATAGTTTTTTTATATCGGTTCTGACTTCATAGAAGCAATTCTTCTATTCAGTTTGATCAGCTGTTGGTACGGTACACCAATTGGAAAAGGAATATTGAACCAATGTATGTTGTTGACATACCTTGTATTTCAAGTTACCTTGGATAGATTTATTTGTAAATATACATTATACGAGAATATATATATATTGTTATACTTACAAGATGAAAAACCTAATATTAATATCATAAACAGCAATATATCCTAACTAAAACATTCAAAATGCATTCTTCTTATTCTTAAAATATTTTTTTCCTCTTTATTTAACGAAAAAAGTTGAATTTTAAATACCCAATTTAGTTTAAAATTACTTTTTAAAAAAAAAAAAAAAAAAAAGGACTACAAAAACGACAATGCACTCAAGCAAGCATTACAAAAAGGATTAAGTTTATTAAAAAAAATTTATAAAGTAACAAACAAGTAGCATTATATTAGGGTTTTCCTCATTTTTTTCATTTGCCTATTGATTTCAGATATATGTACAACGTAACTTAATAATATACAGGGAAAAAACAACCAAATTTTATTAATCAGAAAAGTTTTATTTTTGTTTCATAATTTACATTGACACATTTACATTTTTATTTTTCATAGTTTTGAAAATCATATCCTATTTGTTCATAGACTGAATTTACCGAACTTTGGTATTTTAATACGTGATAATTATTTTCATTATTTTGTTTATTTTTAATAACCTTTCATTGAGATGTTTTGGAGATATATACAAAAAGATGAAAAAATTTAATTTGCCACAAATCATATTCCATAACTGTGAATGATAACTTATTTAGATTACTATTTTTTGGGGCTTTTGCAAAAGTCTTAATTTTTTTTGGTTTTTCGGAATAAATCCGATTCTAATTACTTTATTTGAGCAAACAACACTAATTTAGAACTTTTGCAAGACACAAAAGGGATGGAGTTAATTTTAGCTCTCTAGTATTATTATTGGATTTCTTTTCAAGGAAATTTCCAAATTTCAAATTATGAAATGAATTGAAAAAATCTTAGAAAAAGTATTGCTTAGTACATAAACAATTATATCGCGTAGTTATTTCACATGACATTAATTCATGCACAAAACACAAAAATGGACACTTTATTTACTTGTCAGCTGCCAAAGTTTCTTCTTATTATTCTCTAATCAGTGTTCGTAAAGAAATAGGACTGATTAAGCTATGATCAATTATCAACTATACTTAAATAATAGTTCCACAGTTCGAAGAATTGGCAAACTATCAACTAATTTTGGAGTTGTTGTTTTTTCTCTCTTTTAGTATGAGAGGTTGTGGGATAAAATAAAGGTGCCCAGTGTTATATTAACAATAATTCTACAAAAACTAATAATTATGTTCTAATAGTAATGACATGGGTTATTTATTGTTTCGGCATCAGTAATCAGTAAAAATGTAGCTTAACCATGATTCTATTTTATTTACGTTCAAACATTAGGTAAAATGCTATTAAAATTCGAGCCTCTATCAGTCTAATTTTGTGTTCGGATCTAGACCTGAAGGCTCAAGTACCCTAAATGTAAACGAGTATTTAGATCTAAAGATTCAAATAGACCCGGAGCCGAAAAAATCCCAGACTTGTGTAGGGACAAATGGACAAGATATATTAAACCTATATTATTAGGCACTAAATTATGATAGTAATGAAATTATACATATTGATTTCATTTAACTTCTACTATATTTTACAAGCATACTTTTTAATGGAATTAATTAATTATTCCTATGCAAAAAAATAGCTATAATTTTAAAAAAAATATATCATAAAACACAAAAACATTGAAGGAGTTAGGATTATAACTTATAAGCAAATAATGAACTTTGTTATACTTCAATACAATTACTTAGACAGGGCATATCAAATTCGTCAACCAAAAGTGATCTGTGACCAATCCATGGTGACAACAAGGCTGATTTAATGAAAATGTAAATATTACTAATATAAAGAGAGGATAGTTAGTTTTTAATTGAGCTCAAACAAGTATCTCTATGATCAAAAAACCGCATATGACAAGCATATTTGTGATTTTGTTTACCCCAACAGCTACATGGTAAAAGTAATGTCTAACATTACAGTATTTAAGGTGATGTATGAGGCTGGGATCCTCATGACGCTCTGGTGCAATGAGATGTTACTTCCTGTATCCCCCGACCTTACCCTTCTAAACTTCTAGGTATGGTGGGTGGGGAGGCCGTGACCAACACAAGGAAACACTTCAACTGTTAAACTCCCAAGAACGATATAACCAGGACCTGGGGTTGTCTTGGAGGTATCCAAGGGCAACGACGTGTATGAAAAATTTAGGCAGACGGTGGTGCTGGCTGCAAATGGGGAACACTTCATCTAGTTGTTAGTAAAAATATACCTACTTTCGGTCGATTTTTAAAAAATAAACCATTTTTGAAAATGGCACACTCTACTCATTTGAATGGTGTTGAGTTATGTTAATAAAAATCACAATAAGAGAAGTAAAAGCCTATAAAGCGAAAGCAGAATCGGATTTATGACGGACTTTGTATGTTGATAATACATATTTGGTGCATTAAAACAAAAAAATCTTGAAACAAAAATCAAGAAAAAGATAAATGTGGAATTTTGTAACCTATGAGAAAGGTAGAAATAAATAAAGGATGCACACGGGATAGAACTTTATAAAGAAGACTAACTTGTTGTTTTTCAATCATTTAAAGGTAGACTCCATCCTTCCAAATATTATACGCAAATTTACCATAACAAAACATTTGGTAAAACTCTGAGAACATCCGGTTTGAATGATTTTATGATTAGACAATCTATAATTTTCAAATATATTTAACTATAAATACGATACTCGTGCTGATATTTGCATGGAACTTTGATACCCTTCAGATTTTTTTTTTTTCTTACAATTTTTTTTTAAATTTTTTCTTTTATTTCATTAACGGTTATCCAAATGATCAGTTGCCAACCTATATGTACATTTGATTTTGACACTCCACATAACAGTAGTAGCGAAAGATCAGCCACTTGCAATAAAATTTAGGACTGAGCTATAATAATTATTTGATTCGATGAGAAGTCAAGTAGAGAGTTAGTTTTTGATCGTTTGACTATCCAATGTAGTTCGTTGGTATTTAATTTGTTTTTCTTCAACATGAAATATCAGAAATACTTTTGTATCACTTAAGGAAGGAAACTTTGGAAATTCCGCGTCATAACATAAAAATTGAATCCTCTGAATCCCTATACAAATAAATAATTTCTTTAAAATAATTATTTTCGAATTACTATGGAGGTCACAAAAAAGGCTTCTGAAGACTGAAAATTTACAAACATAACTCCCTTGACTATATGCATCCATCAAATGAGTGGTTTACAAACTACTATCTCAAACTCATGGGTCTTCAAGACCATTTTTGATCAAATTCATCATGAATAGGAGCTCTGAACTGTATTGAGTTGCATATCTGAAATTTCATTTTTGAGCTTACCAATAATAGGTTATTTGACATACCAAATTATATTTAAATCGAATAAAAAAAAAATAATAAAAATAATGTAAATTTTCCACATTATCCAGTAAATATTGCATAAATTACAATTTAACCTAAAAGTAATTTTTATTTTATTTATTTAGCAGTGTCCTAACCTGGCCTTAAATTTATTGGAAGAATAGTATTGTTTTTTATTTTATTTTTAATCCATAATTATTAGAAGATACTTAGCATCCAGCTTTTAAAAGGAAGAATCAAACTTTTTATTCATTAAAGCAACTTGAATACTTGAAAGCAGTTTAATTTTATATTTACGGTATATATTTGACTTCAAGCTATTTATAATTGAGTGTTTGTAATCGATTAAAGTTTTATATAGATATTCATAAAAATATAGAACTTGAAGTATGCTAAATGACTCTCACTTTTTAATTAAAAAAAATTCCTTTTAATATCCGGGATGTTTTTATAAAACGTATTTAACGGATTTAACTCATTTATTCACTAAGCAATCAACAACCTATGTTGTATGAAAATATATACGGAAAAAGGTTTATCTGACATTTGAATTCTTCAGATTCCTATATTTCGTTATTAATTCCTGACATGTCATATATCATTAGCTTCTTTTTTCTGCCCCAAGAATAAGCCATTTAAATTATGATATGGACATTTTAGTTAAGTAATTTCATTTTTTTGTTAAATTGTAATAGTTAATAAAAAGTTTATCGCCATGCAATATAGTAAATGGGCTTGAAATTTAGTCATGCCTATTACAATCCTACAAATAATACAGGAACAGAGACATTTACGGCTCACTAATTAATGTGTATACTTATTTTCATTAGATTATGTTAATCAGATTAAGAGTGTCTTGAATAACAAGTGATTTTTTCATTTTGAATATTGAGTTTGTTTGTTTTTAATACGAACAAGTTCCATTGCTTTATTCAATCCAAAAAGAGGGAACCCCAACTCACCTCAGAGGACAATGATTCAAAAATCCTTCAGCTTATCACTAGCACCACTCATAATAATAAATTAACATACCCTTTTCTGAATATCCTTGTAATCCATGTTACGAAGGTTATTTTTTAATAATATTGCAAGATAGATATATTTTATAGGAAAAAATGTCAATTAGTTTGATAAGGCTTTATATTTATTATTTAAGGATAAGGATATTGATGTATTGAAAAAGTTTTGTGCAGAATATCATTGTCATGTAACATATTCAGATAAACATCATACAGCACATCACAACTATTACATCGTTTCTTTCAGAGTTACAATTTCTTAGTTTTTTTTCAAATTAAGAATCCATTTTGAACATAATTGATCATACTCCACGGTATTACCTCACAATTATAAACAATAGGACTTTGTTTTTTTATCAAATGTTGATTTTTTTCCTTCCTTCCTTCTTGTCTATGTTCTAAACGTTGATTGGTTAAATCCCTGAAGAATAGTTAAATTAATTAAGCAGAGTGAAGAAGGGAGAAAAAAATACCACTTTTTGAGTTAGTTGATTTTAATTCTTACTAAAAGCTCCTTTCCAAAGTACGTGTGACAAAAACATCATCAATCCTGCTTACACTTAAGTTTTTATGGTTGAATTTGAATTGGTTCTTATAAACTGTGAACAATTTCCTACGATTATCAAATAATAATTTCATAGTGGGGTAGAATTGGCGAACTATCCACTGATTTTGGGCCTTTTTTCTATTTTTTTTTTAAGAAAAGGTTGTGAAATACAGTCAGGTATTAATGTTACAAGCTTAATTATCACTTTTATAGTATTATGTACTTTTATAGATATATATATTTATATTTCATACCAATAACGGCAACATTCATAGAGGGGTTAGCACTTCATCGTTGGAATGATTTTCTTCTTTTGAACGTTTTATGTCAGGTATTACTGGCTAATTAAAAAACTTTGTAAAATCGTTGTGTCCATTAAAAAGCAAAGTTCTTCTTTAAAATAATTGATTGAGAGCAAGTAAAACACAGGAGGACTCTTCAGTAGATCTATGAGCTCCATTCATTTTACAAGCGATTATAAATCTTTTAATTTGGCTCAAAATGTTCTTCCGGCAGCCGCCCTTCTGCCTCCTTCAACAGGTCCGAAATAAAAAAGTCTGCAACTTTCCCGGCAATTCCAAACTCCCTAAAATATTTGTTCCAAGCCTTCTAAAGTCCGTTCTTTTCACACAGTTTGTAAAAATGTTTAAATGTAAGTCTATTTTTTCACATTTCAGGGAGCATAACTTTTTTTCTTGCGATTTTCCAATAAAAAAGTTGCAGAATGAAGACTTACAGTTAATATGAGTTTATAAATTGCTACACACTCCATCCTTTACATTTTTTAAAGACGCAAACATTTTGATAATCTTTTCTTTGCTTGTATTTTATTCACTTCAATTTGAATCAAAAGAATAAAAACGAAGTAAAAAAACAAGATGTTACAAATTTGTTTATTTCTCTTCATCCTCCAACCAAAAAATCAAGCAAAAAATGATTTTTCTCAAAATGTAATGTGGATTCCATTTGTACTGTTCGACAAATTATTGTCAATAAAAAAGAACAAACTATAGTTATTAACCCTTTGAAGGTGCTGTAAATTACACTTAAAGTTGCAAAAGTTGATCGTCACAATAAAAATAAAAATTCATTAATAGACTTCATTTGAAAGGGGGCATATTGGAGCCAATACAGATTTCTTAAATCAAATAAAGTTTTTTTGTTTATCGTAACTCACCTAGACATTTGAGTTCACTCAAATATGTCTATGAAACATTGGGTTGTATGCATATATGAATTTAAAAATTTACACATATGCAAATGCCGTTATTTGTATACCACGACTTTTGAGCAATATTAACTTACATTGAGTTAAATTCAATATGCATAAATTCGTTCTTTTGAACAAGTTTATTATTATTTACATAGGATAAGCTTTTAATATTCTTTCTCCCATTTAGAATACTTATTTGAAGAAGGTTTAAATTTGCTTACATTTAAAAAACCAGTCTTGTTTAATTTCAATTGTTTGTTTTATTTTGATAGTACAGACAAATAACTAACTTAAATATATTGTGTTTGAAAAGTTTCTGGACTTTATGGAGACAACGGACTATATGGAGACAGTTTTGTATTAATATTTTTTTTTCTGTCTCCATTATTGTCCGTTTTCGGAATATTATAAGTAATATTCACTTATATTACTTAAAATATGTTTATTTTTATAATTTTTATCGTTGTATTAGAGTTTTTGAGAAATTATAAAAAAACAAACAAAGTAAAAATGACACAATTTTTCAAACTTTAATAAGTAGTTATCAAAGCATTTGGAAGGAATGTAATATTCAGTTGCCATCTGTACTCTAAGGACAATCAGAGGAACCAAAAGTCCTACTAGAAATGTACACTCTGCCACACATTTTGTTAACATATATTCTAATTTATATATCCTATTGATCTTTATTTTAGAAGAAAATATTACAGACAGAAATGTGTCTTTAAATGTGGTCTTCCACACCACTAAAAGCATAGATAAATACATTTAATTCAACAAAACCTATAGGACAGGAAATTATCATCACGGTTGCGGATTGTTACTGGTAATAGAAGCCACATAGTAGCCGATGTCGAATGCTGAACAAATAATGTTTTTAATTATATGAAGAAACAATCTGCATAGGGTCAAACGAATTTACAGAGAGGTGAAATGCCACTGCTTGTTTCCTCCTTGTCTTAATTTCTGTCAGCATAAAAGATGCGTTACTTGGAGAACATTTTTGCTAGTAGCCTGTCCAACAATAAATTGGATCCTTGAACTTTCACCTAAACGAAAGTAACCGAGATTAAAATATGGAAAGCAACACGTATCAAAAATTTAAGTACTTTTATCAAGGCCATTAAGCATACTAGAGGCATAAAGGGCTTTTTTTTACTGCCTGGGGAAGTTTGGACTTTGGAATCTCGCACATTAGGTCGGACTCATATATTAGCTGCTATGTCGACTTGACAGAATTGGTTGTAATCCTTGGACATGACACTTTGGAAAATATAAATTACATGGTATTCATAGCTCCAGGTAAAATACGCTTCTTTCTTCGATTAGTCGATGTTTTTTTTTTGCCGAAGTGCTAAAAAAAAAAAAAAATAAGAGTATTTTCTTTCTTCTCCGGAAACATACCTAAGTCTTCCTTTCTTTAGACTCAATAGGAAAACGATATGTCAGGGCCTGGGAACTGTCCATTGATTCGAGTGATTTTGTAACCGAACGAAAAGCAAGTAGGCATTCTTAAAAAAATAATGACCAACTCAGCAGAATAATTCCTATTTACTATTGACTCTTCAATAAGCTTGAGTTATTATTTTCACCTGTTTCAGCGTCCAGACTCTCCTGCTCGTGTGCACTGAGACCTATAAAAGGGTATGAACAAACTAACTATTGAACTTTACTACTTGATGAAGAATTTACTCACGCGTTGGGCATCTCATCTTTTGGTATAGCATACTGTTAACATAGGTAGTAAGTAGACTTGCTCATTCATCCAACCAGGAGCAAGGAACTCTCGACAAGATCTAGGGATACGACGACTGTGCACATAGAGTCATGATAAATTAATCTTGGGTCTTCAAATAGTCTGCAGTCTCCATATAGTCCGTTTGAGGACTTTATGGATAAAATTAGTAACAGTTTTATTATTTTTGATTTTTAGGTTTTTAGAAGGAAATTAATTTATAAGTACAATGTTGAATTATGTTTTTATACAAATGCAATTTTCCTTCTATATATTTATTTTGTACATCCGATATTTATAAGAAAATAATTTTCTGTTCAGAAAATAAATAAATATGTATATAATTAAAAAGTGTTTCCCTGTTTGATCTTTTGAAGCTGGTTAGGACTTTTTTCTATCTGTAAAGAAGGTTTTATACAAAATACAAAGATTACGTAAGAATTATTGGGTATAAAACTCATCCAACAAGTTTGAATGGAATTGTTATAATTGACCCAAATAAATCTATAAATTTTTTGTTTTAAGATCATTTTAACGTTGATACGCCACATTTGGCTATTTTTTCTAAAATCAATTTGTTTTGAAATTTCTTTTAATTTCAATAAAAAAAAAGTCATAGTTTTTAAATTCAAATTTGTCCAGTACGAAATATTACTTTATTAATCATGATTTTAAATTAAACAAAGAAATTGAACATGATTTATTTACTTATTTCTTTCTTTTATATTAACTTTTATTTCAGCTTTTCATATTTACTTTAAAAAATAGTTATGATTAAAAGAATGTCGTTCATTTTTCAAAATAAATAGATACATATTTACATGTATGCATTACAAGTAAACTTTTTTTTTCCTTATTAACATTTTCAAATAGTTATGTATATTAGTTATGATATATAATATACCGGCAGTTATAAAAGTTTTGGAATGTTAGTAAGATGAAAATTAAAGAGATTCGTAGGCATTTTTTTTAACCATCCGATTCGAACTTTTTGGCGCGATAGTTTTAGGAGTGAGGTGAGCTGCTGTTTAGGTCAGATTAATAACTCTTAATTGTAAAATGGAGGACAAAAGAAAGAATATTCCCGTATGTGCCATTCACACCAACACCACCATTATGAACATGATCTCAGTCAGCAACCAGACGGTTTGGAGGGTCATGAAACGACTTGAAACTGGAGATAACACTGAAGACAAACATTGATGTTGACGACCGACCAAAACAACTCCAAAAATGCAAAAGATACCTTCAAAGTCAGAAGAATGAAAATCACCCAGCTGGTTAAGAAAAAAACCATAGGCAAGTTTTCTTTGTCAAAAACCTCTAAAATCACCGCTGGTAAGTACATATGGCTTCAAAAACGACTTTTACTTAATCAAGTCCAAAAATCACTTGTCTCCTTTTATTAACACTAATACGACTATGTGTGACCGGGAAATTGTTCTGTCGGTCAGGTCCGCACTAACAGGTGGTCCCTATTCATACAAACAAAGCTTGTTTTGACATGTGATACAGTTGTATTATCGAATAATCATTGGATTCTGCTTCTTTTTAACAAATTTATATCCACAGCTACAATTTCCTGCTTATAATTATCGTGGATGCTTACATAGAGCATAATGTACACTTCCTTCACATGCATAAAGCGTAACAGAAGTGTATACCACATTTTAAACATCATGGAAGCAAGTCATAGTATTCTGTAATAGACTTTCAGTGTTGATCCTGTCACTAAAATACAAAATGAAATATATAAATCCAGGGAAAATGAGATTCCGAGAGAGAAACACATTTCCTGATCCTCCAGACCGTCTGGTTGCTGACTTAGTACATGTTCATGATGTTGGTGTGACCGGTGTGGACTAGAATGGCAACCTTCTTTTTTTTTGGATTACCTCACTTTTAAAAATATCGCACCAAAATGTTTCAACCCGATGTTTACAAAAAAAACAAAAAATCCCAACTATACCTTTTAAATTTCCATTTTAATAACATTCCAAGATAATTTGAGCACCCTGTAACCGTTCTTTTTTTTATTACACAACTTTACATTGATGGAAAACAAAAAAGTGCTGTGTAATGATACTCATAACAAAGATAGTAAATAACATTTTATCAAAATTTAAAAAGTAAATATTGATTATTACTAGTGTTGCATACAAGCCACTGGTCCTGTAATGTAATTACAAGTTGGGCCAAATTATAGAATGTTCATCAAGGCATGGAGAGGGACCTTTTTGACAAAATGTTTTTTTTTTATTTGTCTCCTCGGAAATTTGACTCCTTGTCGACCCTGGACAATATCTTGCAAGAGAAGATGATGACCGGTGGCTGATTTGTGAGCAACTTCAAAAGAAAATTGCCTCATGACAACCTTTTCTCCTTTGTGGGCAACGTAATGAGATATTTTTTCCTCCTTGCCCTTGAATTTTTCCAAGTCGTTTTTAATTATCCTTCAAAGCGTAATCTGACTCACATTCATGTTCTGGGCAATACCGCAAATCGTCTTCACTGAATTTCCCGTAAGGCGTTTTTTTACACGCATTATAATACCCTTGCTCTGACTGTTTGTTTCCAACCTTGCTCGGACTTTTTAGCGACTGTTCTTTGGGTTTCAAATTGCTTTTTCATGCTATACGACCCTGTGCGGCTGATTCTGAGATCATTGGAAATCTCGGTTGGGGCTTTCTGCCACGTGAGCATTTTCAGCAGCACTATTCTTTGGCTTCCATTTTGTCGTATTTGGAAATACAGCCTGTAATTATAAATACAGACAATCGCAAATGATTATTAGAATGTAGCACAACTTTACTTTTGTAAAAAAAAAAAAATTGTATTAAAATTGGAGTTATGAGAATTTCTTTAAGTGTAAATTTAGACATTGGCAAGAATTACTCTGACGTCGATCCTCAATAATACTCATACCCAGAGTCCAAAAAGTACTAACAATTATAACTCTACATCGAATATTCAAGGTTACTCTCCGTCTTTTGTGAACACACACAAATAATGTTCAATCAGGTTTTCAATATGATAGAATGTAGTAGGAAAGGATTTTCACTACCCAAAGGAGTTAAATAATAATGACAACAGCTGAGGAAAAGAAAATTCCTTTTTCCGATTACCCCTTCCAAAAACACGGGCCTGCAAAAAACAACAACAACACAATTTACCCTACTTACATCAACTGTCATATTAGGGGGATAAAATCAACTTCTGCTGTAGTGAGTACAACCTTCCACAATTGAAAATAGCATTAGTACAAGTAAAATGTTATAGATATATTTAAAACACATATGTATATTTTTAATTTATTCAAAGTTTTTTTTTTAAATAAACAAAGAAAAAAAGTTCAGAGAATCTGCAAAATACGTGCGTGCAAAAATTGATCCATTATTGAGAACATACTCCACTTGGCTGGCGTATGCCATTGTTTCCTTCCTATTTTCCAAAAGAAACCGTGAGGTCGTTGAATGAATTATTTTTGTGAGCCTTTGCATTGCTTGGTTGGATGAAAAAGAGTCATTAAAATCTCCTAGCAATTCTTTTTTTTAAATTTCGTGTTGTATTTATCGTCTTCTATCAACCATTTGGGTATCCTTAACTGAGAAGTTTTATAAGCTCTGTGTAATTCCAAGCAAATCAATTTATGATCAGAGGAAGGGTCAGGTTTATAAAATCCTTTTTTTACCATATGAGTAAAGGTAGGAGAAATCAAAGTCAAGTCAATTCTGGAAGATGTATTCCCTCTCCTAAAAGAAATATTTTCTTCAGGAATGATTTTTTTTTTGTCATGTCAACGAAATTGAACTTAAGAACTATATTTTGTAGAGCAGTAAGTTTTGGATAGTGTGAATCAAATTTATGGAGATCAACATTTAAATCCCCAATAAGCTGGAACGAATTTGAATCCTTCATTTGGTTATTAAAAATTGCTTGAAAAAAGGGAGTAGACCTTTCTTTCGGCCCATAGGTATTTATTAAACTGAAACTCATCCCATTTAAAGAAATTCGTTTTTTTAACTAAAGTTGGCTTAGATGGATCTATGTGCTGAAGGCTACAGAAATTTTTTAAGAAAGACAGATTTTCTGCCCCTTATGTAAAAAAAAAACTATTCATGAAGGAAAAGTTATAACTAAACCGGTAGATGTGTTAGTCTACTTTCATTCCCATTTCCAAAACATTGTTGGCACAAAAAGATGCCACTTTCCAAAAAGATAATTAATATCTTAAGTCGTGGAGTTTGCTTTATTAAATATTAAATCATTGATTGCTAAAAAGTTAACTATTGACTCTCCATTACATGTGGAAGAATTAAGAGCTATAATGATAAGTGCAGCTGCTCGATATTCAGCACTTTCTATCCCTCTCTCATCATCTTCGTCGTGGGCTTGGCCGGAAATATCATCAAATATGTTCCTTCGAGGTACGTGCAATATTTTAATCTCATCAAGTCAATAATAAGAAGACATCGTCGTTTTTTATTAACCTTAGCTGATGTTTAGAATTTTTTATAAATATTATATCAGGTTATTTTACTTCAGGACATTAAATATGAACTATAATAATGTTCATTTATGTTTTTTTAAACGTAATTGTCCTGTTTCTTTTTATTTATATGATTTACTTTTATCTTAATGTATATTCATTATTTACACTGTTTGTATTGTAGAATATAAATAAATTATTTTAACCAAAAAATAATAATAATATCTTGTTTTCAAGCAAACTTTGGAAATTATCAAAATGTAGAACTTGGATTCAACTGCAACTTAAGTGGTATTTTTTTCTAATAATAATTATTACTTCAGAGCTGCCGTTGGATCGATTCTAGGATTTATTTTCCAACTTCTTTTTATAGGTTTGATCTTTTCTACCATTCAATGGCTCGAAGGGCCGATTAGTTGGTTCTTCAGTCCAACGAACCTAGCTATTTTTATTTTCTTCAAACCTGTCTAGGATTGAAGAACATCAAACGAAGAAAATAATAAATGATCGCTAGAACTTGTAATACAGGATTTTTATACGTTCTAGCTACACATGTCCAACTTTAGACTTCCGATATCGTGTCTCTTTGAAAAAGATTATGTTTTAAAGCTGAAAGGAATTAGTTACTGGGCAGTATCTATGTCATTTCAGCTGTTCTAGTCAAAATAAAGTACCAATAAGGACCGATCCGAGGAGTGAGAAGTTTCATTATGACTGGGCTGATAGGATTAAAGTCTTTTTATTATTTTTTTCGACCGATTGAACAATAATTGCAATTTATTTGCTAGAAACTAATTGGATATATATATTTAATAATTGTTAATATTCACAATATTACGTTTCATCATCAAACATTTTGTGTCTGGATATTCATATAATAAAATTTAAAAAAATATATTTTAATTATATTTACAAAAAAGACGAGATTATATAACATTTTCACATTAACTAAACTGTATTCTATTTTTTGGTATAAGCATATTTAAAAAATAATATGCAAAAAAACATATATACATGTCATTAATACATAAAAAAGAACATACACGGTTGATCTTACCTAGTGGTACACATTTAATTGTATTCAATATAGAATGACATGGGTGTAAATTCACGGAGGACAACACGAGACCTTAAATCTGAACAGCGTAAGCTGAGACGGTTGGAAAGAACAAAGAAGACTCTCAATTCCAAGAAAGAAAAAAAAATCACCATTGATGACATTGTGAATAAGTAGAACACTAGAACTTATTTCATTAATGGTTTGAAATCCGGACTGAAATAGTGTTATGGATATGAAACTCGTATAAGAGTGTATTATTGTTCTTGAGTGTGTTGAATTTTAAATATATTTTATTAATCTTAACATTGGCTTTAAAATGACTATTTGTTAACTATAAGATTTTTTTTTTGTAAACAAACTAATGTATTGTGTATTAATCATAGATACAAAGGACAAGATTCATTTTTATATCTGAATAACGGGAACAAACTTCAATAATTTATACAGAAATAAACGAGATAAGAATAAAAAAATACAGCACACATTATTTATAATCATTGAATATGTGTTTCCGAATAAAAATACATAATTAAAAGCAATGATAAAAAAATAAAAAAACTGCCTCCCCCCTTTCCATCAAAGAAGATCACAAACAAATAAATACCTCATTTAGCATTCTCAGAGATAGAGAAGAAGACGAAACGAACAACGCTCCTCTCATTAGATGGACATTATTTGTCAACAGTGTGATTTAAATAAAAAAACCTATTATGTCGCAAGTGGTGTGCCTCCACCTGAGAAGGAGTCTATGATATTAATTAAGGTGGGCATGCAGCTTTGAATTCCGAGTGGAATAATTTCATTCGTATGCTTCGCCGCGTAGAGTACTTCCAGGACCTTAGATACAATTTTCTCTATTTTGAGAAACTCTTCATATGGTTGAAACGTGACGATGAGCCAATACATCTTAATTGAGTGAGGAATATCTTCTAGGAGCCTTGATTTAATGAAACCTTTTTAGGCTGGAGAGATGAATTGTGGGATGAATTTGACCATTTTATTATTTAAAACACCCGTAAGGATTTTGTAGGAGTTATTTAGAAGAGATCAAAGTCTTAATTTTTTTGTTTTCTTCCCCCAAATAATTTTTCTTTAGTATCAATGCCAGTGATCTGGTACTGATCCAATTTGGAATGCCTTTTCAATATTTCTTCATACACCGCGTGAAGAACAGGGGTTAGCTGGGTATTAAAAAATTTATAAAACTCAAAGGGGAGACCTGAGGGCAATGGAGACTTGTATGTTTTATTTTAGTTCCTGATTTGATTATCTGTCTCTCCATATTTATGTACCAAGAATTTTATAATTGTTATTTTTATTATAATTCTTAAAAGTTGTGAATTTTAAATACATTTTATTACTCTTAGCATGTACTTTAAAATCATTATTTGTTAACTAGTATAATATAGCTTTTACATTGTTTATGCGTACGATATGAATAAGCTAACTTATCTTATAAGTTTGTGTTTTGTTACCAATCTATAATAATAAAGCAAAGTATATCTGTAAGAAAAGCAATCACGGGGTGCACAGTATGTAGAGTCCCTTGATGTATATCATAAACATATTTTGATCTAAGAAATAACAGTGAACTTTTTCAGGCGTGTATATATAAAATCGAACGCGTGTACAGAGTCCAATGTACATAGTGATGCCTAGGTTTTTTGGAAAATTGAAAATGAACCAATTTGATTGGTTGATAGAGATTATATAAAAAAAAGGAATAAAAAACGTTGGTACCCTTGCATCTTCTAAACAAACTTTTCCTCAGTATTGTACTAATCTTTAGCAAAGGAACTTCCCCTTACTGCTCTCTCACGTGCATGATCATCATGCCAAAGAAAACGTGCCTTTTTTCATGGGTTTCTAACAAGGGAGGTACTGATGTGTGGAATTATGATTTAGAAAATAAAAGTATATCTTGCCGTTTTTGCGGTAATTAATAATGATT
Organism: Lepeophtheirus salmonis; assembly: GCF_016086655.4. Lineage (NCBI taxonomy): Eukaryota > Metazoa > Arthropoda > Copepoda > Siphonostomatoida > Caligidae > Lepeophtheirus > Lepeophtheirus salmonis. The sequence goes on along the minus strand of NC_052135.2, from coordinate 5,437,624 downwards.
CCTTAAGAGAAGAAGTCGTATTTATACAGGAAATTTTTTGTCAAATACATTTGGCAATAACTCCACTTAAAATGAAATTGAGTTAGTTATCTTCAATTTTTTACAAAGTTATGGTCGATTTTGCATTTTTACGTTTTATGCAACCTTGACGCTTACCTCTCAAGATATAGTAGCCTCTTACTGTGAGCATACAATAGAGTCTTTAAATCGAGTTGGATTAAAATCGATCGGTAACTTTTGCTGCAATCTTGTTGACAAATAATCGAACAAGCAAAGCCAAATAGACTTGGCTGCAGAGATAATAAAAGAGAATAAATATCAATGAGACGCCAACAACCTCACTTAATAGCTGGGGACGGGGTTCCGTCGACACAGAAGTATTTTGGAAAAATCTGAACCTTAGTTCGTTCAAAAGTTGTGTGTTTTTTTTTAAATAACTTGAGAAAACTCCATTTTTTAGTGATTTTTTTTTTAAATTTTAAACAACTGTACAAGTTTATATATTTGACCGATTATATGATTTAAAAAAAGGACTTACAATACTATTTGCAGGAGCCCAAGTTTCAATCATGCAACCTGTTGCAGTAAAAAACATCATTGTTGATGATAAAATCCCGTCTATAAACTTATATTCGCTATGCAATCGCCTTAGATCATGGACAACGTGCTCGGGAGAAGTTATTCTCTTGAATTAAATGTGTTTACGTTCGCACCTAGGTGATTCCCAGAGAAAGAAATATACGTATATAGAATCCTAGGTTAGTTGGAGTAATTTTAATACTATAACTTTTACTTGTACTTAATCAGTGCAGCCCCATCTAAAAAATTAAAGGAACATAAAAAAAAACACCTCATCTACACGGTCAAGGAATCCTAGGCACATGGAATACTCAAACATCCTACATACATGAGGGTAGTATAAAAGGAGTTATTGGTTAAAAAAGGAAAAAATGAGTCAACCTCATTTTTTACTCCATCTTTCATCAGGAAAAGAACAAGCTAAGCTGCATGCGTCATTATTCCATGGGTCTAGAATCCCATGAAACATTGTACAGTTAAATAGCTATACAAATATTATAGCCCTATAATTGTACAAAGCTTATAGGAGTTTACAAATAGGAATTTTTATAGTGGTAGTTATTTTTGTTTACAAGAATTTGTAAAATAGAATTTCCAAGATATCTTATTTTATAATTGTGAATGATTAGTTGATTAAATAATAAATAAATGGCAATTTGGTAAAGGTCAATAAAACGTTGGTTTTTCTAGAATAAATCCAGTTCCAAATGCCCAATTTGAATAAATTAAACTAATTTAAAAATCCTGTATACTATCGAATATGATTGAATCAGTTTCATCTCTCTCATATTATTATTTGTGTTTAAAAATTTGCAAATTTCCAATTATGAAAATGGTTTTTTTGTATATTAGAAATTGAAGCAATTAACCGGTTTTTATAAATCATACCAATAAAAGCTCATGAATTGCAGTAAATTTAATTTTGTAAAATAGTCTGTCAATAATTTTTTTTTGCAATATTGGTTTTCCTGAGCAAATGTACGTTTCTCACTACTCCAAGGCATGATAGCGATCAATGTACTAAACAAACAAACAACAACTTTAGAATCTTGTCTCTAGAATAAAACAACGCCCACCTCACTACTATTTTTACCGTCTGATTACCACGCTTCATAAAAAAATGAAGTTATGTTGCTGCCCCCGTATGCTTTTAGTGTGACATGTGGTTTAAAAACATATTTTTTTTTTAAAACACATGATAAAGAAAAATATATTTATCTCCTTATATTTTACGTGTCTTTTTAATGGTTGTCACCAAAATGGTATATTATACACTTTGTAAATAGGCAATCTAAATAATCATTCATCATTAGATTAAGACCAACAATAAGGATAATTAATTTAAAAAGTGCTTAATCGACAAAGACGAACACATTTACTATAAAAAAAACCATGGTCTAATCATGTCCATATATTATTTTTCCATCCCATTGTCTGCACTTAAATACTTTTAAACAAAGCAATAAATATTTGTGAGTGTGTTTGTGTAAAAACCTCGACATTGTTTTTTTATTTTTCTTTTGTTCGATAAATGTTAAAACATTTTATTCAGTATTTTAAATGGTGGTGCCTATTTTATAGTTATAAAAATGTATGTAAAATACTTCCTTTTAAACAAATAAAGACATGACCTTTAATGGCCAAATAAAAAACCCATATCGTTATTCGGGAAATCCTTTTATAACACGTTTAGTGAACTGTGTAAAAATAATATGAATTTTATTACATAAGGAACACTGAACCAATTATAATCATTAAATCATTTAAATCTTGCATCCTTTTTTAAACTATTCCACTAAAAATACATGCTTGAATATTAGACACTAAGAAAAAATAAATCCTTATTTTAAAATAATCATAATAACAAAAATTTCAACAAGATATAATTTGTTATTCTTATAGCGAACTTTGGTAATACGTTTTGTTGAGGTTGAATGTATTATATAAAATGATGCCCCAGTTTTAAAATTTTGTAGCTAGGTACTGCTGAATTTCTCAGTCCTCACATTAAAAAAAAATTCAAGTAATCATAAGGAAGAACAAAAGAACAACTTTGTAGAAAAATGTTCATTAAATTTACTGAACCTCAATTAAAAATAGTGAAGTATACGAATAAAACCCAAACAAAGCATTACAAAATTTTTTTTTTTTTTTTTTTTTTTTCCATATAATCCGACCTTACACTTCGGGTATTATTACTCTGTCGACATTGAGCATAAGCAGAGTTAGATCAGCCTATACTGGAAGAATCCTGGAGAATAACTCAATATATTAAAAGAAAAAAAAACCGTCTAGATTAGTAACCCCCGACCATCTTATTCTAAATAATGCAGGAGGCGTTCTGCAAAATCCCTGCAAAAACTCGAAGCAAAAGTTAAATCGTTCAACAATTAGATTAACATCATGTCCCTTCTTTGATGCACTTCCCTTGTTGTATTGTCTGATTAATTTTATGTTATTTGTTTTACACACACGCTAGCTTTGTTATGTACTAACGGTTGTTTCTTTCTTATTTACTTTTAATATTTTACGTAAGAGTCTCTAAAGTTAAAAATGATATGATGTATTTAATTATTATCGCTCGGTCGAAATAAAATAAAAATACTAATATATATAATCAGATTTAATATATAATGAGTATGCAAGTTGTCAAGGAAAGGTAACAAAAAATTTGACTACTTGTACCGTAATTAACATCCCATTTCTGTGGAAGATATTGTTTCTTGTATAAATAAATATATGTATATACCGGGCCGTGCAGAATTATTTACCGATTTTTGTTCAGAACATATCGCAGACAATAATGACATTTCGAATGACTTGAGAAACAATTTATTCATACATTTTTAGAATAATAAAATAGTTTGTGATCAAATTTAAACCATTTGACTCAATGACACTGGTCAGGCGACGTCTGAAGCTACCACAGACTTGCTGGATGTAATCGGCGTCCATGGAGGCCCAGGCCTTGTTGACAGCAGTCTTTAAGGCATTTATGTTCTTGTGTCGTTTTTTGCAGGCCTTGGTCTCCACGTGCGCCTAGATAGAGAAGTCTAGTGGGTTCAGATCTGGGCTCTGAGGGGGCCAGTAGTCCTTGGGCCAAAAGTTCATGTTGTCCTTGAGCCACTCCTGAGCTTTCTTGGAAGCGTGGGTGGACCTTGGACGCCAGAATCTTCACATAATCCTCCGCTGTTAATCTGTATTATATAATTTTGCACGGCCCGGTATATATAAATCCCCGGGAATTTCCCACTTGCCTTTTTAATTCCCTAAGAAATTTGTTAGTAAGCTTGCCCCCTCTAGAATTAGGGTATGCAGAAATATTCAATAACATGGAATTACCACCATTATTTACTTTAATTCCATAAAACAGAAAAGAGAATCTTAATATTTCAAGTTATAGCCCATTATGTTGCTCAGCACGACTTAAAATATTTCCATGAGTATCCTAAACAACCGGCTGGGGAAAATGTTTTAAGTCAGCATGCAAATTGAGCAGAAATGATTTATGGAATGAAAATATGGGGAGGACATTTCTCGGTCTATACGAGACACCATAGATACCACAAATAAACTTTTTAATTTCGAAAAAGCATTTGACTCAACATCTCACGTGTTCTTGATCAATAAATTCCAACGATACAAAACTCATGGGGAAAGAAAATTCATTCTTCAGATTACCGATCACAAAAAAAACAGGCCAGCTAAAAAATTTACAGGATTTACAAAACTATCCATAATAGTTCAAGTTGTTTACAGACACAAAAAAATATGGGATAGCGTTGTCTCTTTTTGCCGTACTCTTTGCACAGGATCTTTTTGTCTATATAGTACACTCTAAAGGTATGACTCTTTAGGAGTGAGATACGGATAGAACAATGACCTCACATAAATATTGTTTCTGCTACATTATATCCATTTTATAGTGATCGTATAGAAGCTATCTTTTTCTCACTCCCTCCATAATGATTTTTTTATTAACGTTTAGCACTACTCTTAGAAGAAGTGGTTGTTCTGTTTGCCTGAATACTCTTTCGAAGTCTTATGAGGGAATCGCGTAGGAAACGTAAGATCGGATGACTAATTTTATCCTTGGTAATAACATAATTTATGATGGTCAGACACGGCTCTTCTCTTTTCTGATAGGGAAAACCTATTTTGACCTCTGGAATTCCAACTAATGGGCCATTCGCCCCCTTGAACTCCAATGCATCCTTGTTTATCTTGGTAATATTGAATACAGGAAGATAAAAATATTAGATACACTAAAATCAATGGGACACGACCAATCCATTATCTGTTCAGACAATTAATAAGAAATTACGAGGTCTATGAATAGAATATTCACTATTTTTAAATAATTCCGAATAAACAAGGGAAAGTATCAGGTGATAATTGCAATGGAATCTATAGCAAAAATAAAACCTTCCAGAGAGGATGAAAAATCCTCATGCATATATATCTCCAAAAATGGCGAAGAATTCATTATAATACTAATAGAAAAAGATTATTACAGATTTAAAAAAAAAAAAAAAACTGTTACTTCTTCGATATTTTCCAACTAAACATGCGTGAAAGGATCATTGCGTGGAATCAAAGTATACTTCCTAAAACTACCCAACAGATAAGCGGTTAACTAGTGTAACCCGAAAGCCAAGGTGTATAATAATACTCAGGATAGTGGTGGTGATAGGTTTTGATCACCTGCGAAACTTGTTGGCCTAGGTATATTTTGTAAAATAAAATGGAGTCTCTTCTAAAAATTTATTATTATACTATAGTTCAATTGTCTGAATACCATATAGATTCCGATATAAATGTACAAGATCAAGGATGTCTAGCCTTTTAATATAATGGGCCGCAATACTACTAGAAATATTTAAATGGGCTATTTAAGCTATTAAGTTAAATTTCTTGAAAAATGACTATTATATACAAATTTATTTCAATTTTAGACCAAATATAAACAAAGGGTATATTTAATTTTTCATAGCAAAACTCCTTAAAAAGGCTAAACTGGCAACCCTGTTAGTTTCTCAGAAAATAGGAGATACCGTCAAATATTTTTCAATGTTTGTACGTATTATGTGCATTCTACGAGTTTTTATGATACTGCGTCAATTTTGCAAAATAATAAAACTATAAGTGCGAATGAATCGTGGCCCACATATAAACATTCAGCGGGCCACCTTTTTACCTGCAATCTACAGGTTGGACATCTTTGCACTAGATTATCAAATTGCTTCCAATGGAATTGTATCTTAATCAAATCCTTAATAATCAAATTGCATGTAATACCTTATTAAAAATAATCAAATTACTCACAATCATTTTACCTGACAATGTAAATGAAGTTAAAAAAGCTATAGACCAATCTATTGTAAATTTTATAGATTGCCCAGACATTTTGTACATTGCCCGCTCTGACGGGCATATAACAAAATGCCTGATTATCGATATTGTTCGTAAAATATTTATATGTAGATAGTTATTGCAATGGATTAAATAATATTATAGTAAAAAGAAATCAACAGTATTTTGAAAAATGTTGGCGATAAAATGTAGTTTCAAAATAATAAAAAGTATTTTATAAATCTGATGGTGTATAATATCCCAATTCAGTAACAGAGGGTTAAAAAAAATGAATATAATTTTTGTTACTTATTCATTTCATTCAATTAAAAAAAGGAAAAATAGAGTATTTTGCAAATAGTTTAACTTTATCATTTATCAATGAAAATATAAAACGCTCCATTCAAGAACTAAGAAAACATACTCACGCTTTTAGAGCCAATTAAAAGATGGTATTCATTCCAAGAGTGAATCGTATTCTTAGATGTACGGCCTATAACAAAACACATAGTCAAATATGGAGGCTGAAAGGGTAACTTATTCGTTTACCTACAACGGCAGGATCTAGAAGTATAGTGATGTATTGCTGAAAAATAGTTTGTTTTTTTTGTAGAAAAAATAATGACATTTGCAAAAATATCACATTGTCTGTCAATTTATTTATTCATGCGATGTAAAAAAAAAAATGCGTAGGATACTAACTGTTCCTTCAAACCAATTACGTCCCAGACTCCAGAGCCCTATACATGTTGCATCATTGCAAGTTGAGCATCATTTTCAAAACTATTTATGTCTTCTAATGCCTTATTTTACCAACAAATCTCTACTTTATCTAAATTTATAAATATTTATTTTTCCATAGATGTGAGCCTCATATGATAGTTGCAAATAATATAATCTGCCATTATGCTAAAAAAAGAAACTCAAAATTAAGGTGGGCACCCTGATATTGCGAATACTGGGTGAATGAGAGTAGCTCAGCTGTCAGGGCGTTTCATTGGATTAGCTGCGAGCAGCTGTAAGAAGTGGGAAATAAACACACATCCAACTCCGAATCTAGGAATGATACAGAAAGATATGACTACAATGTCAATTCTCAATTATATTCTTAGTCCAGCTTACGCTTATAACTCCCCAACAAATCATCAGTGCTACTCATTGTTTTCACGCACTTTTGATTACTTTTTTAAGTTTTGCTTCAGAATTTCTGTCTTTTTTTTTTTTTTTTTTGACATGCCCAAAATTCTCCCGATTAGCATCACTACTGTGCATCCTCCCAGCGTACAACACTACTGTTATAAAGTATCCTTAAAATATTTGTATATGAATGATAAACTTCATAAAATTTTCACTGGCACCTCTTAACAGCTAGTTAAATTTCCAATTAGACTTGTAAATGAAATTTGATTAATAATTGCATACTAATTTTTTTGTAAAAAATGAATGGGGTGAATTGCACGATCTCTATATAGATGATACAGCATAAGATTTATTATACACACATATTTATAAAGGTACCAGCACACCTGAAAATAAAAGCTTGTATTATATCATATTTTTAGGTCATTAGATGTTGAATATATATTAATATCTCCCAAGAGAGGGTAAAAGGTTTTTTTTTTATATATAGGAAATGTATAACATTTTTTTTTATATCGACTAGAAAGTTATCATTTTCATCCATTCCATAAAGGAACAGGATCAAATATTGATGAACATTTGATACCAATATATTTAGATTTCCCTTACGAATTCTCAAATATATTCAGTATAAATACTATTATTCTAAATAAGAATATATTTTTTGAGGACCCCTTTTACTTCCTATGAACTAAAAGGGGTTTCGATATCAAATGGGAACATCCTAACTCAATACTAATAAATCAGCAGTGGGGAATAAATATTTCAATTACTGCAACTTGGCATTTGTAAATTCAGAGCAGATATTCGTCCTATGCCCATCCGTGCGGCAAATAATTAACAGAGTGGATGAGATAGTACCAAAAAATGGAATGCAGAATCCCTTAGGGTGATTAGCTAGTGTCAACGGCATCAAGTCATCCAGAAAAATTTAAAATAGAATCCTTAAAAGAAAATATACATTAACTCATGTATGCGGTAAGGACTAATAAGAAGACAATACCTCAATGAATGGAGAAGATGGTAAGGAGATCAATATCAGTGATGGATAGTTGTGATGATGAGAATAGAATACTGGTCAAATATATATAAGGAAGTAGAGTGTGTAAATTTGGGTATCGTGTATTAACAACAAATTTATAATGAATTAAGAAATTTCTTGGTTATTGCGTTCATATTAGTGTTGTGTCAGTTCTTATTTATTCGGTCCAGTCCATTCTAGTCTTAGGACCGGTCCCATTAGTCCTTAAGACTCTAGGTTCTTCGGACTGTCAGTGCTAGAACGGATTAAAAGAAGGAAGAATAAGGTTGATTAACGTCATCAATGACAAAACTTAAGTTTTAGAACTGATATGCAGTACTGAACTAGACCAAACTGAGACTGACCTGGATATAAGGAAGGTACAACACTACTTTTTAGTATACATTCTTCTTCTTTCCGTTCAGTGGTGCCGGGACTATAGAGGTGAAAGGGGACATTTCCCCCCCCCCTTGGGGAGTTTATATAAATTTAAAAAAATCGTCATGTAAAAAATTTGAGGTGTCTAAATTGTCTGAAAAAATTCAAACCGTCTATTATAAGAAAAAGATTATTCGTTCAAATTTGATCACTGCCAAAAAAATTAATAATAAATTTAAAAAAATCAAATATAATTGTTTAAATAAAGAAAAAAACGTACTTTTTTTTCAAATTAAGCAATTAGAAAAGTAAAGCGTGTTTTGTCAAAATTGTCAAAAAGATCCCCCTCCCTTCCAAACAAAAAATTCCAGTCAAGGCCACCCCAAATAAAATGTCGTGGAAGACCCTGATGACATCATTATGAAATATTTTCTTCCTCCTCCACCTTGAAAATACATTCCTTCCTGTGTGAAAGTTTCCTTTCAAACACCAACATTAATATATATTGTAAGGATGGGCCTCGGTAATACTTGGCCCTGTGGACTCATTTCCACAAATCAATGTAAAAAAAAATACCCACATAAATCTCGGAACATCAACTTTCCTACAGATACATTTTCATCTGGGAAGTAAAGTTTAAAAAATATATGTATACTAATATTTATTTACATATTCATTCCTAATCAAATGTCAATTGTAATGATTGATTCTCAAGTTAAGTTTAGTAAACGAGAGAATACTTTTATGCGTGCTATACATTAGTTGTTTTAACATTTTCCTCTTGTATAACTTAGTATACCTACTCCCTTGAATGTACTATGGATGAATACTTTATGAATATAAAGTTAATCATAAGTGTACTAAAAAGAAATCCAATATTTTTAATGGATTTTAAAATATATATACTGTTAATCTTCTTGGCAATCAAAACAATGCTTACATGACGGTTGGACTAGACAATTTCCATCATATTACCCACGGTTTTGATAATTGCCCAGTGTACTTTGACATCAAAATTACCAAAACAGAATCGGTGAAAACCAAAATACCACATGACTAGCTGTTACAGTTTCAGGACCATAAATACCTTTCACATTTTCAGCCACCGGGCTTACATTTTCACATTGTTCCAAGAATAAATTTAAAAAACTATGGCATATTTTTTATTTCCTTGTGTCCGTTGTTGGCACACGCTCTAATAAACCTGAGCCAAATTGTCACTTAACTGTCTAAATAGTTTTTTTAATACGAAATCTTATAATACTAATACAATCCAGCGTAAACCAATCACACTTAAAAAATGCGTGATACACAATCCTAAAGGTATGGATCGGAAAAATAATTGCACTATTAAAAATTATTCAACTTTATGTTTCAATTTTTATGGGAATGTTAGATCGTTGTATTGCCCAGGATGTAAAACAGGTCATCTGAGTTATGAAAAAACGGATAATATTACATAATTTCCCATCGAATCACTAGAAGAGGGATATGGATAAAGTCTTGAAAAAGTTATGGCCAAATACCATGAAACCTTCAATGCTATTTTTTAAGAATATGTAATAGAGGTATAAAAGGCTGTAGAGATGTACAGCATCAGATCATATTAGATATAGAAGTTTTATTTGTATATCCTTCTATGAAGATATTTTCAAAATCCTACTCTCCGAAAATATTTATAAATTCATAAAGCTATCTAGAATTATTTGCGAATGCCATTATTCAAGGAATAATGATGGGCTTGATAAATATAATATTGAACAGGCATAACATGTCAAGTCATTCCATGTTATTTATACCTGAAACGGATACATTCCAAAAATTTGAGAATACAGCGATGTAGCCGAGGCAAGATATAATTAGCATGGTATAATTATATACGTTTAGAAAAACTTATAAATATTTTAATTTGATAAGTATGATGAATGATAGAAATGTATATAAATATGACAAGATTATGAATAATTAAAATTTAGAGGGGATAGAAAAGGAAGAATTACATATGTATCTTTTTAAAATTTAAGACGAAATTTACTATTATGGTGATTATGACTTTTTCAGATATGGGCCTGAATAAAAGTGATTCCATTGAGAGCCTACTTTATTTTTTTACACATATAGAACAAGAGTAGGTTAAAGCTCTAACAAAAAGATGGCAAAATCGATTTTGAAACTTATCTAAGGGCGGCATTTTGTATATTTTGTAACAATGTTTTCATAGTATTTTTTTTTGTATTTATGTCATTTTTTTAAAAATATATAAGTTAAAGCTCGTACTCATAAAAGTATTTTAAATGCAATAAAAAAATGAAATTGGTCTATTCTAAATGGAGTTATGGCTACTCAGGTATTAAGGTCTTTCGAAGGGGGTCAAACTTTTGAGGGACTCCCAAACGGGCCCTCCTGCCTCCACAAATTGAAAATCCTACACATATTGTTTCTTTGATGGGATTCACATTTTGAGCCAATCATAAATTGTATTATAATTACACTATAAATCCGTGATGGTGATTACAAAAGGGTGTATACACTTGACATGGAATGCCCCTATAGAAGAATGCAAATTTGATTATAGTTTCCAAAACAAAACAAAAATAAATTTTGATTTTTACATAAAAGAGGTATTATTTTTGGCAATGCAATAAACGGCAATACTCTGATACGAAAGATTGTACTACAGATCAAAGAAAAATATCAAAGTTGATGCTGCATTGTAAATAATTAAAATGTCTATATAATATAGGTCTAATATTATTGATAAAATCATTTTTTCAATATTTTTTCCGACATTCATATTTGTTTATCAGTTACTAATCATTATCGATATTATCGTCGATCTCATTTCTCGAAATATTTCAAAAATATCATAACTTAGAAATAATCTATGTGATTTACTTAGAACGCCAAGCCAAGTTTGTTGTAACGACTAATTAATTTGTTTAATTGCTGTTCCATCCCTCGATAATGGCACCCTCTCTATTTCTTTTTCACAAAACCTATGTCAGAAACAGAGCATAACAGTGAATAACTAATAGATAAAGTTGATAATATTATAGAGAAAAACACGTGCAATGAGAAGGGGGGGGGGCAAAATACATATGGTATCATTGTTTAAAATACTGATGTGATTATCATCTGCCTACTTTATTATGATTTTTGAGGGTATAAGGAAAGTATTTATTATCAAAATGTTTAATGAAGATTTACTACGTATAATTTGACTTCGACGTTTTTTTATCCGTTACAGTAGATTTTATAACGTCACACTCCATGAAATTGAAATTCGTTATGAACCTTATTCTCAGAATAATAGCTGATGAAACGACAAAGTAGAGTATTTCAAAATATATTTGAAGTTCCAAGTTTAAAAAAGAAGACTTTAATTAAATATAATCTACATAATAAAAAATATACCATCATACATTTATGTTAAATATACATAATTAAACAATTGGAATCATATAACTAATAACAATAAATGATAAATACAGAATATTGAAAAAATAGATTGATTTAAATAATATTTTCTTGTTCTGACATCGGAATCGAGTTAAATATGTCATAACTTAAGGTTGCAAAACACAAGCCAGACGTGGAGTTTAATCAAAAAGATCATCACCCCTTTTTCATCATGTGGAAGATGTTATATACAATTGTGCACAGGATAGATATATCTCTACCGACGAGATCTAACTAATTATTAATAATAAAGTAAATGTCAACATCATAAAATTAGACAATAAATATACTTAAAAAAAAATGTTAGAAATAAATCCATCTTAAAGATTTAGAGCAAAAGCTGATTATGTAGTAATGTCTGGCAATATTACTCCTTATTAAGAGCATCAAAAAAGATATTTCCCCGTTATTTATGCTTATATAACAACATACTATTATCATGAAGGATATACACAATTGCTAATTATAATGCTACACCCAATGTAACTACCCCCGTTGTTGTGACCATTTAAGCAGTTGTTTTTGCCTTTTATGAGTTTTCTGAACACCATTTCTTGGAGCCTATCAACCATAGCTAAGCCTTAAATGATAAAAAAAGTAACATTTATTGACTATGTAATATTGGAAAACCTAATGATCATACCCAAGTCTTTAAGCGAAGAAACTAGTCTCAGACAAACTAGTTGCGAACCATCCAAAGCTACTACCCCCGTTGTTGTGACCATTTAAGCAGTTGTTTTTGCTATTTAATGAGTTGTGTATCATAATTCTTGATATGTTTAGCTAAAATAGAATCATATTTTAGGGTTAGATTTAAAAAATATTGAATACTTACTGTTAGGCAGTACAAAATTCAGAGTTCCATTTCGAAATTAGTAAATATTTTATACTTTTTACTGATAACTTGATCGTCATATGGTGTGGATGACTCAAACCATTTTAATATGTATTTCTATAAATGACATCAGTACCAACATCCTCCATTAATTTAATGATGGTTCCTCGGGAAGGGATAGGTTTACCCGTGTATTTTTCGATAAATTTTTTGAACGTAGATGATTAGCAAATGGATAATGGATAAAGATGCAATAAGCATCTTTGTGAGATCAGAGTTAAAGTCTGACTTGATGTATTCATCATTAACTTGATTTTTTAGATGAATATCCATGCTCTTAATATGAGATGAGGATAATGAGTGGCGTGTAATTCTAGACAGGGGACTAAAGGCACATTTATATCGACAACCCATCTGTTTCTCATCCGGTAAGTATTTTCCAAATTCCTAGGCCTCCATTTTCATAAATCCAAACAGAAGGCGACGTTATTTTAGTCATTTTATTCAGTTCTCTATCGAATATCACCATCTAATATAATATTAATAAGGATAATAAAGGCGGGAATGATAACGTTCTTGATTGATAGAAGAAGATGTATATTATTTAATCAATGATGCCATAAGTATTTATTCTCTTCTCCTCGCACGTTTTTCTATTCTTACCAAAATTATCACCCTTACTAATAGATGATTATAACTCCTAGAATATTAGAAAAAAAAGGCTGGAAAAAATTAGCTATATCATCATGAAGATAAAAAAATCAAATTGAAGAAGGAGCAATAAAGTATGTCAATAAGAAATACACACATTTTTTATATGAACAATTATTTTTTAGGTTACTAGCAAATGGTGCCCTCGTTGTAGTGCTGAATAGAGGAGAATAGAAACAAGGAATGAAGGCAGAAGAAAAGAGACCGAAAGAAAGATTTAGAGAGAGAAAGAGGGTGAAGAGGGAAGAGACAGAAAGAAGGGAGAGGAGGTTTTTCCTTTTATTTTCGGTCCAAAACAGGCTTTTAATTATCGCAAAGGCCAAAAAACATGTTCCTAAGAACATGCTTGAATATTTTATACGTATATTTGCTAAATTTTGTACTGATCTGTTCGACCGTTTTGAATTCCTTGAGCCGCAGACTTATAAATATATAAGATACATTTGAACTATAAATTGCTTGGTAGCAAAATATTTCAAGTATATACTTGAATATAAAAATATCACACATATTAATCCAAAAATTATATTGTTCAACTAGCATTAGTAGCCGGAGTTAGTATATACTTAGTAGTCCGGAGTTATTAGGTATCGAACGAAAAACAAAACTTTACTTTACATATATTCAAGATAACCTCCCAATAAATCCTCAGTGTTACTCTCACACAACACTAACAAGTAGTTACTCAATAAAACCAACAACAAAATTTGCATCGCTAAGAAATGCTTAAGATTTACATCCATGAACACAGTTACTCCTCCATTCAATTCTTTTTTAATATGAAGGGCCTAGCTATATACGCTGATTGCTACATCGATATTTCGTAGATCAAGTATTCCATATAATGCTAGAAACCTATAAGCGAAGGTTCAAGCGCACCCACTACATGGTAGGCAGACAGGCAGACCACCTGTGTTTTATTATTATCGAACCACGTGCTTTTAATGATAAGGAAAAATGAATTAATGGATCTAATTAATAGAAAAATAATGTAATCTTTTTTTTTTATGTTATATGAGAAAAAAAGTATGTTTTTCGTTGCAATATTGATTACTGCTAATTATAAATTATTCTAATTAATAATATAACTTCGATTAAGTAGATATCTTCTACAAATTAGGTAAATATTGTATTTATTAATTTTGGACACATCACACGATAATAAAAAAAGTGTCAATGCTAGTCATTGTATAAATGAATGGACCAATGTGTATTCTTTAATTAAAACAGTTAAATTGGTCGTGAGATACTAGTAAAATCACGTCCTATAAAAGTAAAATAGTAAAAAAACATGACAATGATATATTATTACTAGTACTAGGAAATTTGCTAGAAGGAAAATTGAGGAAGGAGAAAGATTGCTACCAAAAAAACCTAATTTTTAGTTAGCTTTGTACATACAAAGTTACTTATAACTAAACCTATGAAATTTCCTAAAATCACCAAAGTTTTGATATTTGAATTTTGTTTTGTTTTTGAATTTAGTTAATTGAAAATTTATTTCTTCATGCAATTTTACTATAATAAAACATATAATATGAAACTTCAATTGCATTTTTTTTTTTTTTTGCCCCTTCAAAAAGCGTTTGATTGAAAATAAAGGAAAATGCTTCAAATTTATATTTATGTGTTTTGCCTGGTAATTTCTACACTCATGCAATTTCCCTCGTACCTTTATTAACCCCAGAGAATTGTGTTTCCATGAGATGGGGAAGTCTATGAATTATAAATTTCCGAGATGTATTGAAAGCTATTTTAGCGGAGTGGTTTGTGAAACTATTAAAAAGTAAGGACCGATGGGACCACTGCGTCAAAGATAACACTCTAGATGAAGAGAACTGTCAAGGCATGAAATCGATTTGGCGAAAATTAAGCACATTTTGTTATATCAATTAAGTATTTTTTTCATGTTTCTTTAATTGGTTAGATGGAGTTCCACTGATTAATAAGTAAACACTATAGTATTACAATTACTCCAACTAATCTAGGAATCTTGTGTGAATTCCATATACATAAAGTATGTTTTTCTCTAGGAATCACCGGGGCACAAACATTCGCACAATGAGTTCAAGAGAATAATTTCTCTAGAACGCCTTGTCCATGAGCAATTGTGATGCAAAAAAAATAAAAATGTTCCATTTGGTTGAGCTATTATGTAACCTAAATACACCTCTAGTTGAAACATTTACAAACGTGAATCCTTCACTTCTGAGAAATGGCATGGAAGTTCTTTGAGACCTAAAAGGTTTGCATCAAAATCTTCAGTCAGCATTAACTTTATAAAATAGTAATGTGGTTACAAAGGAAAAGAGTTGCTAACTACCATGTTTAAATGATCTCCCATTCCAGAGTCTTGTAAATAACATAAATGTTAAATCAATTTGAAGATTATGGTTGTATTTATCATTTAATAAGTAAAATGCGTATTAAATTACAGAAACATCGATATCTCTGTTCATTAGGTCAGTATATGCTACATAAATCTTCTTCTTTCAGCCTCTGATAAATGATTCGTGTATTGATTTGTGACAGGAACACTGGAGGTACCAGGAACCTATCAAATAATCCTATTTGTTATTTTTGCAGTTCAGAAAGAGACAGCTTCACACCTTTCAAAATTTTTGAATAATTTAAATGGGCAGCAAAAATATAAAATATTTGGTAAAGATAAGATTAGTCTTAAATAAATTCCAATCTTCATGGAAAATGATGGTAACACAACCTTATCCATTTTAATGAGGAAATTCTATTAAGTAACGTCAAGAAGCGAGTTATTAGTTATTGACATATTTATTGTCAACTACAATTATAAAATTTACAGTCCTACAAATATGACTCTTGTTTGTTGAAATATAGTAGCTCAAATCATATGTAGCATAATAAAACAAGGAATAAATTGATCAATGATCCCTAAACATAATTTAGTCACTTTCAGTGAGTTAAAGTAAACAGTCTATCTATTACAGGCCTTCCAAAACCTCCTTTATTTACATAATTTGTTAATTAAAATGGCATTCAACTCCAAACTTAAGAACCTCAGAAAAATTTCAAAAGTTATATTTCCCGGTGCAGTATGCCCCATTGGGAATAATGTATCCCATACTCCTATATTTGCAAGAGAAGTATTAGACATTTTGAGACCCAAGGGAGGTCAAGTTTTTGTGGATGCTACTCATGGAACTGGAGGACATACCCGACTTATTTTGGACAAACAAAAGCATGCAAGAGTATTTGCATTCGACATAGATGATAACTCAATTGAGTTAGGCAAGAAGTTGGGGAAACTCTATAAAATAGATTCTTTACATGCTTCTGTTTCTCGATTTTCGGATTTATCCAAACATTTCATCAAATTGGGTATCAACGAACATACACTCGAAGGATTTCTCATTGATTGTGGAGTATCTGATCTACAATTGAATGATCATTCTAAAGGATTTTCCGCCAAGGGACCGTTGGATCTCAGAATGGATCCTCAGAGATTACATTATTTAAAAACAGGACTTGAAGTACTTCAAACCGCATCACACTCGGAGTTATTGAGTCTTCTCATCGACTATGGAAATTTGAGTGAATACGCCCATTTGATAACTGACACAATACTTAATACACGATTTATGTTTAATCACACATTTATTGCAGAGAAACTCTATGAAATCCTATTAGACTCGGTAAAATTCTCAAAAGAAAGAAAATCTTTGTTTCTAACGATAAAACAAGCCTCCAAATGGGAGGACAAAATGACGACTTTCTTACTAGAATCTATTATTACGGCTCTCAGAATATTTATCAATGATGAAGTAAATCAATTAAATATAGGAATCAGAACTGCAAGTCATTTTCTAAAACCTGGTGGACTTCTCATTGTTATCGTCAGAAATGAAGTAGAAGAAAATGAATTTCAAAGAACCCTGACGGAATTAAGCCTTAGCAATCCCAATAGTAGTTCTTCAAATGTTTTAAAAACTTATAGAATGAGAAGACATGTGAAAAAATTTGAACTAGGAATAACTGACCAAATTCTTCATCCAAGAGTTAATTGTGCTAAAATGTTCGTCGTTTCAAAAGCATGAAGCACATATTTTGATATAATTATATTTAAGTAATATTTATTAGAACTGGAACACAATTAATACAATATTGTAATACAAAGTAGTTAATTTAACGTAAGTATAATATTATACTCTTTATTTATTCAATCGTAACTCTCTGAACCTTCCGTGGCGCAGTAAGTAATTATTTAAAATTTAATGAACAAAAATATTTTTTCCTAATTTTTCATTATTAGAAAAATGATATGTTTTAAAAAAAACTCTAATGAGATTTCCTTTTAATACGCTTATATTATATCAGTATTATTAAATAATGATATCCTTTTCCTGATGTAAAACACACTTAAAATACATTTTTCCATATAATAAGAACCATATTGTACAATGTACATAGATTAATAAAAAAATCCAATGTGTGGGGTGAACCCTAACTATCAGTTTATTTTGAACAGCTGTGGAACAGCAACTCAATGATATTATCAACTCACATTTTATAATTAGGTAGTCAAATGGAGGGGAAACAACTTTTACAAAATTAATTTTTGTCAATTGGAAAGACGGTAAAGGACAATCAACTTTGGATCATCGATCTTTCCCGTACCCAATTGCAATCACCAACCATTGCTAAGATTGTGGGAGTCCACTTTAGGATTGTAGCCGCACTGTGGCCCATAATAAAGCCAGCCAAAGTATTGGATGACTTTGTAGTGGTCCTCCCACGAACAATAAGAGAAGGCCGGATTTCATGGAGAGGTTGCCCCCCATCTGGGTACCTCCTGGGTACAGAGAAATACGTCTTGGTGATCATGACAAATATGAAGGCATGGCTGGAGGGCAACTAACCATCTGGGTACTATGTCTGGGTGCCAAAGCCATCACCGCGAAGAAAACACAAAAGTGGCTCTCTGAAAAGCTAGAGGACTTTGGTGAGATGTGAGAAGACGTCCCTTAATAAACGATAAGTAGTAACTTGATAGTAGTTATTACCAGGCTTGTACCTGTTCAGTCTTTTCCCGTTCATTGGTTCATTTCGTAAAAACTTTCGGTTCGCTGTTCATACGTTAATTTTTCTCCCTCTAATTCGTGTATTTTTCCGTTTAATTGTTCATTTTTGAATTATTTATTTATTCATTCAATATTTATCTAGTATAAATATTCCAACTTACAAAATAATAATAAATGTATAAACCGTTTTTTTGTTTCTCAATACATAAAAATGAGCCTCAACTTACTATAAGAAAAAAAAGACAATCCTGGGTCCTGAAATATACAGGGCTCCGACAAACTGGGAAAAGTGATGGTCTCAATTTTTGTAAAATGGTTTTTTATTTATTCCATTTTTTTTTTTTTTAAACAGCGTCAAACAAGCTACCAGGCAGTGTTTTACGGTAGCCAAGAAAAGTTTTTAGAGCCATTATTTTTATTCAAGGTAACCTCCAATTTATTTTCAACAGCCTTCGTCCTTTAAAAAACAACTGAACATACATTTTTGTTTGAATAACCTTATTTACTAGGAAGGCCGACCCATGGCATAGACAATATAGGTAAATGCTAATAGTGCAGTTTATTTAATGGGTATCATAATGTGTGTGTGGGAAAAAAAGTGAGCCTGAACTTAACCAGACTCTTGGTGTTGGCTTAATTTTTACAACATGATAGTTGGTCCCATAACACTCAAGCCTGGTCGGGCTTTAATTTTTAATTGTATGGCCTAGTCGGGTATCATTTTTTTGGAGATACTTTTTTTTAATGGCTTTCTATTTTTTTCAAAATGCTGTAAATTCCTCGAGTAAGCTCATCTCATATATACCCACAGTGTGCTTAGTTTTTATATAGCGTTAACCTCTCCAGAAAGGTGGATTCTGTTTTGTAATAATTTGTATTATTATAGTAGTCTAGATACTTAAGCAAGACTTAAATGTGGGGGTGTCTTCTAGTCAATAAGCCTCAAAATTTGCACATATATTCTTTGACTTTTATTTAACAATTAAGTATTTACATACAAAAAGGTACACCGAGATTACGAGGTGGTCAGGGCAAAGTTCGAGGAGTATTTCAGTCCAAAGAAGAGCGTAATATTTGAAGTCTATATGTTCTATTATGTAGGAAAAGGAGATGCAAACACTTCCAAGGACTTATATTCGCAGATTCAGCGAATGTCTGCAAATTATGATTTCGTGTCTCAGTGGGACCGACACTTAAGAGACAAATTAGTAGTCTCTATATTGGACTCTCAAAAAGACTTAAAAAAGACTGCGCTGTTTAGGGCAAAGCTCACATTAGAACTATACGTATGGCAAATGTGACAAATATGAGGAAATAAAAAAGCTTCTAAGGTCAATCAGGAACATCTACAAAGAGACGGATAGTCTGAAACTGGAAAAGATAAAAAGTCCCAGAGAGAAGTGTAGATGGTGTGGAGCTAGGGAACAGCACAAACAATCAGAATGCCCAGATTAAGAATACAAGGCAAAGTATAAAAGTGTGGAAAGGTGGAACACTATGCAAGGATGTGCCATTTGAGAAATATGATGTAAAAAGCCTTTGTACATTTTTATAAAGAAAACTTCAACTTATTTCTTTTTGAAATTGGGGGGGATCTAGATATAACTTTATTATTCTTCAGCAAGTTTAATTAAATATACAATGTAAGACTTTTTTCTTACGTTATATTATTAATTTTTCAAGAATATTATTCTGTGTAGATCAAGATCAGCCTCCAATACAAGAAGACTTGCTTCAGAATCTCAAATGACGACAGAAGGTAATGAGCAACACCAAAAATTATTTAGAAAATCTTTAAATTGCAATTCCTTCCAGAGTTTGAGGAGAAAATACGATTTGATTAGATTTTTAAAATTTTTAGAAACTCCTAATATCATTATATTATCTGACACGACGTGCAGTTTAGAGAATCCCTTTTTCTTTCAAGAATGCTATCTTTATTTCCCACGTTTGATAGGTACCTCTTACATCCAAAAAAGGGAGTTTCACTATTGATTAAAAAAAACTACAAGCAAAAATTGAATACCGTTGTTCTGATGGTAATCTAATCAAGGTCCGATGTAGGGTGTGAAGCTCTCTGTTTGATGTAATTGGGGTATACGTGCCAAATTCTGACTATCCTTTTTTTTTTTTTAACGAAAAACTTTCAACCTTTATTTGACTTGTACCAACCATAATGAGTGGAGATTTTAATATAAAACTTAAATATGGTCGAGATTCAATTCAGCGTACAAGGAATCATCATCCTCGAACTACGGCGTCCCTCTTTTCTATTTTCAAGACCCACTGGTTTTACAACTGTGCAGACTTAGTAAAAGATTATAGTCATATTTGTTTACTGTGGATAGATTTTCCAGACCTGTGTCCTCGAGAAGATATCTTTTTCTCCATAAAAGTTATCCAACAGACACATTAAAGTCGTACAAAGTGATAAATACTAAAATATCTGACATATCTGACCATCGTGGTTTATTTATTGAAATGAACCCCATTTCAAGGAAAGCAAGAATTAGAGGTATTTAGAAGTTTAATTCTTTACTACTGGAGGAGATTGATGTGAATGATAGAATAATTGATAAAATAGAAAATGCAAAATCAAGAGTTAAGAATGGTAGTGACTTTTTCACTGAATTGAAAAAAATGTGTATCCAAATAAAAGGTGTTTATTCGACAAATAGGTGCAAGACATGCAGAGTAGACAACTGAATGAAATAGAAAAAAATAAAACCTGAAAATGTTAAAAATATATGCTGGGCCAACTTTATTGAGAATCAGACCTTTTTCATAGAGTTAAATTGAAAATAACGAGCATCAATGATTTATCGAAATCAAAATTGTAATAATTTCAGTTTTAAAAGAAAAATAACCTTTATAATAACTTATCAATCATACTTAAAAATGGTATAGAATCGAATTATCCTGAATTAGTTTTCAAGGAGATGTTTGTTTTTTTACTCCAATATGTATAATTGTATCGACTGCAAACATTCATCAAAATATATGAGATACAATTTAAGAAAGGCTTCTTTCTGTGAATACCTCAGATGCAGGTGTGATAAAGAGCTTTCACTATCAAATGAAGATTACAACGTGGTTGAGGGTCACCTTTCAATAGAAGAGATTATACGTACTATTAATAAAAATGCAAAATTAAATAAAGCTCCTATTCCATCGAGTTTTACCTTTGAATTTTAAAAGAAATATATCTCCTATCTTTCACCGATTTTACTCTTGTTTTATGAAAAGGTTCTTAGTGTTGGTTTTTCTCTGACTTTGCTTCACAAAGACACATCGTCTTGCTTCAGGAACAAAAAAAGGATAGTAGATTTAAGAAAAATTTAAGACCTCTTGTTATGCAAAATTGCTAGTACAATTTTTTTTTCATTTGTAGTCTCTAATCGAATACACAAAGTATTAAGTATATTAAAACATATTAAACTTTTACATGGATCACAATATGGTTTTGTAAAAAAACAAGATCATGGATAGTATCCCTTTTATACTACAGACTCTTGTCTGATGGCAGTGGATTTTGCCAAGGCCTTTGATACTTTGTCTCATTAGTACATAATTAAAACACTGTACCGAAAAGGATTTGGTGATTTTATAATTGGTATGATTGAAGTTACCTTAGCGCGTACTCGTACAATGATTAAATGTAAAAACGAATTCGAATATTTTTCGAACAACAGGGGCGTTCGTCAGGGAGATCCTCTGTCCCCAATACTTTTTATTATATGCTCGATGGGCTAATACAAGAAATAGATCTTAGAGATGGAATAAAAGGCTTTCAGTTTCCATACTCAAATTTAAAATGTCTATGTTATGCAGACGATTTAACAATGATATTTTGCAGGAGTCCGTATAAGACAATTAATTCAATCAAAAATACGTTTGGGGTCCTATCTTCATTCTCTAAATTATCTGGTCTGTTGTTAAATGAAGAGCAACTCAAAATTATCAGTCTTTATAACGGGTTACCTGGAAAGGCTTGGCCTCATTTTAAATTGAAATCAAGTTACAATTCTTGGGATCTTGGAGAGGCGAAGGAAGTTGCGAAATGAATGGGAAAGAGATTTGTAAGGGAATTAGGAAAATGGTTTCTTATTTAAAAATTTTCAATTTAAAAGTATGGGATAGGAACAGGGCATGGAATATTTATATCATTCCTAAAGTAACGCACCTCTTCCGTGATACACCTTTCAACAACAGTATCGCTAGGGAAATATAATGTCTAGAAGATTCCTACTTGAAATTATTGACCAAAAAAAACAAAAACATAAACCACCAAAGAGTCCATAGCCCATTGAACTTGGGGGCCTGGGTGTGGTGGATTTCGTTTTTCTATAGAAAACTCTGAACTTCTATTGGATTAGAAAGTTATGGGAATGTGAGGACTATTGGAAAATTCATTTAAATGAATTCTTAAAGCTAAACCACTTGGAATTTCAGCTAAGCCCTCTTTTGGGACTTTTGGATGTTTTTTAAAGTGTTATTATTATACTCGGAGCGTCATAAGATTTTTGCAATGGTGCTACTGCGTGCCAATCAAGGCCAATAAAAAAATAATTTTTCAAAAATTATAGAATTGAAAATTTAATACATACCACAAATTTTAAACACCAAATTTAAAATATCACCTCTGAAGGGATTTCTCGTTCTTCTAAGTTTATAAAGCATGCTTGTTTTTTTTTTTTATCTTCAATTCCTTGAAGTAGCTCGAATTAAACTTTTCATTGAAAATCTCACTGACATAGTCAAATTTATTTTTTATCAATACTTATGACACTAAGTCCAGTCGATGATTCTCAAAAAATAAAGTTTCTAAAAATGTAATAGGGTCTTGGCTCTTAATAGTTTCATAGTTAGGAAGAATTCACATACTAAAAACTGATTTCAGGCATTTTTCTTTTTAGAAAACAAGTTGCAAGATACAATAAAGTTGTCAAATGCTTTTGAAGTACATTATCTAACAAAATCCATTTTGCAATTAATGATTAATAATATGAATTGAAAAGCCATATTGCGCCCAATAGAAATATCATCAATCAAATGAGTGTTTTAAACTAAAGTTAAGATTATTGGATGTTTCAACTCATCCCGGAAATTTGAATATAAAGCCCATAATTGACCAAAATATGTCAATGAAATATTAATCTTCTTCCTCCTATTTATTCAAGAGTATTTTTGTGACACACCAGATATTTGCAAATAAGCTGATATGCCATCAGACAAATAATGATAACAATTTTTTTTTTTGTGTGTATTGCTAGAATGAAGGTTTACTTATCTTTTTTGCTGCATAAACATCGTATAAGTGTGGATACAATTTTTTTATTAATAAAAACTGTATATATTCCTCAATGAAGCCATAAATGCGTGTTTGAGTGCATTTTTTGGAAATTCTGGGAGCTCAAGCCCGATATGAATATGTTTACGCATCATTTTATAGAAAAGTTCCATTAAACATTCGTCCAAGGCTACATCTGAAGAAAGGGACTTACAAAACGGAAGTAGATGGACCAACCGGAGAAGTTAAGTCAATTTATATGAGAATAAAAAACATGGACAATTTCGAAATAGATAGCAAAAAAAGTTCAGAATATCTACAACTAATACTTTTAAAAAACAGATTGGGTTAAATTAAAGATATGTATCTTCATGTTCATTCACGTGGATGATTTCTTTCCAGAACGATGACCTAGAAGCCGAAAAATTATTTAGAAACTATAAAATGTATGGACAACTTCAATCTATGTGTATGATGCAACTGGCGACCCGTATCATATATCTCAAATTATCCTTGTTGAAAGATGCCTCATTAATCATAGATTTCGCAGTGTGCATCACCAATGTCAAAGATGTTTTTGGCCACAGTCGTCTTAATTATACCGGAAAAGATTGCAGATCTTCGAATATGAGTATTTTCTCAACAAAAAAAAATCAGGGATAACTTGAAAATAAAGGCTGATTCCAATGCACCTTGATTATCTCCAAAACTATCTAAAACATTCGATGATGATAATGATAAAGTAAAGACATTAATACTAACGAAGCTCTTGAAGAGCCCACCAAAAAAGACCCACCTATTCTCGAAAAAAAATATTCTATCGAAGACCAAATCTTAAAGTAAAACTGACTTCTACTAATAGAATAAATTCCAAACAGGAAACGATAAGACTCTAAATGAAGATGGTAATATAAAATCAGGTAATGTAAGAAAGAACATACATTATAAGCAAGCAGCCTATAGTACTATCAATCCAGAAGCACCCCCTCAGCTAAAAATATCCCGAGGGTCACCATCATTATCAATTTCTGAAAGAAAATGTTCTTCCTTCAAGAGCCTCCACCTGTCACCAAATGGAAATCCTCCCTCCAAGAAACAGAAATAATAAATATGACAGTGTCAACTTTTTAATTTAATGTTAATTATCTACAAAGTTTGAATCGGAAGTGTAATCTAGCTAGACTTTTGAAGTACCTATCTTTAACTTACATAGTGATACTAAATAATACTAGATGTTGCATTGAAAAGCATTTTTCTATTCCTGAATGTTATGTATCCTTCTCATCATTTAACGTATCTAATTTCACTTCAAAGAGAGGTGTTTCCTTACTTATCAAGTCGAGCTTGACTCCAAAGGTATTATTCGGAAATTTAATAAAAGCTCCAGTCGAATATTTTGCTGCTCTTTTTGACAGAATTGGTATATACGGCCCCAACAACAATGGTCCAGTCTTTTTCGAAGAGAGGCTCATGTCTATCATTTCAAGCAGACCCATCATCATGGTGGAGATTTCAACATAAAGCTCAAAGTATGTAGAGTTTTCAATTAAATTCTGTAAATGACCATCCTCGTGCTACTAGAGTATATAAAGCTATAAATACCTTCGTTTGGTTTCCTTGATGTTGTAAACATTATGAATAATTTAACTCATACCTTCTACAAAAAAGACAAACATTATGGGAAAATATTTTCGCGTATAGATTTGTTCTTGATTAAAGGTTTTCGAAAGGAATCAATTTTTCCTTACAATATCATTACAGTTATCAGATCATAGAGGCATTAGCTTTTAAATACATCCAAAACTAAGAGAAACGAGAATGGAAACTCAACTCCTCAGTCTTAAATGACCCGGAGACAAATGAAGAAATTATTTATATTATCCAGAAGACATATAACTCCATTGATCCCCACACGAAAATATTCACCTAGCCCAAAGCATGCTCTTAAAAATCAAAAACCTATTAAGAAGAAAAAGAACTATAAAAGCTGGAAAACCCCAACAAGATTTTGCTAGACTAGAAGAAATCACAAAGAGAGAATGAATGACGATGGAAAAAAGATATATAGGAAACCCATTTTTTATCCAAAATAGAATCTATTGTTTATTTATCTCATTTAGGGCTACGATGTCTTGAAGAAGATAAATGAAAGAACAAAAAGATAATATATCACTCTTTACACCGACTGGTGAAATATCTGATGATCATCTGTCAAAGAATTTAACAATATGTTACTAAATGTACAAATGCATTTATTGCACTAACAACGCTAGTTGTGCAACGTGCAGAAATGTTAAGAAGTTCTGTCGTAAGGAATGGAGATGTGCACCTGAAAAATCACTTTCAGTTTATGAGAATGATATTGATTCTTTAGAGCAGCATCTTACGAAAAAAGAAACGCAGGATGCAATAAATACAAATGTTAAAGTTAATAGATCACCGGGCTATCTGGTTTTACCTTTGATTTTTATTATAAGTATGCAAATTTTTTATCACCCATTTTACTCCAATTTTTAGATTTCGCCTATGTTGAACGCATTATTCTCATTTATAAAGAAAATAAGTATCCAATATATTTTTTTTAATGTACACCTTTGCCTATGCAAAAAACTACCTATAAAAATCTTTTTCTACGTGGTGACTAGTTGAGCAAAGTTTTGAAGCAGATATTAACATCCGGCCCAATATGGTTGTATGAAAAACAAATTAATGGATAGTTTACTTTTTACGTTACAGACCTTTTTAGAAAAATATGACAAGGTTTTTCTTACGACTTTTCGTTTTTCTGAAGCTTTTGATACACATCACCACAAATTCATAATTGAAACATTTTTTTTTAAATTAGTGATTTTATCGTCAGGATGGCTAAGGCTCTTCTAGCCAAATAGCAAAATATAGTTCTGTATGGAAACGAATCAGCTTTATTTGATAATTGAAGAGGTGTCCGACAAGGGAACTGCTCTGATTTTTATTATGTGCATCTACCCTTTAATCCAGAAAAATCACATGGATGGTTAAATAATTGGTTTTTCATCCTTTTCTTCCTACCCAAATTGTCTTTGTTGTGCATATGTTTTTTTGTTTTTTTTATGAGATTAACTAGGAACAATAAAGTAATTTAGATAAGTTTACGTCTGATAAGATGTTTTTCTATAGTTTCTGGACTAAAAATAAACCACAAGAAAACTAAAATAACAAAATCATGGAATCATTGAAAAAGCATGCCCAACTTTTACCCGACAGAATACATGAGGCTATTAGCGTCTTGGATTTGGACCAACTGTGTTGAAAAAAATGTAGAAGAAATTGCCAGAAATATTACATAAGTGGGCTAGTGGTTTTTTTCAGTTTTCAATTTTAACACCTGGGACAAAGTCCCCGCCTGAAATACGTGTATAATTTCCAAAGTGATTTATGTGTTACGAGTAACTCCCTATAATGAAGAAATTGCCACCCAGATTCTCATGATGGAGATGACGTTTTTAAAATTTTATACGAAAAAATATATCAGTGAAGAGAATTCAAAATCCTCTGAAATATGACGGTTTTTCCGTCATTTATTTTAACGTTTTATGGCACTTCATTCCTACTGGATAGGGAAACTTTGGACGGAAAAAAAATTCTGGAGTGCTCATTTATCAATGCTGTTAGTTAACAGGTACACAAAAGAACCCTACAGAAGTCATAGAACGGTTCTGAAAAAGTTAACAGCTTACTCGAAGAGGATCGAAAGACTATCAAGGGAGATTGCTCATACTTTCTACTCTTTCAAAAGTCAATTAGGTGAGAAATTAGGTCAGCATATAATCTTTTTTCGAAAAAACAGTATATTCATGAGTTATTCGCTGTTAGATAATTTCTTCAACAGCATAGCGTCATCATATTTGTATAAAAAAAAATTAAATTAAATGGTGAATATGTTCATATGAGCAAATGAAACCCCTTTTGTCTTTTTATTTATTTACTATTGAAGCAAAAGTAAAAAATAAAATATAGGCTAGGAGTACTGTACATTATATCGGAAAGACATAAATAATTCATTGTTTGATATATTTTAGAACAAATTCAGGTAAACTCTTTGTCCATATTTGACTGACTGAGAGAGGAAGACAAGGAGAACCAACTCCGAAAATCTTCAATATATACAAACATGCATAAGAAAGTTGTAAATTGATCAAAATATATATAAAAGTATACAGTATTAAATGTCTTTTTCCCCGTAAATAACAATTGGAAGTGAGGCAGTATTATTCATCAACATGAAACCATCATATAAGGGAAAAAAACAACCATGAAAATATCATTTTTAATTAATAATATGTATCTACAAAATTGTACGTCAACATGAAAGCAAAATAAAAGAATTTTTTCAATGCTGAGTGTAGATTACATTTGTATTTTTTTGACAAACTATTGTCAAGTTGTATTCATAAAGTGCTCTTATTAATAGACCCTGCAAATGGCACTTTAAAAAATCATTATTAAAATTAAACAAAGTAAAAGTTGGTAAGTTTGATTAGAAAGGCAATGTCAGGATCCAAATAAGTATCAAAAATTAAATAAAGATTTTAAACAATAATGGAATGAAGCAAATATGAATGGAGAACGTGCTTAAGAGAACTCAATGTGCCTAGATTCGCATCTTTGTCGTTCCAAGAGAGAAATAAGTAATTTATGTATATGGATTTCACAAAAGATTCCAAGGTTTTAGATGGAGTAAATGTAATACTACATTGTTTATTTATACTTAATCAGTCCAACTACATCTCTATAAATAACTCACCATGGTATAATTTGACCTCGTCCCCAATTGTAAGTACATTCTGGTGACAGAGTTTCCTTTTTTAACTCCTTTTTTAATATATAAGATAAGGATAGGCCTTGTTAATATTTATACCTTTGGACTCGCAGCCGGAATATCATTGTAAAAAATACCTAAATATTATTTAAAACATCGAGTTTCCCTCGAGTTTCGCCAGTGGGTAAAATTTGGAGGAAATATACGGATCTCTATTTACAAATCCATTCTTCATCAAATTTCAATTGTAATTAAGGATTACTCAAGGTAAGGATAGTAAAAAGAGAAAATATTTTCCTACGTTCAATACATTAGTCGTCATAACAATTTCCTTTTCTATAACTTAGTATACCTACTCCCTTGAATGTACTAAGAATGGATAGGCTAATCATAGAAGTATACAAAATAAATCTATTATTTATATATTTTTTTTCAATATTGTTTAGCTTCTTAGGAATCAAAACAATGCTTTCATGACAGTCTCACTCGATGATTTCCATTACTTTATGCACATTTTAGAGATTTTGCTTTCCAGAGCATGATGTATCTTTGACATAAAAATTACTCCGACAGAATTGGTTTTTGCCTTTTACGAAAAAAAGACTCTAAAATACCTATGGCGTATTTTCTCTTTGCTGGTGTTACTTATAACTAAACCTGTGAATTTCTTGAAATGGCTTGAAATCAACGAAGTTTAGTCTATGCAACAATTTAGTGTCTTGAAAGTTTATTCCTTCATTCAATTATATCATTAAAACGTATAATTTAAAATATGAAGCTTCAATTGCATTTTTTTTTTTTTACTCCTTCAAAAAGCGTTTGATTTGCCTAGAATTCATATTTATTTTTAACCTTTTAAAAAAAAAATCATCTTTATTTTCATTTATAAATTCATAAAGAAAACTAATTTCACCATTACTTTTTGGATTCTTAAAAAAATGGGTAGAATTAAAAAAAAACAAAAAAACTTAGCTGTATATAACTGTTCCAACGCCTATTTAGTTTAAAATTTTCTGCTTTTCAAAAAATTTGTGAAAGTAGTTATTTTTGTTTTTCCTCAAAACATATAGATTGCAACATACAAATTTGGGCTTTAAAAAAATAATAAATCCCTATTGAATGATTTGTAGGCTATCTATGAACTTTTATGTTTTCTCCCTTGTTAATTTTCTTTCGGGAAATTTTCTTAGTATCGTTATTGACTAGTGATAATTATGTCTCCGAAGAGATGGGGAGTTATATTAATGATTATTTTCTGAGATATATGGTTAGCTATTTTAGCCGAGTATTTGGTGGAAGTAAGGACCTATCTAGTGAAGGGTTACATGCCTTAAACTCAGGCTCTTATTGTATATTTAATTCTTCACACTATAATCATTTCCTCTAACATATGTATGTATGGTAGAAGTGAGAATACCTAGTGAGTTCTTTGGTTCTTAAAGAATTCGTACAAAGAGAGCCCTTAGCCAATCGGTATCAAAACATCTTTTGGTATTAATTTGTGAAGGGGTTATTTAAAATATGCTTTGTATTATCAAGAACAAGGATATGATTTCTTCGACAAAAGTTGTAATGCCTTAACATCCCATAATATCAAATATATATGTGGATATAAGTAGTAATTTCAGTACTAGACTTTTTACGTGGTGTTGGAAGTGGTTTAAATTATCCAGATAAAGGAGGAATAAGCAGTGACTTACACCTTGACTTCAAATAGGCCTATGAACCCAATGATACCAACTCCTTTGGTAGCGAGAAAAATGCGGCCTAACTGTTTTCGAGATATTCAAGACTCTGTTAAGTCATCTATGTTCCTTTCAACAGTAGGTCAGGAGGTGTTGGAAGTGTACGAAGATTTCGAAATATCAGACGCCTTGAGATTCAATTAGAAGGTAGTCAGGGGAAAGTTCGAGGAGTATTTCAGTCCTAAGAAGAACGTAATATTTGAATTCTATATGTTCTGTTATGTAGGAAAAGGAGATGCAGAAACTTCGGAGGAATTATATTAGCAGATTCGGCGAATGTCTGCAAATTGCGATTTTGGATCTCAGCAGGACAGACACTTGAGAGACAAATCTATCCTGCATTCTCAAAAAGACATAAAGAAGAGGTGGCATTAGATCTATGTTTAAGGGAGAAGGGGCTATATGAGAAAACAAAAAAGCTTCTAAGGTCAATGAGGAACGTATTTTAAGAGATGAATAGGCTAAAAATGGAAAAGGCTAAAAGTCCTCGAGAAAAAAGTGTAGTGTTGTGTAGATGGTGGGAAGCTAGGGAACAGCACAAACAATCAGATTACTCTGCTCAAAAATAAACGTCAAAGTTTCGAAAGTGTGGAAGGGTGGGACCCTATGCAAGGATGTGCTGGAGGAAATATGATAAAAACAAAAGAGTAGAAGAGGGAAACACTAGATATTCAAGATATAAATACTTCT
Organism: Lepeophtheirus salmonis; assembly: GCF_016086655.4. Lineage (NCBI taxonomy): Eukaryota > Metazoa > Arthropoda > Copepoda > Siphonostomatoida > Caligidae > Lepeophtheirus > Lepeophtheirus salmonis. Next base: position 5,406,569 of record NC_052135.2, on the reverse strand, counting down.
CCACAGTATTTTCTAGATAGAATAGAGGAGAAAGAGTGTAGTACATTACCATGTTGGCCAATCAAAGTAAAGGCGGATACTAGAGCTGATGTTACAGTCTTTCCGAAAGAATATATAAAGACTCTGAGAGTACAAACAATGGAAAAGTGAGACCAAGAAGAGGTCCAGATGGGAATCTAATAAAAATGGAAGGCGAATTAACTTTGAATGTGGATAAATGAAAATAAAGGGTAGAGTAAATTTTGGAAATGTAAAGAGACCACAACTGGGTTTGAAATCTATAAAAAAAAAACAATTGATAATTTGAAATTTCCTAGTATTCCAGGGGAATATAAAATAGAACTAAGAGGAAAAGCAATCCCATGGGCCGAATCGGTATCAAGAAAAAAGTAGCTGGCGTCTGTACATGGTTTAGGTGGAGTGATGTGCCCAAAGATAGGGGGAAAATGTATCCCCATTTCGTATACAAGACCGACTCTGACTGAAGTGGAGAATAGGTATGCTCCTATAAAAAAGGAAGCACTGGCGAAGGTTTGGAGTTTTTCAATAATTTGCATTATTTATTTGGGGGAATAGATTTTAAATCAAGGCGGATCATAAGCCATTAGAGTGTCTTTTGGGAGGTAGACCATTACCTGATTTGGCTCTAAGAATGCAGATAATATGGTACCCCTAGAGGAGCACTTTGGTACTAATGTATAAAATATGTATGTGGACACTGGGCAGTGTTGTATAGAACAGGATATGAGAAAACATTATGTAATAAACAATAAGTAGATAACTTGATTATTAGTTATTAGAAGACATATTACACTTACTAGAAATCTTATACACAAAATATAAAATATCACCTGTTAAGAGAGTCCTTCATTTATAAAGCATACTTACTATTTTTATAAATAAACGAAAATAGCTTGCCTTTAATGTAACTTTATATCCCACAAACATATCTCTGACACTTGATGGGAATATGACGACTATTGGAAAATTCATTTAAATGAATTCTTAAAGCTAAACCACGTGGAATTTTAGCTAAGCCCATATTTGGGACTTTTGGATATTTTTAAAGTATTATCAATATACTCGGAGTGTTTTCAAAATTTTGCGATGATGCTACTGTTTAAATGGAGAACAATAAAGACCAATAAAAAAATAAAATTTCAAAAATTATAGAATTGAAAATTTAATATATACCACAAATCTTAATCACCAAATTTAAAACATCCCCTCTGAAGGGATTTCTCGTTCTTTTAAGTTTATAAAGCATGCTTCTTTTTTATTATAGTAAATTAAGATCCTCTTGATGGGATCAATATAAATGAACAAAAATAATTTCCCTGTAATATTACTTTGTATCTCGCAAATATATGTCTGACACTCAACTTGTTATCCATTCAGTATCCTCACATGTTGAGAAAAATGATCCGGGATCTTTCTTTCCATTTTACAAATAAAACTTTTCCTCACGCCTGGAGTTTTTCCATAAGTGTTTCCAAATGTAATGTATTTGACATGCTATGTAATTGAAACAATGTATGGAAAAGTCTTAACAATTTATGGCATGTAATATTCCCTAAGTATAAATAGTACTTTTCATCCCTAGATTCCTGTTTGTTGTTTTTTGACATTATTTCTGGTCTATTTAAATTCTGTAATCCCCAAATCTATGAATTTCCCAATACCTTTATGAAATTTAAAAAAACTATCCCGTTGTCCCTAGGTCGAATTAAGCTTTTCATTGAAAATCTCACTGACATACTCAATTTTAATTTTTTTTTGACACTTCTTAAACAAAGTCCATTCGATGATTCTCAATCAAAGTTTCAAAAATGTAACAGGACCTTGGCTCTAATATCTCACATCGATGTACCGTCATCAATATATCATCCTTTGAGAAACATTTGCCACGAACTTGAATCATCTCAGAAAATTCTTTTGAGATATGAAAAAGGTGCATAATCTTCAAAAAAAAAGTTCCTACACAAAGTAATCCAAGACCACCATAATTCTTCAGACATGTTATCCGTTTCCATGTAATTAATTTACATTTTATTGTACCTTGTGAATGATTCTGCGTCTTCTCTACTTATTATAACGTTGAATTTGAATTAGCTCCGTTTGAGCTGTTCACAATTAAAAGGAGTTATTGAACAACAATTTCAAAGTTAAGAAGAATTGAAAAACTAAAACTGATTTTGGCATTTTTTTCTGTTTCTTTTTAGAAAAAAGGTTGGCAGATACAATAAAGGTGTAAAAATATCTTTCAAGTATATTATCTACAAAAATCCCTTTCACAATTAAAGCTTAATAATATGACTTGAAAAACCATATCATATATCATTAATCAAATTATTTTTTACACTAAAGTTAAAATTATTGCATGTTTCAACTCATCCCAGAAGTTTGAACATAAATCCCATAATTGACCAAAATATGTTTATGAAATATTAATCTTCTCCTTGATATTTATTCAAGAGTATGTTTGTGACACAGCAGATATTTGCAAATAAGCTGATATTCCATTAGACAATAATTATTACATACTCAATATACTGCAGTTCTTCTTTTTGAATTCGATATTTTGAAGTTAGTTAGTGATGGTCCACGGAGCCAAAATTTGAAAATTGGTATTCAAGTTTTATTAAGTTAATAAAAAGACACACAAAACTCAACTCGTGGACATAAAAAGGCGATTTTACTCGGAACTTGTCAAAACCTTGGCACTTGTCAATACTTGGGATTCTTTGTTTTTCTTTTTCGATCTCATTATAATATGTAAATCTCCCAAGATTGACTTCCTTTCTAAATTAATTTAAAAATTTATGTTTCCCCAGACATTTATGCAGTTTTCTTATTTTGACTTTTGTACAATGTGTACTCTTAACCCCAGTCCTCTTTAAAAGTAATTTTTGTTTGAATATTTTTTGAGTCTTTAGTAATTACACAGTTTACTAAGCACACACTCAAAAGTCCTCTACAGACCCATAGACTTACGACAAAATAGTCTGAATAAATATAAATTAATGAATATTCCTAAATGCATGGGGGGGGGGCGCTTTTAAACATAAATTCGAATGTTCAAATCTGATTTTCACTCTACTCCCTACATATTTGTTTGGCATATCCCTTGAAATGTATGCTTAAACATAATCCTATTTCTCTTGCAACTTTCAGGATTAGGGTATTAATTTTGAATAGTAGTAATTTAAATAGTATTTACATCTTAAAATGAATTGATTGATTAAAATTTTAAATAAGTATTCGTTTTCGGTATATAATAGTAACAAATTGCATATTAAGGATTTTAATGGTGAGGAAAGTAAAGGTGACTCTAGTACCCTGTTTATATTTTCGAAGCCCTAGTGGAATCACAAGATTGGGAAATTGTTAACTTTGCATATCTTATACCAGGTTTTAATTCCAATTCTGGAAATGATTTCTCTCCATCTACTCATACTCTTATCCAGTAAGAAACAGGAAGAGTGTAAAAACAGCATCGTTCAGATTTTTTTTATCAGGTCTAAGAAAGATATAAATAGGGGTTAGGGATATTCAAATGGTCAGGCACTTAAAAATTATCTTTTCTAGAGTGCTTAAAAGATGCTTGGACTAAAATTTAATTTGCTCATTTTTATGAATTAACAATCCCCGAATTTAAATAACTTGGGATTTACAGTCCTAGCAGTAAAAATATCAAAGTTTCTGGTGTCAACAGCATGACCTCAATCAACCGCCACTAGGTAAACATTCATAAAGTCGCTTTAAATTATTTTATAAATAATAATACTTTAAAAATATCAGTCCACCAAAAAGAAATTATTGATCGAAAGAGAGCTATGATTCCGTTCAAGGATCTAAAGAAGATATCCATTGTTTCAATAATTCTATAAGAAATATCATTTTTATAGTAACAAGTTTTTTAGCGAGCAAACATTGTGTTATAGTGAGCAACGAGTATAAGAATTAGGTGAAATAAGCAGGCAAGTTCCATTTTGTCTTTTTATTTATTTACTATTAATGCAAAAGTAAAAAAAAAATATATATAGGGTAGGATTTCAAAGTATTTGTACATTATATCGGAAAGGTATAATAATTCATTGTTTGATGTACATATGTTGGAGCAAATTAAGTTAAATTCTTTTGTCAATATTTGACTGACTGAGAAAAAAAAATAGAACCAATTACGAATATCTTCAATATATACAATATACATACGTGCATAAGAATGTTTTGATAGAGTTTCTAGTCACGTACAGTTATGTAAAAGTGTGGACACCCAAGAGAAAAAAATCGTTCGATATTGAGTTTTTTTTTTTTGGGCCGCCATTTTTTTTTCCCATTAAATTTACCTTCCTCTTTAACTCAAGGAACTTTGATCCTCTCCTTTATTGAACTTGACCGGCCTGCTTCATTAAGCTAGAGTGTATCTTTGTACTGTATAAAGTATTAAACCAAGTAGCGAAACAAGGAACCACGTGATGAACAGTTGAAAAATGTCATGGTGCAGAGAATTTTTTTGTCCGCTATTGGGACTGTTTAGTTATTGTTTGGAAAGATAATTAGGAGGAGTTATGATGTCGAATAGATTTTACTAATTAAAAAAATACTCATTAAAGGTCCGGAAGACGGAAATTGAATTGTAGAGTATAAGGGGAAAGAACTCTTAATTTCCTAATTGAGGAGCTCAAATTGAAGTAAGCCTCAAACAGTTTAGTATTTCATGGTAAGAATGAGCCGCACTGAATGAGTATCAAAAATAATTTCCACTTTCGTTTTGTTATATTTTCAGATTCATTAACTTTCTCATTTGTAATATGCTTAATAGCCCTTACGATCAAATGTATTGCGAACTACTGGTAATTACATGGGAAGACTTGGTAACGGAAACAAAGATCAAGAATATTGGCAAAGAATGGGAGTGAGTAGACCACTTCAAGGAAACACGTGATCATAATTCAATATCGAGATACGACGGAAATTTTACATTTAATAATGTAAATGTTGTTTTGAACTAGCGATACTGAAGGGGTTTCTTCATCTCTCATTCAAACTGACCAAAAAATGTTAGCCCATAAACCTGGATATGAATGTTCCAAATAATTGTATCAAAAGTAAATTGCGCAGGAATATATCCAAATCCGGATAAAATCTATATTTTTATAAAGGCTATAAATAAACAGGGAAATTATTTACCCCATACTCTCAGCCAAACTATTTTATTAAGTACAGAATAGCCTCCGGTCTTTACTTCACGCCATGAGAGTTTCATGATGAGTGGAGCCTCTGCAGTTACTGTAATATGATGAATACATTAAAACAGGCATAACTATACTCTCCGAACTTATTTTCCCTGTTGTTGCTGTAGTTTTTAGCCGAACCAGCAGCTACAGACAGACAAAGTAAGAAAAGACATTTTTGTGCCTCTGAGTTCAGTATTGGAAGGAGATATTCTCTTGTCAAGCTTGTTTGTTTAATCTTGGTGTGACAAAGGAAACAAGTTTTTGACCTCTCTCAACTCTTTAGGAAATTAGCTATTTTTCTCAAGTCCAATCAGATCTCTGTACATAATCATGAAAGGTCTAAGGGACGACCTTCAGGTTTTATGCAGGAACGTCGAACTTGACAGACCCAGCCTCCAGAATGATCAGTGCACCATAATTCTTGGTACTTAAGGCAAACTTCGATTCCATAAAAGTCGTATGTCCGTTACATTAAGGCTTTAGTTGCATCACCTGTAGCAAATGGAAAGGTTGATTCTCCCATTATGAAGCCATTTTTTCCGTCATAATCGACAGAAACTTTAATTGAGAATTCATTTAAAGTCAAAGAAGCTTTTCTATACATCTCTGACATAGTTCTAATCTTTACTTTTAACATATCAAAAACTTCATACAAAATTCCTTAATTGAACATAAAAAATTATGTTCTTTTCTGACGGGTTCTTACACTTGGAAAAGGTAATTGTTCTCTTAATAATTCATAGCCAGATTTACCAAATACCATTCTTAATTTGAGGGCGTCTTTAATTGACTCATTAGTAAAAGATCTATTTTCGAGTTTTTTCACCTTGATTTTTTAGGGCATCATAGTTAAAAATTTTAATACCCAAAATACTTTCATTTTGTAAATTACTTATCTCTTTTTTATAATAGTTTCTTTAAGTGAAGTTATAATGCTATTTTGCTCTTTAATCTTGTGTAGGTGATAATGACAATTGTGGCCAAAGACTCATTCGACTTCGCACCTGATATCCAAATACAGGTGTGACTGTCTTATCATGAGAGTCGTTAATGGCACCATTGTTGATCTTCGGGGATGGTATTCCATATGCGTATAGTTCGATTAAAAAGCTATGTTGGAGGTATTTAGTATTTGCCGATGGCTGAAATAAATTAAAAATCGCAAGACAACCTAGTGTTGTACACCTTACTACATACTTTGGGCTTGATATTACAATGAGTCAGTCCATTAATAACTTTAAATGTAATAACCACATCCTGAAGTTTCCTGTTCTTTTCAAGCGACAACAGCCCGACTAGATGTAAACCAACCTCGTAGGATATATCGCTGCATAGCATCTTAATAAAGGTTTTTGTACATTTTCAAGAGCTCTGATATCCTTTCTATACATTGGATTCCACAACTGAGAAGTGTAATTTAAAATAGGCATAACACATGCTTCTTCATCAGCTTCATATTTCTGGTTTTAAAACTCATTTTAATAAACCCAAGCGCTCTGTTTGCTTTTCTAACAATATTTTAAATGTGAGTGTTGAATTTCATATTCGAAGATATCAGCACTCCAAGATCATTAAGAGACCCACATTCTTAATTACTCCAAGATCAATAGCATCGCCCAAAACATCATATAGGAGCTCTTCTCAAGATTACAGGAACTCTCCAACGGTCGTTCCACCTCAGAAACCTTGAAGTTGAACGTTTCTATGCTAAATCAATTCAGATTTCCAAAAGGACACTCCACAAACTCGGCGATAGGAAAAGCGGTAAATAAGACTGAAAGTGTGGTATTTGTTATAAAACATGCCATAATAGTGTTTTTGACATAGAAGAACCTTTTGATAATCTTCCATTTAAGGCTATAGAAGAAGTGTTTCTTAAGTTTGGCATTGATAATTGTACAAACAAATGGTACAATTATTTTAAAAAAAAAATAAAAGGTAAAATGTTCTTAACAAGGGTGTACAGTCTCATTTACTCCAACAAAAGGATGTCCACAAGGTGGAACTTTATCCCTATTTGTGTCGGAACTGTTCAATACAACATATAATTCTACCCAGGCCTGGACCAATATTGACAGTTGGATTTGCGGATGATATCGCCGTGACAATAACTGGAATATATATGTCAACAATGGGTTCTATTATAAAAACGGGTGAATGAAATGGGCAGATCTGTGGAAGAGACTGGTCTAAAGTGTAGTAAGAATAAAACCAAAACAATGTTATTTTACTTGGTCTCACAATGTAGTTAAACCGACATGTATCTTGGTTAAGTTCTCGAACAGGAGATAGAATTGTATAGCTCATTTGGATTACATTATCAAAAAGACTCAAAGGGCTTTATTCTCTGCTCTGAAAATGATTGGGAGACATTGGGGGCTAAAACCACTGTATACTAAATGGATACATAAGACATATGTCGAATCACTTTTTACTTATGGAGCAGGAATATGGTCACCACGGATAATAACGAAAGAGTTCCAGATTGAAAGGTTGAGTAGAATTAGTAGATTAGCATGACTACTATTTTGTAGCGTGATGAGATAGTCACCAACTAGAGCTATGGAAATATTGTTCCATGTAGAACCTTTACATCTAAGCATAAAACGATGAGCAATAGCAGCCCGGAGGTTAGTATAACCTAGATCCCAACAAATTAAACCAAAGGAGGGGCTTGGGCGATGCAGGAAAAGTTGAAATCAATTTTAAATATCTTTGAAGTACCAATAGGGATTACTCAAAAAAAACTACGATAGGTTCAAAATTTCTCAACGTTTATACAGATGGTTCAAAAATCGATGACAAAGTTGGATATGCCTGGTGTAAAACATATGAAGAGATTTATATCATAGAAAGCCGTTTTGTACCAACACTGTTTTTCAAGCAGAACTGGAGGATATTTTAAAAGCATAACGTGCTCTCAATAATATGGAAACGTTTGCTCAAATTCCTATCAAAAATTTTCTGGACAGTCCAACTGCTATTAGTTCTATAGATAAAAATGAAAGCTTCTTCACGGGTCAACATGTTAGGCTGATAAAAGAAATAAATCGTTTGAAAAGGACTGTGACAATAAATTGGATAAAAGGTATTTGGGATTCTATAGGAAATCAAAATGCAGATGTACTTTCTAAGAATGGTGGGTAGGACTATGTTTGAAGAATCTGAAGTGGAAGTTCCCAAAAGCGCAGTTTTATCCGAGATAATTAAGTGCATAAGGGAAACATCAAAGAGAAGTACCAATTTTAGAATTAATGGAAGTGCTGCTGGAAGGCTTTGGACGTAAAAGCGGATTAAAAATAAATGAAAAGAAGACTGAAGTGATCAATATGGGGAGGGAAACTGAACAAAAAAATCAGGACTAAGAAAACTACACATACTAAATTATTAGGTATAGAGATCGGGGGAACAAGTTACCTAAGCTTTGAAGAAATAGAAAGTAGAGTGAACCAAATGTACTTTCACTTTCAAATATACCGTTTTGATCTGCCTGGAAGAGTGCCTGGAATATGGAATAAAATGATTGTGTCGAAAATTAGTCATTTAATTTGTTTTGTGCCATACGTTGAAGAAAAAGAAAAAAAAATGACCAAATGAAGAAAAAAATCACTTTCGATGGGAAATGCGCCGCACATTATCATGGACTAGACTTGATGAAAAAAGTTCTTGTGGGGGTCTTGGACTAGTAGACACAACGATATGCTATATTACGAGTAATTTCAGATGTTTTAAAAGATTGAATGGGAGTCAAATTATTTGGCAAGCATAAGAAAGGTGCATATGAAAAAAAAAATGTATGATTATGATCTTCATGATCAGCCTGAATATGGTCTTGCCGACCTTATGAAACTATATAAAATTAAGAGATGCTTTTGGAGTGGTACCTAAGAGTATAAAGAATCTTTGGAGAGCACAGTCAAAGGAAACTGGTCTAAAGAGGATGGAGAGTGGCGGGGGATATGAAATTGGAGGACTTGCAAAATGATGGTCTCATTTTGATAAATGTATTCGCATCTTAAAAAATGCGTCATTGGTATGTTCTGAAAGAGCTGTGAATACATTTTTCCATTCACTAAAAAGTATTTCGAAGGAGAGGATAAAGAACTACAAAACTCTACCTGCCTCATCTAGTTTGAGGCTTGTCGAAACATTTAGGAAGAGATGGGGGATCAACAAATGTGCCAAGTTCATTTTAAAAAGTACTCGAAGCTCTATTATTTCCCATTACATATGGTGGGTAAATTATAGGCTGATTACAAATTTACTGCCTACAAATAAATGGATGAAAAAGAACGGTACAAGTATTTGTAGACTTTGTGAGGAGGAAGAGGATGATGATGATATTCATTAATTCATAAAGTGGCCATATTCACAGGATGGTTGGATAAGAATTAAACAAAAAATGCATCATGCAGATTGTTTGAAGATACAACTGAGACTCCAATTCATTTATTGATAGAGTGAGATGTCCTGGAGAGTGGAAGAAGGGAAATGTGGAAGACTCGGCTTAATAAAAAAGAAATTTTACTCTACATTAAAGCCATTAAGAAGACTAGCTATTTTAATGTCGTTTTTTCAATCTGTGTTATTTTTATAGACTGTTATAGCGCCTTGCTTAGGTTTAATTAATTTTTGTTGTAAAAAATGGGATTTAAGTTGATGAAAATATATCAGTCTTAAGGGAATATGTTACACGGGTTGCTGCATTTAATTGGGGTTTCCGTGGCTTGAGGGGGAGATGCCTATCCTGTTTAAGTACCCTTAAGGTATGTAATAGTAAAAAAGAAAAAAAGTAAAAAATTAATCAAAATATATATAAAATATGCAGAAGTAAATGTATTTTTCCTTGCATGAGATGCAACATTAAATAACAATTGGAAGTGAGGCAGTATTATTTATCAACATGAAACCATCATATAAGACAAAAAAAATAACCATGTATATAACAATTTCAATAAATAATATGTATCTAAAAAATTGTACGTCAGCACAAAAGTACTCTAAAATGATTTTTCTTAAAGATGAGTGTAGATTACATTTGTATTCGTTGACAAATTATAGTCAATTTCTATTAATAAATTGCTCTAATGAATTATTTTGAGACCCTGCAAATGACACTTTAAGTTTCAAAAATCATCGTTGAAATGAAATAATTAAATAGTTAATAGATTTGATTAGAAAGGCCATATCAGAGTCAAAGAAGAATCCAAAATCAAATAAAGGTTTTAAACTATAATGAAATGACGCAGATCAATGGACAACACGCTCAAAAAAATTTCGTGAACTTAATGTTCGTAGGTTTGCGTCTCGGTCGTTCTTAAAGAAAAAAATATAATTTATAACTGCCTCAACAACCATAAAAGGCCCCGTTTTAATTTAAAAAAAAAAAAAAAAGGATGTTATCTTTATTCAATGGTTTTTCTGCAGAAACGAAAATTATCCGCGGATCCTGACCCTGTAGATAGGATAATAGATTTGTAGTTAATCACTACATACCTGGTTGGGCTAAAGTTTTGGGACAATTTTTAAAACTTAGAACTCATCTTATACTATTCATGGGCTGAAAAGTCCCGGGCTTAACAATGAACTTTTTTTGTTCCAAATTTGTTTTTTTAAATTATTATTATTTTTATTTGCTTTATGGAGCGGAGTCCTCATGACACTTTTCAAGCCATTGCTTAGCTTGAGCGGTATTTTTTCACCTAAAGAAGCCGTGTAAAATTAAAACACACAATTGTTTTGGAAATAACCAAAGTAGCGTCAAGTAGAGTACAATAGCTTTTTAATATTGCCAATTGTCTTTTGAAGGTACAAACTGAAAATCGGTTAAATATAAAAAAAGAACGATCTATCTTGGAAGCCCGTGTTTTTCAGCTTATATGTAACAACAACTGGATTCTTTTCTCCTTCTAGAATGATCCCAAAGTCTCCTCTTTTTTCACATTAATTTAATAATAAAAGCCCCAAGGAGTGGCTTAAAAATGTAATGTTCAATGCCTTGAAAGTGCACCTGGATCTCTCTATGACAGAGATGATCATAGATGTTTAAAGGTGTATCAAAAAGGCTAGTGGTGTCTCACTAGTTGCCCAAGAAGTAACCCTCCTGACATCAGAAATGGTGAAAAGGTCAATCATTAGTTCAATTGAATTGTTTTATGAACTCTTAGCCTCCCCAATCGTCAGATCTGAATCCTCTGGATTATAATATCTGGTGAAAAAAATAGAGTCATAGGCCTTCAGGATCTGACACAAAATTGAAGACTTAATGGACTCTTTCAATGAGCAATGGACTGTCATATCAGCAAATTACATACATCAAAAGTCCATGAAACAAATTCTTCCGCCGCCTGGAAGCCGTTCTTGCTCTCTATGGTGGTTATACAGGGGCATTCGTCTAAAATTTAATTCTATTTTAGTTGGATCTTTGTTGTCCTACCTGATATATTTCGTTGTTTAACCCCCAACAACTCATTATAAATAACTGTCGAAGGAAACTGTAAATCCAGTCAACTGAGAAATAAGAGTGTCATATCCAAAAGCATAGAACAACGCAGATCCACAATTCTGAAGGTATCTGCCCTTGGAAAATCCCCATAAGTGCTGAGCTGTTACCTCTCAACTGTCCACCAAGTGATAGCGACAGGCACACCAAAAGCTTCTACAAGGTCCAGATCAAGACCAAAATAATTGGTTGAGGCAGTTAAAGGCACCATTGAACCAAAAGAGGGAAGATGGCCATCAATGGCCTTGTGCGTGAATTTGATAGCCGTCAGACCAACATGCACCGCTTTGTGAAATAAGACTTAAACTTTATTTCCTACAAGTGAACTCCTAGTTAGGGGTTGAAGCCTTTGAATCGAGTAAAACGTGTTACCTGATGCAAAATCCTCCTCAACAAGCTTGAAAAGCAAGACTATTTGGCTCCCAACGACCGGGTTGTTCTACAAGAACGTCAGTTGGACACATATGCAGATAAAATTATTAGTACATATGTCAAATTTGACTGCGTAGTTCGTAAGTTTTCATTTTTTGTTTCAAGTAGGTATGACTGATTGACAAATTTGCATTCAGAGGGCACACTTTGTATACTAGTAGTATTGCTCAATATTTGAGTGTTGGGATTAACTATTTTTTACTCTAAATTGTTATTTTGTTGTGATATCTATGACCTTAATTATACATCTCTGGACGATAGACTTGAAGAGAAGAAGAAGGTATCCTTCAGCTTTGTAAAACGTGGTCCACTAAGACTTTAGTTCGAAGGGATTGTAAGGAACTGATAATTATGTACATAAGTGAAGAAAAGGATAAAGGTTTCAACAGTTCATCTGATTAGGTGCCTTACACAAAGTAAGTAAAAAATATGTATAAGCTTCTTTATGCAACAAAGATCGATCTAATCAGCAAAAAAAAATAGTAAAATACCTAAGGGACAGTATTTTTGACTGGACGGCAGCAAAAACTAAATTACTTTGAACGCTTTTTTATTTATGGTTACCTGTCTTGCTGGTTTACAGCTCCACTTTGCATGATCTCATAATAGTAAATAACTTGATCAGTTATATGAAGATCTATAAAACTAGTGTAGATACAGCAATTAAGGCATTCTCGGCACATTTGTGCTACCTAACTGAAGAACTCGTAACATTTTGATCAAGTTAGAAATGACATCAACATATACAAGGTATCGAAATTACTGAGTTTAAGACAAAGACATGACTCAAGATATTCCCTTCCAAATCAAAGAAATATAAAGCAAAAAAAAAAAAGTTAGTATTTAAAAATTGACAAATGATTTTGTGTATTTATATGTGTAAATTAGTTACTAATTTAATTAGAAATATATTATTATATAAAAATGATAATTATTACAAAGGAAAAATTGTTAGAGATTTTTCCTTTTTTTTTTTTCCAGCAAAGTTTAATAATGTTTTCTCTATTTAATAAATGGTATAGGTGGAATCACATATTGCTTGATACAATCAAGGAAAATGAATTGCCGAAAAAAATACAAAACAAGATAATCTTTATTTGATTATAGAAATATGTTACTTTTCAACATTTTTCTTTTAATAAAGCAGATTCTAAAAAAGTTTTGCTTGATAGACGTTTAGAAATTGCGATTGTACTAGAGATAAACGTTAGTCAAATTTGCTAAAATTTTGTGTTTGTGTTCTACTTACCTACTTGTAGTACCAAAATTAGGTTCTTCTGATAATACTAGGGCAACTGCATCACTCTAATACTCATCCCAAAAATTTGAATACAATGCATATAATCGAACAAAATACACCTTTAAAATATATTTATTTGTATGCTATACATAGTGTATGATGTGAAAACAGATATTGAATATTTCTTGATTTTTATTCAATATGCTGACACACCACAAGCTATATTGTGTTTTTTTTTATAATTTTGCCTATATTTTTATGTATTAACGCCTATTTTTATACAATTATAAACTCATTAATTTCTTATAATTTATCAAATTATAGATACCACAGCATATTTGAACATTTTTATAAATATAGATTTTTAATGTCCTCTTTAATTATATACATAAACTATTTTAATTTTCCTACAAAATTACAATAACAAATTTTTTCTTTTAAATCCCTCTCATAACTCAAGAAAGCTCTATATCTGTGAATGATGAAGATTTTGAGAATCGAATACTACGAAAACTGAGCCGACAATAAATATTGGAATTCTATTGTTTTTAAAAGTATTTCATTCAATATCAAAATGGTGTATTTTCATTCTCCAAAAGCGGATGGACCTTAACAATACTCAGAACGTCCTTTTGATTTAGTATACGGCCTTTTCATGTCCACCAATTGCAAAGAGAGCAATTCTTAAAGAAAAAAGCGACTTAATAGCTATGTTTCATTATATCTATATACAAGTTGTTAAAAGACCAAGTTGTTAGGAAGTTATAACTAAAGAAATTATATAAAACAAAGGAAGACTTTAGCTTTTAATTGTATTTAAATGTGGCTTATGATAGGATAAGATCTAACTTTCCAGATGTCTTCAATTTGATGTGTAGCCCAGAGTATCATTATGAAAGCGGTTCTATGTTTTCAAATGACTCTTAAACAAAAATATATTGACAAAAAATATTTTTTCCGAAATTACGAGACTCAACGGGATAAGAGGAGCAAAATAGAAACAGAATATAAACTTTCCATTATATTAATCTACCGGGACTGTTTTCTAATATAAAGCGTAGTAAAAATAAATAAATCATTTTAATGATTAATTTTTTTATGAATGTTTATCTTCCTTGTAATCACAGCAATCCTTATATGACAGTCAGACTCGATGAATTAAATTATTTATCTAAATTTTCGACAATTTACCTTCCAGAGTATAATGAATAATTACCGGAAAGAAATCTACGAAATCAAAATTGCTCGTGATTAGTTGTTACATAAACAGAACCATAAACACTATTCACATTTTAAGCCGCAAGACTTCCCTTTTTGCCTCAATCAAAGAAAAACTGTAAAACATCACGTATTTTCTCTGTATTGGTGTTCATCTTTGACATGCGTTAAAACAATACAAAGTGAAACAATCACAAAACTCTTAAAAATGTCTTAATCTTGTGGTAGGTACTGAATCCTACCATTTTCGTATCAATATTCACCGAACCCTTCTTAATTGGTTAAATGGAGTGCGTCATCACAAATCATGTGTGTTTGTACCTCTGCCGAATCCCAGATACTGACTCACCTAGCTCCAAGGGTACGGATCTATTGTATACCGATAACTTTTATGGAACATGCACCACATTACTAAATCCATCAATTGAAACATTACATGGATTATTTTTTACTACATCTATTATTTTGGTCTCCTTCATCAAAGTGCAACAAGAGATCTTGTACTTCAAAACAATAGCATCATAAGATATCAATTTCATTATACAAATATGACACGGAAAATGTTTGTTGCCAATATCCTGACCTCTCTAAAAATTGGATTCTTACTTATCTTTCTAGAATATCAAATATATGAACATTTACTGCGTAACTGCCGATACTGGACAGAGTCCACCTGATGTTTTAAACTGTCCAGTATTGGGTCGATGAGAATGTACTCTTTTGGCGAACCAATTTGAATTCCCTATAATCCAGACGTATAACCCTGGAGCATGTTTCTTTGGCCAACCCCCCAGTCACAAACTTGGATAGGACCTCACAAGAATATCAAGTATATGAAATAGGCTCTTCTGCCTACGTTCTGAAGACCAATTAGAGGTCGAAGGTGGTCAATATTGGTTAATAAACTGAAAAGTTATAAGATCTTATTTATTAATTTAAAATAAGTGTATATTTTTTTATTATTAACACTCTGTATAGATGATAAAAGCGACCTCCACTCCATAACAAATTTGTCTCTCAAAACATGAGTTTTCAAGATTTCAATATTAAACTTTTTGATATGTAAGGAAATAGTTGACCGACACAATTTTTTTTAAATTATATTGGTCATTAATTTTAAAAAGGTTAAATTAGTCGTATTTATCGGTACCCCAAAGGTGTCCTAAATATCAAAGCGGCATGTATGAAGCATAATTTCTTATATGCACAAGTGGAATAATTTTGTTTACAATACAACCCCATTTGGTATGGAACTATACTCGTATTATAATTATTAATTATAATATAAAAATGTTTAGTAACAAATAATACTACTACAAATAGTAAAAACTTTTTTGCTAAGAAAAACAGAAAATGAAAAAATCAAGTTCATCAAAGAAAGGAACAAGATAATCGATCTTTTTCTCTAAAATAAAAATAATTTCTTCTAATTAAAAAGACAGCAAGAATTGTATGGAGGGAGAACAACTAGTGTGTACTCAATTAAATCTTAAAAGAGGAAGAAAACCTTTATTACTCCAGCAGTTGCATCAGCTCTTGATCGCACAAAAGTGACTAATAAAAAAGCTGTTTTTATATTAGTAGAAACAGTCAAGAGTATGGAGGAAAGCATTAATGAGTTTACTCTTAACCAAAGTACTATTCGTAGTAAGAGAATTGAATACTGATCAAAAAAAATTCGGAACAATTTCCAATGTAACACTCCTCTGATAATCCATAGGGATGGAAAAAATGATGTCCAATCTAATTGGAAAAGATATGGTCAATAATCTTCCGATCATAACTTTTTGAAGAGAATTTTCCAAATGACTTTGTGTTCCAAAGCTTCCATTTGGTACAGGTAGAGCGCAAGCTAATGTAATTTTTCAACCCGTTCAAGATTGGGGGAGTAGCAGACACAATTAAGCTATATGTTCTGATAAAACTAGCCCAAACTCAAGTAGAAAAGCTGAAATTTGTATTTTATTAGAGAAAATGCTTGATAACAAGTTATAACCCTTTACATGTAGGCACTACATTATGGAATAAATAAGTAAATCAGTTGTTTATGCATGCATGGGAGATACCACTTCTACTGAGGTTCAACTCTTCAAAAATGTGGAAAACTATAGACAAAACTAATTAAGTTCCTGGAACTATAAATAATGAAATAGCACTGAAGATATACGACAAGAAATTCTCAATTTTTGGCACTTCCAATAATATTTCTTGAGGGTACTCCAAAACGTGGAATAAAATTTTATTTCTCCGGGTCCAATACATCAGGCTTATTGGTTGTTTAAAGTATTGTACAGTTTAAAAATTGGATTATTTTAGTAACCATTTAAATTAACATCTAAAGAAGAACAAGGATTGCGGGATATTTGTATCTTTATTGTACAAATATATATAAAAGCATGGATCGCTTCTTTTATTACATACACCAAAGGAACTTTTCTTTATTTTTAGCAGCTCATAAATCCACTATTAACATTTTATATTCCCTATTATAATTTTAGATTTTAGCACTTTTTAGTGTATAATAATTATTGGAAATAATTTTATTGTATTTTTATTATCCCTAAAAATCAATTTAATCATATTAGCATAGTTTAAATTTGACGTAATACTTCTATGGGATATTAAAAAAAAAATAGCTGGGTTCTACAACTTTCTTAAAAGTGAAGAAATACTAACTTTTTGTATTGTTTAATAAATCAAACTTATTTTAAAACTTATCATAATCTCATTAAGAAATAACTTTTAAATATTTTTGTAAATTCAATTATACATATAAACTAATTAAAAGTGACAAAATTTTTAAGGAATAATTTATCAAATCCATACATTTCGTGTGTTATCATAAAAAAATCTTGAAAAAAATAGAGAAAAGGAGAAAATCCTAATTTATTTTTACTCCATACATATATACGGAGAGCAAGGTAAAATCGTGGACTTTTTGAAAAGGTACCATTAAGGTAAACTTTTGCAAGAATTAAAAGAGTACAATATTTAGGCTTTAACAGAAACTTATTTATTGATGATCAATTCTATTTTTGAAAATGATTTCCTTTGGGTCCTACAATGCCTTAATGGCACTCTACTACTTTTTGACGGAGGTCTTGGAACTATCCACCAACTGATGTTCAATGGAGACCTTAGGGTCATCCAAATTTGAGTGAGGGGTAGCACAGTCGCATTTCTCGAATAAGTCCTAAATGGAATAGTCGA
This sequence comes from Lepeophtheirus salmonis, assembly GCF_016086655.4. NCBI lineage: Eukaryota > Metazoa > Arthropoda > Copepoda > Siphonostomatoida > Caligidae > Lepeophtheirus > Lepeophtheirus salmonis. The sequence goes on along the minus strand of NC_052135.2, from coordinate 5,388,727 downwards.
GGGGAACAGTCAATGGAGGAGCATGGGCAAACCAACATTAATGGTTTAACAATTTCTGGTCTCGCTTTACCAAGTTGGCATTTGTTGCTATTGAACAAGTTGCCGATCTCATCGTATATAAAAGGCCTTCCCAAATTCTTCGCCTAACTCCTCACAGTCCAATATATGGCATTGAGAGTCTTGGTATGCTGACTCTCAATCGGCTTGGCCAAATTTCCGGTGATTGCCGTATCCACGTCCTCCGTGATCTCAATTTTTTAGCACTCCAGGGTACCTCTCAAAGCTTTGACCTGAAGCCAACATACTTTTAATTTCGTAACCTCTTTCTACTCAAATTTACTTTTTTTTTTTCAATTTTGACTTTCTCTGTCTGACCAATATTCTTTTTTTCTACATTGCCTTCGAACTAAACCTTATTCCTATTTTTTAATCATTTTAGGTTGGGGGTATCAACCAAACGGATTTTTGCTAAAAAGACTCCCAAGGTACCAAACGACCTTCATGACCTCTCAACCACCCATTTATACCTCGAAAGTTTTCATGTATCACCAGATCCCAAAAAGTGATGAAACCCACTACCGTCAGATAAGTTATCTTCAATGGCTACTCCCAAAACCTCAACATATACAAGGTATCGAAATTACTGAGTTTAAGACAAAGACATGACTCAAGATATTCCCTTCCAAATCAAAGAAATATAAAGCAAAAAAAAAAAAGTTAGTATTTAAAAATTGACAAATGATTTTGTGTATTTATATGTGTAAATTAGTTACTAATTTAATTAGAAATATATTATTATATAAAAATGATAATTATTACAAAGGAAAAATTGTTAAGAGATTTTTCCTCTTTTTTTTTTTCCAGCAAAGTTTAATAATGTTTTCTCTATTTAATAAATGGTATAGGTGGAATCACCTATATTCCTTGATACAATCAAGGAAAATGAATTGCCGAAAAAAATACAAAACAAGATAATCTTTATTTGATTATAGAAATATGTTACTTTTCAACATTTTTTTTTTAATAAAGCAGATTCTAAAAAAGTTTTGCTTGATAGACGTTTAGAAATTGCGATTGTACTAGAGATAAACGTTAGTCAAATTTGCTAAAATTTTGTGTTTGTGTTCTACTTACTTACTTGTAGTACCAAAATTAGGTTCTTCTGATAATACTAGGGCAACTGCATCACTCTAATACTCATCCCAAAAATTTGAATACAATGCATATAATGGAACAAAATACACCTTTAAAATATATTTATTTGTATGCTATACATAGTGTATGATGTGAAAACAGATATTGAATATTTCTTGATTTTTATTCAATATGCTGACACACCACAAGCTATATTGTGTTTTTTTTTATAATTTTGCCTATATTTTTATGTATTAACGCCTATTTTTATACAATTATAAACTCATTAATTTCTTATAATTTATCAAATTATAGATACCACAGCATATTTGAACATTTTTATAAATATACACATTTTTAATGTCCTCTTTAATTATATACATAAACTATTTTAATTTTCCAACAAAAATTTTAAAAAAATCCCTCTCATAACTCAAGAAAGCTCTATATCTGTGAATGATGAAGATTTTGAGAATCGAATACTACGAAAACTGAGCCGACAATAAATATTGGAATTCTATTGTTTTTAAAGTATTTCATTCAATATCAAAATGGTGTATTTTCATTCTCCAAAAGCGGATGGACCTTAACAATACTCAGAACGTCCTTTTGATTTAGTATACGGCCTTTTCATGTCCACCAATTGCAAAGAGAGCAATTCTTAAAGAAAAAAGCGACTTAATAGCTATGTTTCATTATATCTATATACAAGTTGTTAAAAGACCAAGTTAGGAAGTTATAACTAAAGAAATTATATAAAACAAAGGAAGACTTTAGCTTTTAATTGTATTTAAATGTGGCTTATGATAGGATAAGATCTAACTTTCCAGATGCCTTCAATCTGATGTGTAGCCCAGAGTATCATTATGAAAGCGGTTCTATGTTTTTAAATGACTCTTAAACAAAAGTATATTGACAAAAAATATTTTTTCCGAAATTAGGAGACTCAACGGGATAAGAGGAGCAAAATAGAAACAGAATATAAACTTTCCATTATATTAATCTACTGGGACTGTTTTCTAATATAAAGCGTAGTAAAAATAAATCAATCATTTTAATGATTAATTTTTTTATGAATGTTTATCTTCCTTGTAATCACAGCAATCCTTATATGACAGTCAGACTCGATGAATTAAATTATTTATCTAAATTTTCGACAATTTACCTTCCAGAGTATAATGAATAATTACCGGAAAGAAATCTACGAAATCAAAATTGCTTGTGATTAGTTGTTACATAATCAGGACCATAAACACTATTCACATTTTAAGCCGCAAGACTTCCCTTTTTGCCTCAATCAAAGAAAAACTGTAAAGCATCACGTATTTTCTCTGTATTGGTGTTCATCTTTGACATGCATTAAAACAATACAGAGTGAAACAATCACAAAACTCTTAAAAATGTCTTAATCTTGTGGTAGGTACTGAATCCTACCATTTTCGTATCAATATTCACCGAACCCTTCTTAATTGGTTAAATGGAGTGCGTCATCACAAATCATGTGTGTTTGTACCTCTGCCGAATCCCAGATACTGACTCACCTAGCTCCAAGGGTACGGATCTATTGTATACCGATAACTTTTATGGAACATGCACCACATTACTAAATCCATCAATTGAAACATTACATGGATTATTTTTTACTACATCTATTATTTTGGTCTCCTTCATCAAAGTGCAACAAGAGATCTTGTACTTCAAAACAATAGCATCATAAGATATCAATTTCATTATACAAATATGACACGGAAAATGTTTGTTGCCAATATCTCTGACCTCTCTAAAAATTGGATTCTTACTTATCTTTCTAGAATATCAAATATATGAACATTTACTGCGTAACTGCCGATACTGGACAGAGTCCACCTGATGTTTTAAACTGTCCAGTATTGGGTCGATGAGAATGTACTCTTTTGGCGAACCAATTTGAATTCCCTATCATCCAGACGTATAACCCTGGAGCATGTTTCTTTGGCCAACCCCCCAGTCACAAACTTGGATAGGACCTCACAAGAATATCAAGTATATGAAATAGGCTCTTCTGCCTACGTTCTGAAGACCAATTAGAGGTCAATATTGGTTAATAAACTGAAAAGTTATAAGATCTTATTTATTAATTTAAAATAAGTGTATATTTTTTTTATTATTAACACTCTGTATAGATGATAAAAGCGACCTCCACTCCAAAACAAATTTGTCTCTCAAAACATGAGTTTTCAAGATTTCAATATTAAACTTTTTGATGTGTAAGGAAATAGTTGACCGACACAATTTTTTTAAATTATATTGGTCATTAATTTTAAAAAGGTTAAATTAGTCATATTTATCGGTACCCCAAAGGTGTCCTAAATATCAATGCGGCATGTATGAAGCATAATTTCTTATATGCACAAGTGGAATAATTTTGTTTACAATACAACCCCATTTGGTATGGAACTATACTCGTATTATAATTATTAATTATAATATAAAAATGTTTAGTAACAAAATAATACTACAAATAGTAAACATTTTTTTGCTAAGAAAAACAGAAAATGAAAAAATCAAGTTCATCAAAGAAAGGAACAAGATAATCGATCTTTTTCTCTAAAATAAAAATAATTTCTTCTAATTAAAAAGACAGCAAGAATTGTATGGAGGGAGAACAATTAGTGTGTACTCAATTAAATCTTAAAAGAGGAAGAAAACCTTTATTACTCCAGCAGTTGCATCAGCTCTTGATCGCACAAAAGTGACTAATAAAAAAGCTGTTTTTATATTAGTAGAAACAGTCAAGAGTATGGAGGAAAGCATTAATGAGTTTACTCTTAACCAAAGTACTATTCGTAGTAAGAGAATTGAATACTGATCAAAAAATATTCGGAACAATTTCCAATGTAACACTCCTCTGATAATCCATAGGGATGGAAAAAATGATGTCCAATCTAATTGGAAAAGATATGGTCAATAATCTTCCGATCATAACTTTTTGAAGAGAATTTTCCAAATGACTTTGTGTTCCAAAGCTTCCATTTGGTACAGGTAGAGCGCAAGGTAATGTAATTTTTCAACCCGTTCAAGATTGGGGAGTAGCAGACACAATTAAGCTATATGTTCTGATAAAACTAGCCCAAACTCAAGTAGAAAAGCTGAAACTCGTGTTTTATTAGAGAAAATGCTTGATAAAAAGTTATAACCCTTTGCATGTAGGCACTACATTATGGAATAAATAAGTAAATCAGTTGTTTATGCATGCATGGGAGATACCACTTCTACTGAGGTTCAACTCTTCAAAAATGTGGAAAACTATAGACAAAACTAATTAAGTTCCTGGAACTATAAATAATGAAATAGCACTGAAGATATACGACAAGAAATTCTCAATTTTTGGCACTTCCAATAATATTTCTTGAGGGTACTCCAAAACGTGGAATAAAATTTTATTTCTCCGGGTCCAATACATCAGGCTTATTGGTTGTTTAAAGTATTGTACAGTTTAAAAATTGGATTATTTTAGTAACCATTTAAATTAACATCTAAAGAAGAACAAGGATTGCGGGATATTTGTATCTTTATTGTACAAATATATATAAAAGCATGGATCGCTTCTTTTATTACATACACCAAAGGAACTTTTCTTTATTTTTAGCAGCTCATAAACCCACTATTAACATTTTATATTCCCTATTATAATTTTAGATTTCAGCACTTTTTAGTGTATAATAATTATTGGAAATAATTTTATTGTATTTTTATTATCCCTAAAAATCAATTTAATCATATTAGCATAGTTTAAATTTGACGTAATACTTCTATGGGATATTAAAAAAAAAATAGCTGGGTTCTACAACTTTCTTAAAAGTGAAGAAATACTAACTTTTTTATTCTTTAATAAATCAAACTTATTTTAAAACTTATCTTAATCTCATTAAGAAATCACTTTTAAACATTTATGCAAATTCAATTATACACATAAACTATTTAAAAGTGCAAAAATTTTAAGGAATAATTTATCAAATCCATATATTTCGTGTGCCATCATAAAAAAATCGAGAAAAGGAGAAAATCCTAATTTATTTTTACTCCATACATATATACGGAGAGCAAGGTAAAATCGTGGACTTTCTTTTGAAAAGGTACCATTAAGGTAAACTTTTGCAAGAATTAAAAAGAGTACAATATTTAGGCTTTAACAGAAACTTATTTATTGATGATCAATTCTATTTTTGAAAATGATTTCCTTTGGGTCCTACAATGCCTTAATGGCACTCTACTACTTTTTGACGGAGGTCTTGGAACTAGCCACCAACTGATGTTCAATGGAGACCTTAGGGTCATCCAAATTTGAGTGAGGAGTAGCACAGTCTGCATTTCTCGAATAAGTCCTAAATGGAATAGTCGAGGGGAACAGTCAATGGAGGAGCATGGGCAAACCAACATTAATGGTTTAACAATTTCTGGTCTCGCTTTACCAAGTTGGCATTTGTTGCTATTGAACGAGTTGCCGATCTCATCGTATATAAAAGGCCTTCCCAAATTCTTCGCATAACTCCTCACAGTCCAATATATGGCATTGAGAGTCTTGGTATGCTGACTCATCGACTTGGCCAAATTTCCGGTGATTGCCGTATCCACGTCCTCCGTGATCTCGATTTTTGGCGTACCACTCCAGGGTACCTCTCAAAGCTTTGACCTGAAGCCAACATACTTTTAATTTCGTATAAAAGACTCCCAAGGTACCAAACGACCTTCATGACCTCCTCTACACTCAGTTATGCGTGGAGCAAATCCAATACCCTTTCCCTTTTCGCATCCATACTGACAATTGTTGAAAGTTTTTTTATATTTATTAACCGGAATAGCACCTATTATTGGTAAGACAACCTTACATTTTAAAGCGGAGTAAGGAACTCTCAAAAACCCACAGTTTTACTGTGTGCTGTTAAATATTGGGATGTTAGAAGGGCCAAAAAATGGATGGCTCCATATATTTTATGATATTATTTTTCCAGGTGTTGCAACATTTACTAGATAGAAATTTCCCACCAGAGACATCCCCCCTATATAAAAACAGTAATACCTCTCAACCACCCATTTATACCCCGAAAGTTTTCATGTATCACCAGATCCCAAAAAGTGATGAAACCCACTACCGTCAGATAAGTTATCTTCAATGGCTACTCCCAAAACCTCAATTTATATCCATGCTTTCAGGTACTGCCAATTCCCAAAATGAGATGAAAACTCAGAAGACCCTTATTTCATATTCTACGGTCAACGTTTTGACTGTTTGATATTTTGTCAATTCGAGGTTCTGTTGGTCAACGTTTTGTCCACGCAGCATATTTCATATACATGTTAAAGTCAATTATTCATTTTGTTATTGTTACGAGTTAAGATACCTAAGAATTGACTTGATTTGATTGAAGATACTATTTTTATTGTGACAATCAATTTAAGCTACTTTAATTGTAATTTGAAAACCTTCAAAGGGTTAATAAGAATAATTTATTAATAGGAATTGATGATAATTTGTCAATGAATCCACATATTATCCACATTCAATTCTGAAAAAAAAATCATTCTTGTTTGATTTTGGAATGACGGGCCAAACATGTGGTTTGACATTAATATATTTAATAATGCTTATAAAACAAAGAGCAAAAGTCATACTATTTTCTTTTATCCCTAAATATAGTTGACCTCCCATTAAATATAATTAATGTATGACGTTTTTCATCTTCTTTGTTACATTTAATTCATTAAGAAAGGTCTAGAGTTTATAAAAAAAAGTAAAAATAAGAAGGGTTTTTTTCCTTTTGTCATATAAATATATATTGTATAATTAGAAATTTTATATGTGTTGGAATAGAGAGAGACTTGAATTCAATTCTATCTTTCCCAGATCCTGAAGCTCCGATTCCACCTGGTTATGAGTCTATAAGTCTTCACCTCGACGGTAAGGGCAATTCAGGATGCTTTCTCCCCAGCGGAAAGTCTGTTGTTAGAACGCTTCCGGCTCTCTGATATGAAACAAGGAATATGGGAGCCTGTGGATGATTACATTACTCGGTTGCGTGGCCAGGCAAAGTTTGATTGCTTTGCGTGTGGGAGTTGCAAAGTGTTATGTATTTAATATCTCCTTACATGTTTTTATCTTCTTCGTCTATGTATTATAAGTACTGTGTTTTACGTGTTATAAATAGTATCGTCTTTTGTAAATATATTAGAGTATAGTTAGAATACACATGATCTAGTGTTACATTATTCCTCCACGTGAATTCTTCTCCTCATTTCTCTCGGTCATCCTGGATCTCTCCTATTATAAATAAGTTTGTGTCTCTCCCTCGTCAAGACGCAACATTGGCGACGAGGATGGGATGGAAAATATTATATTTAGTGAAAATCGTGGAACTCACCTGGATTTGCCGGATGAGATGGGAGTGCTTGAAATTACTTCTGGCACAGTGAAAGTAACTAGATTGCCATCGACTCGATGTCGCTTTGTGAAGAGATATAAGAAATCGTTTGTGTATAGTTCCCCTTTTCACCTTGGTGGAAAGGAAATTATTACTAAGGACATTACGGACAAGATTAAGAGTCTGGGGTTCTCCGAAAATGTGGCCCCGGTTGTTAGGAAAAGTAAGAAAGTTGGGAGTCTTAAAACCCAGCTTATGGAAGCGGGTGCTAGCCTAGAGGAAGAAGAAAGGAACGATGTTGAATGCATCGATGGAGGATGTGAGTTAGACCAGATGGAGAATACCAGTGTTGTTTCAACTTCTGGTGCCACTAGTTTGAGTTTAACTCCTGTGGAGTCAACGACTGTAAACGTGTTTAAGGCCCTCGAATGTTCAGAGTTAGAGTCAACCATATCGGAAGTCTCTAACTCTTCTTTCGACAAGGGTCTGAGGTTAACTTTGTCGGATGATGATGTTCTGGATAACGAAAATCGCGTTTATGCACTTGATAGTAGCATTTATAATACTAGGGGATTCTTTTTGACCCTGGTACGTGGCCTGAGACTTTGAATTATGTGAAGTGGTTCTACGCTGATACGTGGGATTCTCTCTCAGATAAATTCAATCAAGCTTTTGGAGGAGATTCGGCGTCAGTTGACTTTAGATGGGTTGGCATGATGGCCGAAGGTATTAAATGTAATGGTTCAATTTCAGTGAGGAGGGTTTTATTGTCGTTACGTTCAGACGACCCCGTCTCCGTGTTCCTGAGCAACGTTAGTTGGAAATGTACGCCATCTTCAAAACATGTAAGGAGATATTAAATACATAACACAAAGTTTCGTTCGAAGACGAAATTATTATCTACGTGGTGGTTAAGAACACGTCGTCCCCACGGCTCTGCCGAACTGTCTTCAAGAGAGGTACCACAAAATTGGCAGACGTGTTGCCATTAGCCAGAGCATTGGAAGCCTCCATCAGCCACGCCAAAGAAATTGGATCGAGTGAAACTGTAATGGCATCTGAGTATAAGGGGCCAAAAGGTCTCCGTCACTCGAAAGGGACATGGTAGACGTAAAAGGCAAATCCAAAGATGGACAGAGGGAACTGCAAGTTTTGTGGAAGAAGCCACGTCTTCCAGAAGACAAAATGCCCTGCGTTTGGCAAGGAGTGCCCCAGATGTGGGAAGATGGGCCATTTTAGAGTATGCTGTCCGTCATCTTCACCGTCTAGTTCTTCCATCTCTTTCCAGTTGAATGATGGAGTAGGGGATAGGGCCTATACCTGCCTGAGGATAAGTGGAAGAAGAGCTAAACTGTTACTCGACCTTGGATCGAACGTGAATATCTTACCAAAACATCTGGTGGATATGTCAAAGGTGATCAAGAATACGGGTCCAATAGAGGTTTTCGGTGGGGGAAAGGTCAAGACTCTGGGCTCTATCAGGTTGTTGGTTGTAATAAATGGTTCTGACCCGGTGGTTCGTAAGTTTGTTGTATCTCCAATTGAGAAGCCAATCCTGGGTTTTCGTGATTGCATAGATTTCGGGTTGGTGAAGTTGAGCAATTCCACCAACGCATGTACGGCTGGCGCTTATATGGAATCCCATGTGGAAATTCTAAAGAAGAAGTATAATATTATATTCAACTATCCTCTGTGTTTGGACGATCCCACAGAAGTATTAGAATGTAAAGCTATCTCTAGCTCATGCTCTTCTGAATCGTCCCTCCTGTCCGCGTTACAGGAGGATCAAAAGCTTTGCAGTACTGTGGAGACCGCTAAACGGGTTTATGGGACAGTACCATCCTCAGGGCCTACTCACAAAGGAAGAATTGTTTGCCCCTCAAGAACGGATTGTTGTTTAAGGGTGTCTGCCTCATCGTCCCTCTTCCCTTGAGAAGAAAGTTTATGGAAGAGTTGCATTTGATGCATCGGGCGTTGTAAAGATGAAGTCTGTGGCTCGAAGTGTGATTTGGTGGCCCGGCTTCAATAATGATGTTGAGGATTTTGTATCAGCGTGTCGCACATGTCAGGAGAGTGCTCCAGCCCCGGCGTCACAATTCACTCCCTTCTCGCCTACAAATGTATGGGAGAGAGTCCACGTGGATTATGGAATGATAAAGGGGAAAGATTTTTTAATACTAATGGACGCTGGGTCCAAGTGGATAGAAGCGGCGTACATGACAAATACATCGTCAGAGGCTACGCTAAGGCAACTTGTTGCATGGTTTTCACGTTTTAAATTCCTGGAGAAAATACATTCAGACAATGGCTCACAATTCACAATTGATGTTTTCAAAGCAAAGATGTCCGAATGGGGGGTAACCCATTCCTTCTCTCCCCCATATCATCCGCAGTCCAATGGGCAAGCTGAAAGAGGAGTAAGGATTATTAAAAATGGAATCCTGAAGAATATAGGAACATCACTTGAGGAAATCTTGTTTGCCTACAGGGCAACGCCTTTAGAATGTGGGAGCATCCCAGCTGAGCTGTTGGGCACACACCGTATTCGTATGCGATTGGATGGATATCTTCCGCCTCCTCCTCCTTATCCTCCTCCTCCATCATCACGAACGAAAGAGTTTAAAATCAAAATGGCCGTGTGGTGCCGTTGGTACAGCCTTTGCAAGCCCAAATGGGTAGCTGGAGTGATACAAAGGAAGATTGGGGATGTGCTGTGGTATCTTCAGACCCCACAAGGAATGGTTAAAAGACACATTAATCAACTTCGTCCTCGAGTACAAGTTGAATGAGGGGTGGTGTTATGTATTGTCTTTTTTATACTTCTAGATCATGACGTAGGGATTTGTTTTAAATAGATAGCAATGTACCTTTTGTTTTACGCGTTGATATATTTTAAAAGTTATATCTATGTACATCCTTTTAAGTGTAATCCCTTATAGAATATATGTTTAGTGTATGATTGCACCCCCAATCCAAAGGTTTTCTTATTGGCTTTACTCCGGTCCGTTACTTCCGTCTGTTGGTGGTGTTCGTAGAACATTACATGTGGTCCCTGTGGTGTAAAGATGTTTAATGTTGTTATGCTTTCAGAAAGAGAGATAAATCTTCGTTTATTTCATATTTATTGACATAAAATATACAAAACAACATGATGTTTAGGTCCAGAAATAGAAGTTATTTATCGAAAGACAAAATACGGTGTTCACAAAAAAGAAATAACAACTTAGTTCATTAAAAAATTGGAAAATAATTGTCCCTTTTCAATTCATATAAACAATGCGTTTCATTGTGAGCAGTTTTATTGCTTCATTTAATTTCAAAAAGTATCTTCCTTTTTACCATAGAGAACGGTTATGTGTGAACCCTCTTGTGATTATGTCAGTAGTAATATTAGTTATTGTCATCGAATAGTAGTAAATTAAATTTTTTTTAGAAGAAAGCAAAAGTTAATTTTAGCTTACGAGCTTTTTGATAATAATATACAAAGTGCCACTAACACAATTTAAAAAAAAGATTTTCTCCCGAACTAAATTATCCACTTTTCATAAAAATCAATACTAAATGAAAGCTCAATCAAGACAAAAAAATAATATTATTTAATATAATCGCCTGTAGCGTCAGTAACAGTTTCGACTCTATCTCGAATATAGAATCAGATCTTGGTAACAGTCCCCTTGGCAGATTGCAGAATTCCTCTAGGATTCCGGACATCAGCTCAAATTTTGTGAAATTGTCTAATTTTGAGGGTGAAACGGATATACTATGGTATTTACCGGGTGTCCCGAAAGTCTTGACCGGTACCTTCGATGGCTTTTTTCGAGGTTTCAGAGACTTTTTTACGTAAACGTTGCGAACATTTCGAAATTAATAATTGTTTATGACATGGAGGCTAAAAGACATGAAGTAGCTGCTCTGCTTCGTGCAGGAATCAGCCACAAGGAGATCTCTGAGGCCACCAGCATGTCCACCAGCACCATTGGCAGGATCAAGAGGAGGTTGGATAAGGGGGAAGACCTTGAATACAAGCCTCGAAGTAGGAGACCTGTCTTAAAGGCCACTAAGAAGAAGATCAGGGCTCAGATCAAAATAAACCCTCTTCTAAGCATCAGAATAATTGCCAAGAAGAACAACATGGGGAACAGCACTGCTGCCAACATTGTCAAGGACATTGGGGGGGGGAAGTCCTTGTTCCGCACCACCCGTCCCATGTTGTCCATGGTCAATATGGAGGCCAGATACATCCGATGCAAGAAGATTTTGAACAACATGAAAAGCAATGGGGAAATAATTCTCATTTTTTCAGAAGAGAAAACTTTAACAGTGGATCCAGTCTTTAACCACAAAAATGATCGCTACATTAGCCTTAATGGTTATGTGGGATCTGAAAAATATGTCTCCATGACCAAGCACCCAGCCAGCATCATGATGCTTGGAGTTGTTGGCTCAGATGGTAAAACCATGCATCCAGTCTTCTTCCGAGAGGGCTACAGGCTCACCTCACAGGACTACATCAAGGTGCTCAAGACCAAGGTGGTCCCATGGATCAGGAAGGAGTATCCTGACAAAAGGGTGTGTTTCCAGCAGGATGGGGCACCCGCACACACAGCCAAGAACACCCAGAAGTGGTTCAAGGAGAATGTGGAATTCTGGCCTAAGGATTTCTGGCCCCTCCTCCCCCGACCTGAACCCCTTGGATTTCAGCAACTGGGCGCACATTGAGAGACAGGCTTGCAAAAAACGCCACAGCAGTACCAAAGCCCTCAAGGCCAGTATCACCCAGGCCTGGGCCAAGATGGACCCCACCTACATCAAGAACACCTGCTCCTCCTTCCATCCCCGTGTTGTGGCTGTTATGGTAGCTAAAGGCCAAATTGTTAAAAATATATTATAGATTATAACCAAGCAAAGTTTTTTTATTCAAAACATTTCTCTGTATCTCTACTTTTAGTCCTTGTAGATCTTAATGAAGTTGTAAGTTAGAAATCACTCAGGACTTTCCGGACACCCGGTACATAGTAGACGATTGGGTTGCCCTGAAAACTGGAAGAACAGAATCAGTTCATTGTTGAGAGGAATTAATGACGGGGAAATAAAATCAGAGCTTTTGGGATCAATAGTGTGTTTTATCTATACTTTTTGTCCAAAAACTACGCAAAATCATCAAAAAAGGCATTCTGGAAAAAAATTAAGGCCGATGAAGCAGGGTATAGGACATACTTAGATCCCTTAAAAGTGATTTTCGAGCTTCTCACATCTTAAAGCATTGGAAAAAATGAACAAATTTAACCAGAAAAATAATTTACATAAAGGCTCTATTTAATAAAAAACTTATTGGTACAAGATTTTAGTTGTTCGAAATCTGAAGTAAACTTTGGCATGCATAGGGATGGGAATTTCGTAAAGTACAAGAATAAGGTGAAGGCAAGACTCGTCATTTTATTGAAATAAGAGGGGCTGGCATCAGGGTAGTAGGGGGCCCCAAAAATGTCAAAAAAGAGTCCAAAAGACTCATTCAAAAGAGTCTTTCAACGGAGGAGATGTGTTTCTTTTATTGATCGTGTCAAAAGAGGCCTTTCCACCCACTTTTTTGGAAACTCTCTGGCCAGTCTGGTGTAAAACCCAAATATCTTTTGCATGGGTCCTCACGGACTTCCAATGATTGGCCTGGACTGTTTTCTTGAACTCATCCAAGTCGAGTATGGCCTTTTTCACAGAGCCCTTCCTCCACTCCAACGTTCCGGACTTGCTGACGACATCGACGGTTGTCCTGGAGACGCCCAACTGCTTAGATTGCAAGAATGGAAATTCGGCAATCACGTTCAAGAGACGACTTCTCTACTTGTACGTAAGCTAAATAGTTCAGTTGGGGTTTGTTTTGTAATTAATTGTTTATGGAAATATGAATTAATTTCAATAACTCGCCATTAATTCATTATTGAATTAGTAAGTGTTCAGATTTCAATTGACCATCCGGTTATTAAATAGATATATCTTGTACCCAGTGTGAAAACATATTAACTTGGCAAAACATAAAAGTGCACTCGGTAAAATGAAAAAACTCCCCCTAAAATTAAGTTAAGAAATGTATCTTGTTGCAAAGTAATAATCTATTATGCATTTTTTTACGTTTTGCATTAGGTTGTCTTTGACCTTTGAGCTTCACCTCTGAAAATGTAATGGTTTTTCAAAGTGATCATGTTGAATCTTCGTACCAACTTTGATCAAAATCGATTTTTTTAGACATAACAAAAAAAAAAAAAAACAGAGTCAAAATCAAAAACTTTGTTGTAGAGGTAATGAGTCGGATAAGCTTTTGGGGTGTGCCACAGATATAAATTTTGATGGAGCGTGCGTCAAAGATGAACACCAGCAAATATAACTACGTTATATTTTACAGTTTCTCTTCGAACAAGGTGAAAACACAAGCCAGGTGGCTGAAAATGTAAACATTTTTCCTCCTACAGTAACTGTAACCCGCAAATGTCGAAAATGTGGTTAAAACAATGGAAATTGTCTCGTCCGATCGTTATGTGAGCACTGTTTTGATTGCCAAAGAAATAAATAATTTTATTTTTCATTAAATAATTTAATTATTTTTACTACCTCTATAATCATTAATTTACTGTGTGATTTTTTTAAATTAACCCAAAGTATATAAAAATTCATCATTCAGAGAGAAATGTTAATACTAAAGCTATTTATGGAAGAATGAACAAAAAAGAACGATGTTTCCTTTTCTAATCTTAACTGTTAATTTTCTAGACGTTTTGCTCTCTTACTGACTTTTTGTTATTGAAAAAAAAAATATATCTCTCTCTCATGAAGCAGCTGAAAACGACAAAGTTGAACTCATCTCCATGTAATCTTGCATCTACTCCAACGCGTGTATTTAACAAACAAAAAAATCAATATAAGTCCATTTTCGAAAAATAATTATTTTACATGAAATAAATAGTCAAAAATGTAGTATTATAATTATTGGAAAATTATCATGAAATTATTGAACTTACAGGATATTACTGCAAAGTTGAACTTAATTAAAAATATTGAAGAAGAACTTAAAAAAATAATCTGAACTCACAAAAAGTACTGTTCCCCGATAATAAATAGAACATAACATGAAGGGGATAAGTTTTTGGCAAAAATACAAAAATTTAAATTTTTGGAAAATAAATCAAACATTGAATTTTTTTTCATTTATTTCGGAAATCCATAGCTATTCTCAAAAAGTTAAATTTTTTGGTCAAAAAATTCAAAAATCTTAAGTGGTTAAAAAAAATCCAATACTTATATTTCAAATATTATATTTTTGAAGAAAATTTCAAAAATCCATAGCTATTCACAGAAAATTCAATTCTTTTTGAAAAAAACATGAATTTCAAAAATTAGATTTTCTTGTAAAAAGCAAAAATTCATTCATTGGGAGGAGGGGGCTACAGCCCCTCAAGCCCACCCCCTGCGGATGTCCCTGACATGATTTAATTTATTTATATTGAAATCATAGAGCGTGATCAAACAGTTTTTGATAAATATATAATAATTTGTTTTATAAATCAGAGACTATGTTGAAAAATTTAAAAACAAAAATCGGAAAATTGTCTTGTATCTTTGTTAGGTCAGAAATTTTTCAGACCTTTCATGGGTTATTATGATCATAGTTAAGAACATTTAATCGAAGATCAGTTGCTTTTGTGTTTATTCACCACGTACCATAGCTAGAAAAGCTGTATTGAGTCCGTTACAAATAATGAAGATTTCTCCTAGCTAATAGACGTTCCATTTTTATGTACTACTTTAGAGGAATAAGTTAGATTCGATAAACAAAAGGAAGTAAAAAAAGTAGTTTTGTAAGTTCAAAGTACTGTCAGTATGTAAAAAAATAAATGAGATTGTAATCGTGACAATTTGAAGAATGTTTTGGAATATAGAAGCTTAGCTGTTATGGCAGTTATTAGCCTAGCTTTATAACTTTTAATGAAGAAAGGGATTGGTACTATTCGAGTCCGTACATTCCTACGTGAAATGGACAAGTATAACTTTACAATGATATAATATGGAAGACAATACTACTTAACTGAAAAACTAACGATTTAAAGCAATAACAATGGGAGAAGATTCTACCGGAATCTCTTCATGTAATCGGACTGCTCTTGTCCACTGCTATGAATTATTCTCCTCACGAACGTATATTTAATTATAACAGAAATACATCTTATGGGGTTGCCCCTAATTCATGGTTAACAACTCCGGGAAAGATACTTCACAAAAGAAATGTTCGAAAAAGCAAATACGAACCCCTAGTCGAAGAAGTAGACCATCACCCCCTGAATATGCCTTAATACTTCAAAACAACTGTATTGTAATCTATGTTTTTCATCTATGTCTAGCTCCAAAGAACAGTGATGATAATGACTCAAATACAAAAGAACTATCAGAAGATCAATACCAATCAACTTTAGAGATTGTGTCACAATAACTAGAACCAACTATTTCACCGGTTAGTGCTACTCCTACAACTTTGAGTCCATCACTCCAAAATGATCATATCAAAGAACTTCCTTCTACGTCCTTTCCTTCAGTTACTCTAAAGAGATAATCCCGAATAATAAATAGACCAGAATATATCAAGGACTATGTTAGATCAAACTCTTTTGGGTGAGGAGAATGAGATAAAAACCTAAGTTCAAGTCATCACCAATTATTTACATATTATAAATATAAACTAAATGAGCCGTTTATTAAACCAGTGGATATATCATACCATGGCAGTTACACAGGGATTGACAACTCTTGTTCATTTGTTAAATTAAGTTAAATAAAGACTCACGTAAGGTTAAACTATACAAGTGTAGTTAAGTTTGATTTCAATACCACTCCGTTTCTTGTAAGGACTCTCACTTATAACTCCTAAACAAATCATCAGTGTTACAACTCTCTGTTATTCATGTGTACAAGCCCACGCTAGTTTATGCTAAAATGTTGCCTCCTGAAGAATTAAATAATAATGACAAGAGCTTTGGAAAATATCAGACACTTTTAATATTGCCCATGACAAAAAATTCTTGAGTTTACTTCTCTTAATGTGGAGAGGTAAAATGTTAATAGCCTTCAGGGAACTGTTTTGTTTGGCTTGCCAACATTGCGAAAGGGACAAAGCTCTGAAAATCGGGCAATAGATTTCGCTCTTTTGAGCGAATAAGCTCTTATTGTCAGTAAATTGAAATGTGGGAAGGGAATTCATAAAGAAAACTTGAGAGCAATATTTTTTTACCTCTGCAACTAGATATCCTGGTTATTCTTTTTCTTGCAGCAACTGAGGAGTGAAGGGCTGACACTACTTTGGGAAAAACCCAGGATCTTCATTCACCCAACATCTCTTACATACCTTTGGAGATACAAACACTTTCATAATCGCACTTTTGTCCATCTGATCCAAACACTACAATCACTTGCAGCTTGGACATAACTTAACCCTCTCAGGAGCCTTAGCAGACCCCTTCTCCAAGGTCCGGCTGACAGTCCGCCGGGAAGTATTAAGGTCACGGCTAGTTTCTGTCGAAGTCTTGCCACGATAGGAAAGGGCTCTAATGGCTCCCCTGTCTTCGGATTCATGTTCACCATGATGATGATCAGGAAGAAATGATAATCAATTTCTTTTATAAATATTTTCTAGATGTATGTAAATAGATTCCCCGATTGGCTAACAAAAGCCAATCACAATACTACATCCTTCTTGCGGCAAAGTTAAAATTGAATCGTCTTAAGTATTACTCACTATTACCTGATTTTGGGGCTTTTTCACTCACTGTATATAAAACGTAATTCAACTATAAAAACCGAAGTTCCATTTATTTTTATATGAAGATTTGTATAGGAAGACACTAAGTATTAATATAAAAATGTTAGAAAAGTAGTACTATTTATGAAGTACTTCAATCAAATCATTTTCAAGAATAGTCCTCGAAGAAACTTTTTATTTGTATATAGTTTTTGTGCTGTCTATTTTCTTTGTATTCAACTTTTATCCTACATTTTATTTCCAAAGTTTATCTTATTATAGTACTCAACTTTATAGTTATACAATCATATACCATGTGGTCCATTAAATCTGAAAACTTTGAATTCTAAAATTCAATGAGATATAATTTATTAATTAACAATAGAATTTCAACAAAAATTATACTATAAATATATGTATGGCTGAACTCTCTTAATCACTAATGTAACTACCCTTAGCGGCAATGACGGCTTCCAGGTGGTGACCGAAGACTTGGTACCCACTGCAGATGTAGAAATATGTCATGGCATCCCAGTGCTGGCTGACAGTAGTTTTGAGAGACACGTGGTTTGGATGACACACGATTGACGAAATTAGCACTGTCAAAAACCTAAGCTTTAATTATATTATACATTTCTTTGAGGGGTTTTGTCCTGGAACCTTATCTTTAATAAATACTTTAGATATATTTTGTTACCACATAGATAAATTTTTTAGTATATAGATACAAAATATATTTAAGGCTCTAAATTGTATATAATAAGTGAATAAATTACGAAACACGTTATTTTCATGGAATCAAGAAAAGACAACTCAAAACCAATTTGTAATAAGTTTAAGTACTATATTTTTTAAATCAGTATGTACTTGTTAGCAAGCAATAACAGCTTCGACCCGTTGGTGAACAGATTGGTAGCTCCTGAACTTGAAATATGTCATAAAACGCTTTCATGATGGCAGCTCGAAGCAAATCCAAATTTGAAAAAGAAGTACGGCAGACTTATTCTCCAAGACAACTTAAAATTCAAAATCCAGGAACTTGAGGATGGCCAAATGGAGACAGGCTATAATCAGCCATATTGTGGCTGCAGAAATTTTAGTTTTTCTTGGCTTGTGCAATATGGGGCTGTTATAGACTTCTTGATGTTGTAGACAGCCCTGATGGAAATGCGAACGGTCCCTGAAACCTAATCGATACTGACAACTCTGTGTCGGTGTCAGTGCCTTTGTTGTTATTGTTTCAACATTCATACACTTAGAGACATAGAATGTTAAAAAGAATTTTTTATTTTAGTTTCAACTCTCGTCTGATTGCGTAAAATAACCTCGTAAAAAAACAAGGGGAATAAAATCATAATTAAATGCTACTGTAAGTTTTGGGTCCCCACTCTGTACTCAAATAGATTTGCAATATATATTTTCAAAAATAATTTTTGTGCGAATGTTTTTCTGGCAAATCTTAAATATAATTCAATAAAAAGGTCAAATGTTACCTTGCCAAATATTATTCTAGTTGAACTATTTTGTTTGTGTCAATATTGAATTAGTTAAAAGGGAATTAAAAATCAATTTGGCTAACCTTTTCGATCAATAGATATTTATAAAAATAATGATTCATCTCTATTGATAAAATAATTTCGCCCTTATTTTATGTTCATATATGAATTATTATTTTTCATTTTGGCAAGAAGCATTTATTTTCTTGATAATTACTTGATTTTTGTAGTTTATATTAATAAATTGATTTGTAGTCATAAGCTTATAGATTTATATTGAAAATTTATACAATAAAGTGTAGGACCTTTAATTAATAACCAACAACATGTTTTTTTAAATAGGTTTTCTCCTAAAATAATCATCTGATTTTAATGCTTGTTCTAGATTATATTGTTTTCAAAAATACAGGTCATATAATCATTCACGATAGCTTAATACTGCCAAAAGGATTCTACGTCTGTATAATTTAAAAAAAAAATCATTCTGATTACTTTATCGGTCTGGTAAATTTGGTAATGTATGATGTGAAAATTTTCGAAATCCTTGTGAATATACATCTTTAAAAAAAGTATAAATCGATAACCTGCAAGATATATGTAAGTGTTATTATTAAGTATTTCTCCCTATTCTAAAAACCAAGTGTATTTATGAGGAACAATGCCTATAGTTTTTTTGTTTTTGTTTTTTTAAATGGTGATTCTCGTCAGCAGATATATCGTTTATTAAACTTTACAACATATACTTTTCTTTTTGATTGGCACGCAAAAGATGTAAAACATGGGACCACGCATATATTTTAATCTATAAAATTGATTAATGAGGAAGAAGAAAGAGTTCGAAAGATTGTTTTACAAGTTAAATAAGGAAATGTCTATTTTTCTCATCCTAAAAATGTTCATTCAAAAGTATGATTTGTGATGATAGACCTAAGATTTTGTTAACTGCATAGGATAGAATTTGTTACTCATGAGCTTCACAATCGTGCTTTAAATTTTTTAAAGTAGCTAGGTTAAATTTTAATTGTAATGAAAGTATTAACAAGATCAAAATATTACAAATATTACAGATAAGAAAATTGATAAAAATATCACAAATTAAGAGCTGCTTATTCCAGACAAATATTAATTGCACACTCTGGCTGTCGAAAAAGCAGTTAAGAATGGGACATGATAATCATCAATTTAGTAAAACAACGTGAAATAAGATGGTTATTTATTTCCAAGACTTGCATATCTTAGCTCGAGTCCAAACATGACTGTTTTTCAATAATGGATAATAAATGTATTTAGAAAAATAATTTTGTAAATGTGTATCTATTTTCACAACGAAGAATTGTTTATTTTAATTTTGTTAGAATTAAAGAAACTTCAAGATAAAGTGTCACTTACACTGATGAACTATTGTTATTCTTCATATTTGCAAAAAGGGATAGAATAAGTAATTTAGTTCAATTGATTCCCAAAAAAGGGCTGTTTTCAGGGCTGGTTTTACTATGAGTAAGATCGAAAATAAAGATAAAATTCAGGCCTCTATATTAACGTAAAACCGAAGACCTAGGACATTAATTGTAGTAATTGTTGTTGAAAAAGTATTCAAATGGTGCTTGTTAAAACATGTACGAGTCTTACCAACATATACGAAATCAGAAAATATATGTTTTCTGATTAATCTGGATTTAAAACTTTGATCGCCCTCGCTTCGAATTGTTACTTAAATAAATGATATTTTATAGGAATCTACTTTTGACTAACTTTTTCTTTTATTAGCAAAATTATAACAAAAGAAATTTCAATGGAGTGTAGACAGCTGAAATTTGGCGTACTGATATTCAATAATACATATCAACTTTTTATCACTAGCCATTTATTAATTTCCATTAAGTGGTGTTACCCTCACAATACGACACGCCCTACTATCCAGATTTAAGAAGTTTGCAATTTCAACATTGTCTCGTTCGGCGTGGATCCCATGTAGACACTCTTACTTTTCCAAAATTGCAGAATAAATAGTTCGTTGATCCATACCATTTTTTTAACTGATACCAAACACTTCTGTCCAGCTGCAGAGACAACCAACAACATCCTACCTGCGCATGCACAATTGTCGTAAGCCCTTAAAGTTAGTTGTTTAACAACGCCCGCACGCATTAGTGCCATGCTTTTGAAAGGGCAAAAAATTATGCAACGATCAAAGACATTGACTCCATCAACAGGGTCGTGAATTTAAATTCGGAACAAGTTTATACCACTTGATCTTGTTAACCCCGAAATATACGTTCATGAAAGTGTGCTCATCAGATTCAGCTGACAACACAATGTAAGAATAGGAATGCTGTGAAGCCATTATTGTGTGCCTCAGTGTCGGGTGCAAACCTAAGGACACAAATAATTCTATAAATTATTATTTGCGTCCTTGAGCTTGAATTGATGTTCACAGATCTGGTGTAATGCTAGATTTTTAACTAGGTGTGGTTCGTCTTAATCAGGTAATTGGAACTGGATGTATTCTAGAAAAACCATGATTGTTAAGAACTTTATATTTTGACTAAAGGAAATCTGACCTCCTAGCTTCTCCGATCTGAACGTAGTTGACTACAAATTGTGTGTTGTCTTGGAAAGAGAGTCCAGTAATCATGCACATAACGCTGTTGACTCATTCTGGGCTTTCATTCTCGAGACAGTGACTGACATGAACAAAGAGTTCCTCATCAAAGCTTGTGCCTGATTTAGCACCATTGAAAGCTGCGGTTGAAGCTGGAGCTGGTTGATTTGAGTGATGAGTGATTGACTTCACTATGGAATTCGTCATGTAAAAGCAAAAGATTTGTGAATTGCTGAGATAGTACGTGCTGTTTGTTCAATCAAGTCATGGAGTACACATATTAAACAGGATAATTAATCATTATTATTTTAATAACGATACCTTGGTGTGTGAGTGTACGTTGTGGTATTAATAAATAAGAAGAGAGTGTCTACTAGTACAAGAGAACCAGAGTTATTTTATTCTTTTTTTCTTGAATTTCGGGAAAACAGATTTGTTGTAGCGATTCCTTATTATTTTGTAAGCTAATTTCTTGTGAAATTAATAGCTGAAAATGAATTAATCGTCAAGTAGGTCTCACACTTAATATAATTATCTAAATGTATTATAAAAAGATCTAGTCGCCAAGGCTATTAAAAGGAAGATTGTCATAGACCTTAAGATGATCGATGGTGATTGTTCAGATAAGCATCCTACTTATATACAAGTCGAAAACCTAATCTTTGGGAATCTTCAGCTGGGTCATTCTATACTTGAAGGAATTCATGTTTGCCTGGGTGCTAGAAATATTATTGTTATTGTTCTTAAGAACGATTTGAACATTGCCGTTGCCTTTATTCACGTTGAATATGAGTTTGTCATCAGGAAAGTAGCACAAAAATATAGAAGAATCAATTAATGTATTACTAGAGAAATATAAAAAAACTATTATCAATCGTTCAAAACTAGGTGTTTTTCAAGAAGGGAGATTAAAGGGTTTAAATAAGGGTAATTTCGTAGAAAGCATAATCCTTAGGTGGTACGTACCAGGATTTATTCCGCTCAAAGGTTTCAAAACCAGAATTAGTTATTTAGGTCAACTTAAAACATGAGCAAAAATGTTATAAAACTGGTCATTTTGCTAAAGGATGTCCCAATAAGTATAAGAAGTGGTCAGATTACCCAAAAATTCTAGAAGAGGAAGTTCCTCAAGAAAATGATGAACGTTATAATACCAATGAAACAAAAAGCAGTGACGAGGAAATTTCAAAAGATTCCTACAAATATGGAAGGATATATTCAGGATAGAGTAATAGATCAATAGTATAACGGTGAATTTGGAGAATGTTGATACATTGAATGAGGTATATAATGTATCAAATAAGTCAAGGACTGGTTCCTTTACTCTCCGTCGAAGATAAAACGGGTAGACATATAACTACGCCAATAACAGGGAATAAAGGCAACAATTCGGAACCATCAGAGGACATTTCATTAGATTCGAATGAAAATATGAAACCAACTTAGAAAAAGAAACCTCTAATCAATGTAAAACACACTATGACCTCACGTACAAGGTCAGAATCAGTTACAAAAAGATGTGCACCAGATACTAGTCTTTCCCCACAGTAAAGAAAAAAGTCCAAAGAAAGTACAAAGTAATTAATATTTGCAAACATGTAAGATTCAAAATACTTTCACTAAACATAAGAGGCGGGAGAAACAGAAAGACCAGACATGATTTGATTAAAAGACTCATAAAGCTTAATCCTACTATAATTGGTTTACAATACTCAAGAGCCAAGGTTTCTTCAAACTATTAAAGTTCTTGTGAAATCTGTCTTCCTCATGATTTCGATTTTTTTTTACTGGGTCTGACTCTTCCAGAGGCATTCTATCACTGGATTCTTAGAAACTGGAGTGTTTTCTTTGTCCAAAGAGTACTCATCCAAGAGTCAATGGCACATAATTGAAGTTAATAACCTCAGATTAAGGTTTTTTCTTAACTAATGGAAAAAATATAAGATCTCATGCTTTCTACCAAACAATGTTGTACAACCATAAGTGTATATCCTGATAGATGACTAGAATGTAAATATACATAAAAGATTCCTACATGCTAACTTAAATTTCTTACTTAACCTTGTAGGGGAACTTAATCTCAGTGATACTGTCCTGATGAAATATTTTCTGGGAGAAAAATAAACCGAACATCAAAAATAGACCTTGCTCTAGTTTCTGCAAACATTTTCAAAAAAGAAGAATTAAAAAGTCGTTTTACCTTCCAGAACCCTTTTCTGGCCAGAAGATCATTCAAGTGGAATTTGGATC
Organism: Lepeophtheirus salmonis; assembly: GCF_016086655.4. Lineage (NCBI taxonomy): Eukaryota > Metazoa > Arthropoda > Copepoda > Siphonostomatoida > Caligidae > Lepeophtheirus > Lepeophtheirus salmonis. Next base: position 5,365,069 of record NC_052135.2, on the reverse strand, counting down.
AAGTTCTTAAATTTGGCAGAATAGGCTAGTCTGGTGAGTTATAAAAGCCTTGAACACAGTAGTGTATCAGCTGCGAAGAAACTATGAAATACAGAGCCCATCTACATTATCTCTACAACACTTTTTTCGAACAGTATCGACCGATTGGCTTGTCGTCTTATAACAGATATTCACATTACTGCTGATATGTTTAGTAGGGCAAAAAGGAGGGAATCGATACTGTTCCACATGACTGTTGAATAAATATTAGAGAATTTGCTATTGATACTCTTAATGCGTATAAAATATCTGATATGGCAGAGGAAGAAATGGAGAGAAGCCATGACAAAGAGCACAAGTTCATATTCGTAGAGGAATCCTGCATTTCAAAAAATTAAATTCGAAAGCTAATTTTAAGAAGATGGTTATGATATGATATGATTCAAGTTCTCACATCAAAAATATTTTATCTTATGTAAAAAGTAATTAAATAATTTAATGTAAAGTAATAAAGTACCGGGACCTGATGGTTTAGGTAGTAAAATTTTTACCATTCTCCCCGACGTTCTTGTTCCCTTTCTCTTAAAAGTTAGGAAGTTTGATGGAGAAGTATGGAAAATTACCTCCTTCTATAACCCGTGGTGGAATTGCATTTATCCCTAAGAAAGGAAACTATACTCAGTTTGGTCATTGGAGGTCAAAAACAGTTTTGAACGACACATATCGAATATAGTTTCAGCACCACTTGATCGAACTTTGTTCCGAATGTACGATAACCTTAGTAATTTAACCCTCTTTAATCCTTATCTTACATCAAATAGGATGTTCCAATATAAATTCTCCTAAAGTACACAACCGACTACAAGTAACTATTTCCCTCTATATCGAACGTTTCTACTGACGATTTTTTTTGTAAAATAATCCGAAAGCGATATTATTTAAAGAAATAGCTGTGGATATAGTTATCAAATAAAATTGACAATAATAAGATTTAAACATTTATTCCTATCATCTACAGTAATTACTGTCAAGAGGGATTTACTCTTGGTGAAGACATTGTTTGTTAAAGATATCAGCTAAGTTAAAATATCTATTTGCTAAAACTAAATTCATTGATATACAAAATTCCAGAGACTAATTTGATAAGTGATAAATTTATCAAAGGTCTACTAGCTAAAGCTTTCAACTTTTCAGACCTATAGATAAGAACTTTAAAGAAGTTTATGAATTTTCAAATGAGTTTCTTATTTTGTCCATTCACTCTATTACGATATTACTAATAACAACTTTGGAATATTAGCTCAAGGATTTCTGCATAAATTTTTAAGTTTCCAGCCAAAGTTAATCAATCCCCTAAAACATATTTACATAATTCTTCTATAACATACAGATGTAAGGTAATATAACCACACCTTAAACTTTGGGTATTGTTATATTTTAATGTTTGAATTTATACTCCTTTATACCATATATTATTCGGTGTATCCATAATTTTGTATATTTTCTCTTTGTTTTTTTTAAAGTTTTTGACATAGTCAGCTTATATTTAAAGAAGTTTATTTAAACGAAGTAAAAGAAGTTTATTTAAAAGATGTAAAATAAGTTTATTTATACTTTTCTATAGTTGCAACAAATAAAAATACATTTTAGCTATGATGTGACAACAAATATATCAAAAAGTAATTAATAACTTTCTTTATATACCAGCTTGACAGAAAGTTCTCGGACAGTTTTTAAAGTTATTTTAATAATGCACATAGTGTATCCATCAAAAGAGGTAGACTTGAACCTCTGGGGAAAATTGTTTTATAAAAATAGAAGAATAGGTAATTTAAATTCAAGAAAAAGATTGCCTCGTGGTTTTGCTCCTCAAAACTCTGGTACACCTAAAATCAGACTCTGTGATAACAAAAAATTTGCAGTCATAATTAGAAATATAGAATTACCCGTAGGCTTCGATATTCATATTCTGATTGGATTGTTGCAAAGATTTGATGAAGACGGGTGAAGTCTTTTCAAAGATGACACACGGCTAAGGCAATATTTTTTCCTCTCAATATTTAATTTGGAGTATTGTCTAAAAACATAAACTACTTGATTTAAATTTAAAAGAACATTGTTTTGTTTTGTTATCTTGAACTCTATTCCAAAAATAATTGAATGTTATTTCAAGTATATCTTGGCATTTTATGTGTTTTGATATTTTTGAATGTTGATTGAATTGTAATAAACAAATTAAAAAGAAAAAATAAGCAACCAATCCATCTAACTTTTTTCGATCATTTTCTTTTAATTTAATTTTTTTAATCTGTTTACAATGCATTAAAAGTTTACTCTTTTTTCATCCAATTGGAATAAGATTTGATATGTTAAATTATCTATTAACATAAAATACAGTCACATTTACATGCATCCGTTTTAATATCCTGCAAACAAATTTTAAAGACTTGATGACTTTTACTTCGTTGTGCAATAAGTGGTGCTAATCTACCTTCTAATACCCAAATTATTTTTAAAGTCCATTTTAATTTAATATGTTTTAAATGATATAATTCAGAACAAAGGGAAGATTTTTTTTTTAAATAGAATCTGATCTCGTATTTTACAAAAGAAATAAGCAATAAGCTATTTTATTTATTTTTTTACCTTTTTTTCACTGCATTTTAACATAAGCAATGAAGTAGCCATTGATTGTTATAGATATGCCTCTATAGATCTGTACATACCAGACAAATCGGTGGTTATATATTTATGAAATAATGTTCATGTTTTTTTAATGTTCCTTTAATTTGTCAGATGGAGTTGCACTGATTAATCATAAGTAAACATTATAGTATTACTATTACTTCATCCGACCTAGGAATTGTTTTAAAAGTCAATTTACAGAAGTTATATTTCTTATTTTGGGAACACCGAGATGCAAACCTATGCACATTAAGTTCAAGAGAATACTTTCTCCTGAGCACGTTGTCTATTGAGATATGTTGTTCCATCTCGATTTGTAGGTTGCTGATCTGTAGAGTTTTTGTAAGAACTATCTTTTGCCAAGGTATTATCTCCAGATAGAACCCGTTGACAATAAGAGTTCCAAAGTTAGGAATAGACCCTAACAAGATAATGACGTAAATCATTAAGGGAGCTCGGCTTCCAAAGTCTTTCAATGATACAAAAATTCAAGGCAGGGTTTCACTGAAAATGTGGAAAGTACCCCAGTAAGTTTATGTACATTGGAATAATGCCAAGATATAGAGAAATGCCAAGTTCAATCATTGGAAAGTAATAATGAAAAATATGTTAAAATTAAACTTAGCTACAATAAGGCTGTCACTGAAAGCAATCCCTTTATGCCTAGAAGTGCAGAAATTCGTTTGAAAACGAGATTATCAATGATGAGATAGGATGCTGGTTCGGTATACCGATCTTTCTATCGAAAAATGGAAATTAAACGTCATCAAGGGTGTTTGCAAGTTTTGGGGGGTGGCATTGCTCTTGGACTTTTTATAATATTTGGAGAAAATATTCATGATTTTTTTTTTTTTTTTTGAGATGAGACAAAAAAAAATTTGGAAAAATTTAGGAGATACATTTTTTTTTTTGGAAGGGATACAATTTAATAAATAAATTGTTTTAGCGTTTCCATGCTCATATATTCTAGCAATCGTTTGTAAAGATTGTTTTTCAATCTTATATGTTTCTGATGAGATCTCCTAAAATATTTTATTATTGTTTTTATATGGGGTAGTCGGCAATCCAATAGATTGGTTACATCTGTCATGGATTTGATCTCGCTATTTTTAGTCACTATGATCCCTGGAGTAAAATCGCTTGATCGTGGAGCAATGTGCTAAGATTTTAAAAACAATTTTAAGTTAGATTTTCCGCAACCTTGCTTTTTAAATTATCATATTCTGAAAGTCAACATAATGCCTACTGATCCGAACAAAACGATGAATATGTTCAGGTGTCGATAGATAGATTCTGTATGATGGATATCAGAAATAATGTCTGCATCAGCTTCATGAAAATACCAAAAAAGAGTTTCGCAACGAATAGATTAATTTTATATGAAAAAAAAGTTTATTCAACACCGGATAAAAGTAAAAAAAAAGTAACCAATCTGTTAATCTATCTTGTATGAACGATATAATTATACCAAAGGAGATTCTTTAGAGATCGTTCACTCTGAAAGAATTCAATACGTTCACAAAAAAAATTATTGATTGATATAATCATAATGAGAAGCATCTTCTGGACAGAATGCTGTGAGAAACTACTATTTTTAAGCCTTATTTGATAATTGATTTTAGAAATGGTTGACACTATGAGAAGCTTCAACCAATATTTATCAACAATAACCCTCTTTTTTGTCGTTGTTACCGTTTTCAACACTATACACAGGACCTATGACAAAAAATTTATGAATGGTGGGCTGTCAAGTTATCAAAGGGCAGAGAATGTCAACTGAATAAAAACACTAGGGAGGAAATTATATTACTGAAATTGATTCGAGGCGTGGCAGAAGATACCCTCAGAACTGAATTTTTAAAACAAGTGTCCGACTCTATACGACTTGTTATTGCTAAAATATGGCAATCTGCTGCACTGTTTTTGAAATCATTGAGATTAGATTTAGTTCGAATAGCCAAAACTACAGTTTCGTTGATCAAAGCATTAAGGCTAAATGATTGGAAGGCCAAAAATAAGGAGCAACAAAATGGATCAAGAAAGTGCTGAGGATGTGTTAGTAATGGGATTCGCCAAAGAGGAATTCACCTTGTATTTGGTAAGAAATGTACAAAGTGTAGATGATTTGATCATCTGGGCAAAGTTTATGTTTATTCAGCCTTTGGAGAGAACGCCATTCAATTTTTCTGATAGTGCTTGTATATAAGCAGAAAAATCGATTATTTCCTGAATATTGTTAAGACTTATGGAATGCTCATCGATGTGAACGATAAAAAAGAACCTCTGCAGCAAATAATGGCGATTAAATTGTGCTGTGAGTACAGCATTGCAAATTAAGTTTTAGGGGCAATCTACTCCTACATGTGCTATAGTCTCGACGTCTCTAAATCATGTAATACTACTTTGAATACATGGCTCCATAGGGTCTTGGTCGGAGTGACAATGAATTCTGTCGTAAAACTGATAAGGCCCTAATAAGCATTCCTGGTGAGAAAAAAAATGAATGATAAGATTTTATCATATTTGGATGAAGACTAAGACGAATTTCTTTCAAGAATTTTTCAAAACCAAAAAAAATTGTAGATTTGTGTTTTGTTATGAGACTGTCAAATCAGATTTTAAATTTTGTACCTCATATTAAACATGCCGCGATTCCTCTTCAAGGTCTTTAATCTAAAAAGAATGCGTTTTTGTGGAACTATGAGCAATTGGATATGGATCAAGTCAAGGATGCTTTTGTTAATCCTAATTGGACTGTTTTTAGTCCTTTTAATCCAATTTTAACCGTTCACCTATTGAGTGATGTATCTTACAGTGGCATTGGTTTTATAATTCTTCCGCAAAGTTATAATTATTTATGTAAAAATAGCAATTGTAATCGAATCATCACTTGTGGTTCACGTTTTTAAGTCCTACTAAAAAACAATTATGTTTTTATAGAACTGGAATGTCTTGTTATTCAATGCACAGGCTTCAGGAGTCACTGTTACTCTGCTGATAAGCATTTTGACATATCATTGATCATATTCACCGGCAATATAAATACAATCGGTAATACAAGGATGAAAAGAATACTGTCAATTTTTTGGGGATTCATATATACTATTAAATCAGTCTTTGGTAAACACATACTACAGCATATGCTCTATCTTGTGCCCCTGTTTTTCAACCACAAGATAAATCTGATATACTTATACGGTCTATGAGACTACAAAGATCACAACTGGATATTGTCGAATATCAAAATGTGTCAATATCAAGTGTTGAATGACTGTGAAGATTTGAATAGTTTACCAAAAATGATATTGTTCTCAATTATCGATCACAATGAGATGGATTACCTATCCATGAAGATTATTGTCTTTTTCTTTATCACTCAAGAATTTTTGCCTCACTGAAGCAGGAAAAAAGGTACTAGATATTGCTGCGAATTCAAACAATTGCTTCTCGCCCTTTTGAATATGTATTTATTGACTTAATGAAGCAGGATGTAGTTAATTTTCGAATTCTCACCGATGGCTACTGATTTCACCTTTTCGTCATCTGGATACGTACCGACCACTGCAACTTTTTTTTGAAATGTAAGATTTCGACATAGGAAACATCTGCATGGAAGAAGAAACTTTATTTGAGGGGGTGGGTGTTTCACCTTGCTAGTCAACTGGAAAAAAAAAAAAAATAAGGAAACCTTTACAGCAAAGCCATCTGTCCGTGATAGATCAATTCATCACAGAAAAACTGGATTACTTGGGGTTAGCTGGGAAAGTGGACAAAACCCAGGTAACAACAGATGTATCGAAGCGGGAAAACAATACACAAATATCAAATATCGTTCGAAAGTTCACAAGATGTGAATAAAAATTTTAACGAATTATATCAATTAACCTTTGCCAAGGTCATTGAGAAGGGCATTCCTGAATGGAATCCCTTCATGCTGGAAAGCAGAAAAAAGGAGGTCGCAGTTAACAACACAAAATGGCTGGTATCTAATATTTCTATGTATTTGTATCAAAAGTGAGAAACAGAGAAAAAATAACTCACAACAAAATCAGTTATAGCAACGTAGCTACCCTATGGATAAAAGTTTTAAGATTACCCCACAGACTCCTCTTTACATCTATCAGAAGAATACTCTGAGATGAAATCATTCCTACAGTCGATCTCCCATATCAAATATAACTAATGGATCGAAAGGGTAATAAATTCACCACCAAAGTTTAATCAACACAACTTATGAAGGTAAAAAATAAACCTATTCCAAGATTAGACTACCCCGAAAATAAAGGGATGATGGTACCTGATTTATTCAAGCTCTGTGCTGACCAATTTACAAAAGTTGAGTCCTACTTAACAGCAGCTCGTAGGTCGTGTTGAATGGTTAAGAAAGATCGGAATGATATATATATATATTAAAGACTGAAAGGGAGGGAGACTGATTAAGCAATCAGTCCTAGGACTGATCCAACATTAGTGATATGTGACCAACAAATGAAAGAATAACAACAACACCCTCAATTCAAGAATTTCTTAATTCCAAAAATGATATCTTCAAAAATATACATACCCCTAGCAATATCTCAACAAAAATGTCACAAACATGTTGTTAATCTTCATCCTAAAGTCATCTAATGACCTCACAATCGAATTAATACCTGACAAACGATAGAGGCATTGAGAAAGGTCCATAGAGGAACTAGGGATAGTTTTACTTTGCCTGTTGCTCCACCAAAAACGACCTAATATATAATACACATGCAAATACAACAACTAACAGAACAATCAGGCAACAAATTAAGAACAAAACAATACATCAAAATATTTGCAATATTAAATACATTTATTTCCGAACGCTAGGTTTTCATTGTTATATACTATACCTATTTTCAATGATTATTTGGTACCAACGAAAAGTCTATTAACGTTGTAATTGACTCCCTTCAAGGGATATAGGCTCCTTTGAATATATATGGATACAAATATCAAACAGTTTGTTTACAGTTCAATTTGTAGAGGCAAAAAATGTTAGGTTTTTTCTGCTGTATTGCTTAATTATATCTATGAAAATTAATGTTGTGTCTATCCTCACATAAGAGTATTCTGCACAGGCCAACTGCCTCTTTCAAAGCTTCTGTTTATCCATTTTTGGATCTACTATGCATTTTATCAAATTGGGTATCAATGAAAATACATTCGACAGATTTTTGATTGATTGTGGAGTGTTTGATCTAGATACAAGTGAATGATGATTCCAGAGGCTTCCCCACCAAAGGACCGTTGGAATGAATCCTCAAAGAAGACATCACTTAAAAACAGGACTTGAAGTACTTCAAATGACTTCTCACTCGGAATTGTTACGACTTCTCATTCTCTTCTCACTGTCGGTCCTTAGGACTGTCAGTACTACAAATGATTAATAACGAAGAAATAAAGTTGAATCCCATCAATAACGACAGAACCTTCTAATTTAACTGGACCAGACCAAGACTGATGAACTGGGGGGACTGCAATTTTCAGTCCTAAATCAGAACGGATACAACACTAACAACAATAACTAGTTACTTGATTAATTCAAATTATATTTCATAATTTTAATAAAAACTTATTAAACTATTTAAAATGGATCTTTTTAAACAAGATGTAAGTTTCATAAAAACATAGTAGTATAAAAATATACTCTTAAGAATATATTGTCATGTATAAATAAAATAATATTTATATTTTGTATCAACCATAAAAAAATCTTAATCCACACAGTAAATAAGAGTGAACAAATATAGCGACAAAAATTAAATGCAATTTTTACAAGAAATATTTATCCAACTTTTGAAATAGTAAACATTTTAGCATTCTTAACTCTTGGATGAAGAATTTTGTCCATTATTCCTAGCTCATAGGGTTTTTCTGTCATTTTCTTCATTCCATAAGTTTTTAAATCTTTTGGAAAACTGTTATTGCATTTGTTAAGACCTAATTCTATGAGGGTTTTTGGAGTGCATATTCTTCTACTTCATTTTTGACGATGACAATGAGAAAACCGCCTGGCTTTAGATAATGACTTGCAATTCTGAGTACTAAATTTAATTGATTTATTTCATCATTGATGAATATTCTGAGTGCCGTAATTGTAGACTCTAGTAAAAAGTTGTTCTCTTGCTCTCCCATTCATAAGCCTTTTCCATTGTTAAAAACAAACATTTCCTTTCCTTAGAGAATTTCACAGAATCCAATAGGATCTCATAGAGTATCTCTGCAATAAATGTGTGATTAAACATATGTCGAGTATTAAGGATTGTATCAGTGACCAAGTGAGCATTTTCATTTAAATTTCCATAATCAATGAGAAGACGCAATAATTCCGCGTGAGATACTGTTTTAAGTACTTCAATTCCTGTTTTTAAATAATGTAATCTCTGAGGATCCATTCTGAGATCAATTGGTCCTTTGGCGGAAAATCCTTTGGAATGATCATTCAATTGCAGATCAGACACTCCACAATCAATGAGAAATCCATCGAGTATATTTTCGTTGATACCCAATTTATTAAAATGCTTGGGTAAATCCGAAAATCGGGAAACATAAGCATTAAAGGAATCTTTGTTATATGTTTTGCCTAATTCCTTGCCTAACTCAATAGATTTATCATCTATGTCGAATGCAAACACTCTTGCATGCTTTTGTTTATCCAAAATAAGTCGGGTATGTCCTCCGGTTCCATGAGTAGCATCCACAAATACTTGACCTCCCTTGGGTTTAAAAATGCCTAATATTTCTCTAGCAAATATAGGTGTATGGGCTATATTCGCTCCAACAGAGCATACTGTGCCGGGGAATTGAAATGACGAACACTTTCTGAGGCTCCTAAGTTTTGAGTTGAATGTCATTTTGAATAGTAAAATAAGTAAATTAAGGAGATTTTGATATTTTTGTAATGGGTAGTCTGTTCACTTTGACACAATCAGAATTACTGAACTATAACCAGTGATCATTGATCAATTTATACTTTGTACTTTTGGGCTACAATATATTTAAGCTACTTAATTTTAACAGATAAGAGTCATATATGAAGGAATTTAAAGGTCACAATTCCAGTTGACAAACATTATAAAAATACTACGAATATTAATTTCTATTAACTCGCTTATATATGTTACTTTGTAGTATTTCTTCATTAAAATAATCAACTATGAGTTAACAATAAAAAGACCAAGAAGGTTGAGTGATCATACTTTTATTAAATCTTTTTCGTAGGAATTCGAAATAATCTAAAGTATTTTTTATATTAAAGGCATTATTCATTTATATAAATTTATATTTTTCTTTACAAATATTTTATTAATTTAAATTTTTCTTTAAAGATTGTCATTGCCTCCATTGAAGTATAATTAACTCATTATTTAGAAAAAATTTGATCTATATATTTATTTTTGAAATATGACAATCAAATTACATAATTTTGCAAAGCTGTAGAGCTATATTTTGTCTAGCTTGGAGATATCCTTCTTTTAAAATATTTCAACTTTATTATCCAAAATCTTTACATCTTTTCATTTATCTGGATATTTCCTAAGAGCTAAAGCCCAACTCGCATTGGAAAATATATAATCGAAAAAAAAACAAAGTTCAACAATCTTATAACTGTTATTCTAAGTCAAATATTATATAAAGTGCCACATTATAGTAAAAATAAGTGCCTAGACTCTTAAAAATCCCTATACAAATTTGAAGAATATTTTAGTTCAACAGTGCATTCATTGGCTCAAAACAAATGCTATTAAATGAACTTTGGACTTTTTTCCAATAATAAAAACATCGGTGTGGACGAAATGGAATCAAGGTCTTGAGATAATGAAATAACCAAGAATGATACAGACTTGAAAGAATACTTAATAATGCACATGGTTTTAAAATGTCTACCTTCATTTTCACGGCAACATATAATTAATACTTATTAAAGGTACAGAAGATAATATCTAACATCTAGCTTGTTCCCTTAATAAAGTACATGAACGTATTGAAAATAAGAAGGAACAAGATGAAGCCATCAACTCTATTAAGAAGAAAAATATATGTAATAATTAAATTATGAAAATAAGATTTATTCCATTTTGGCCTCTTATTTGCATTTTCGCCCTTTATTTGCAACAAGATTTGGACTTATGTGCCCGAAACAAAGTATTTGCTTTGCAACTTTAGCCCTAAAGCCAGCAGAAAGGGTGTCTTAGAAAAGCATGGACAGTGCATCAGGCACAAAAAGAATGTAGACTTAAACAACAAGGGAAACAAAGATACACAGAAGATGCTCAACGTCATCCCCTCCAACGATAACAGCAATGGCGTCGTCAATAATTACCTAGTGAACGCCTTGGTCTCTGCTAATATCCCCCTTGCCAAGATAAAAAACAGTGAGTACAAAGACTTCTTGGAGAAGTACTCCAAGGAGACGATGTCCAGCTGAACCACTAGGACAATGGAGGAAACAAGCAAGTAGGTAGTGGGCAAAAACTTATGAATAAGTTAGTATTTATAAATAAGGAAAATACTAGGATGAAGGGATTTTTAGAATTGATATAATATACGAATCAACAGCTGAACTTCTACTTTCACCTCAATTGGTTTTGAGTAAAAAAAGATGTCCCTTCCTCTAACTATAGATTTCCTTTATTAAACAAATTACAAATTTATACTACTGTCCCAATATGTATTTCAACATGACACGAAATTTAACAGTTCCCTAAGTCACTCAACACAATGTCTGAGCCATTATTGAACATGTTTGTTTTCTGGTCTGTTTTAATGGCGCCACAGTTGTCGCTCCTTCCACAAATTTTGCCAAATAAACCGATTTCCGGCTATATTTAGGCAATTTTATGAGCATATGGCAGAGTGGTTTTTTTGTAAGAAAAGTAAGAATACCGTCTCAATCGCGGTAAAGGCTACTGTAAAGATGTCAAAGGGGTTTAAAGAGAGGGCATCCGTGACTCAAAAGCATAAATAATTCCGTATGAAACGTTGTAGAAACCTTCCTAATAATCTCAAACATCCTGTCGACCAGGGGATTTTATTCTCAGAGTAAGAATTTATAAAATATATAGTTTCTTGATGAATAAATGATTTATAATAGCAATAAATGGGAGTTTCTTGTATTACAAAAAATGAATGTATATACATAAATAATAACTTAAGAATTAGCGTCGTTTACTGATTCCTAGTTTCTGAAATGGGTTGTTATATTGGGAACCACTGATATAGAGAGTTATTTTTAAACTATAACGTTTATTTATGATTAATCGTATCGCAATCTCTCTTGATGAAATCTTGTTTTAACCTTTATTTTGTTATAAGAGTTGATATAGATAATTTTAATAAATGCTTAATTTTATGTATAACAATGATTAGTTATATGAAGGATTCATATTAAATTAAAAAAATATCAGTAGTATGAAGATTAATACATAATTAGATATTTTTATGCATAAATATATATAACTTTTTAATAATGTAATATTTATACTTTATATAAACCACTAAAAACATCTTTAAAAAACCAGAAAATAAGAATGCAGGTATGTAGAAAATTAAATCAAATTATTACAAGAAATATGTATCCTACTTTTGAAACAAAAAATATTTAAGCATAGTTATTTATGGGAAATTTTTGTCAATTATTCTTAGCTCAAAAGGCTTTTCCTCCAATTTCTTTGTTCTATAATTTTTTAAATCTTTTGGAAAACTGTTATTGTACTCATTCCTTGTAGGGTTTTTTGGATTGAATTTTCCTCTACATCCGCGATCAGGTTATTTGTAATTAATCCATGGTCTCAAAGAGGACAGGGATCGACAAAAGAAGTGAGTTGAGGAAGGCCCTGACGGAGACCAAGGACACAAGGGGAGTGATAAAAAGGAAGGATGTGCCTGAGTATAGCAGGTGGATAAGGATATTTGGCTTTAAAGCTCTCTCAACCTGAATTTGACGGATTATTCTTTCTGGACATACCTTGAGTCAAAGGTCCTCACACCCACAAGAAGTCACTGATCGACTTTATCGTCCTGAAATGCAAAAGTTTAGATATGGATCTACTTTTAAGGGCCTAAAAACAGTTCAGGACCCGAATTGATGCCATTATTGTTGTCAATGGAGACTATATTGAGTAAGATACATTTTCAATGATTATATCTCCTACTTCACTTTTGTTTTTTAGTAAATCTTAAAACATGACCATTCTGTATTAATTTAAGTATACAGATCAAAAGTTCAGGAATTTTTGGTTATACCCTGTACATTAGTTTGTAAATAAGGGACAGAGAGTAGCATCGTATTGCAGCATTATAATACAACTCTCTAAATGATATTATTATTTAATATAAAATATTGTTGTGTGTTACTTATATAGAAGGGGCTGTGAATTTTTATTTAACCCTATATGGACAAAATTAGGATTCACTTTGAGTAAAAAATTTAAAGTTATATTTTTTTACTTAATATAAATCCCATTAAAGAAAAATTTATTTAAAAATATATTTTGATCTTCCTATCAAGGATTTTCATTGGTGTAAAAGTACAATTCGATTATAAATATAAATTTGGTGACTTAAAAAAAAGGTATTGATTTACAAATAAACAATTCACTAAGAAATTGAATGAAACACAGCCTTTACGCAACTAAGCATAATATGATTTTGCATTTACTGCATTGCCATTTAGTTTTCATGCAGCATTTTGGAATTTTACAACGCTGTTGTGTAGAAAGGGGTTCAGGAAAATGAGATACTTGGTCATAACGAACTTAGGTTTGAGGAATAGCTTTGACTCTATTACCAAGTCGTTTCCCTCCATTTGTAAATTGAATTTCCAGATTGCTATTTGATGGTTTTTATTTGGAGTCTTTCCTTGGAAAATAAATCCTCTAGCAACTTTGTTTTTAAATCCATGAAGATAATCTTGTTGATTGGAAGGAATATCACAATATAAAAGCCTATCACAATCTCTTCTGTATAGGAGGCAGCAGTTTATAATTGTCACGTCCAGCAAAAGAAAAACTATTTTAGATATGCCTTCTTTGTTCGGACATGGATTCTGTACAGACCTATAAGAGAGTCCATCAAATCGACACTTAAATACTGTTGACTAAGTTAAGATATTTTTAGTAAAAAGTTCTTAAATGATAAAAACATCCTGGGAGCTATAGCATGAAATTAATTACTGTCTTCGTAGTAGAAAGATCATATCATATGAAAAACTTATTTATTTTCCATGTATGTATGACTTGTATATAAATATCCTAAATGTTATTTCATGAATTTAGATCTGGAGTTTACTTTAACATGGGTGTCTCAAATATCTTTACATGGTTGTATTTATATGGTAAAATAAGGATATATTTGCAAATGGATTTACAAATATTAATTTTGGCATAATAGAATGTTGTAAAAATAGTTCAAAATTTTTTCAATGCAAGACAGTGTCGCTTTTGGCTTCTAGAAAACTCAGTTATGAATTGCTTTAAAAAGGCTAGAAATTGGCCAAATCTTATTAGTAAATGTCTAAAAAAATTATTTATTTTAACATAACCGTATATTGTATACTGTATTTACCGTATTAACTATACTCTTGTCCACAAAATTTGCATAACCTTGTTCATTTTGGTTATTTTTTTAATTTTGTAATGAAACTAGTGGAATAGAGTGTTAGATCGGTCTAAAAAAGCTGAAAAGTCTGCAGTCTTATCAGTCCAGTCCTTATAAAATTTATCTATTCTGGGAGCAGTTCTAATTGGTATTTTATGGCCATTAACAGCTAAAATGACTTAGTCACCAACTATTTCCATACAACTATTTAACATAATCTCTTCCAAGAGACATGACAGCTGAAGTTTAAACTAGGATGTGTGCGGCTAGATCTTATTAGTATACATTCTAACTATCAATTATTATTTTCTTCGATTTTATATGATTCAATCCTGGCTATGAGCGAAGAATAGCTAGAACCGTGATCGTGTTGAATGGTTAAGAAAGATCGGAATGATATATATTTTTTTAAAGACTGAAAGGGAGAGAGACTGATTAGGCAATCGGTCCTAGGACTGATCCAACATTAGTGATATGTGACCAACAAATGAAAGAATAACAACAACACTCAATTCAAGAATTTCTTCATTCCAAAAATGATATCTCCAAAAATATACATACCTCTAGCAATATCTCAACAAAAATGTCACAAACATGTTGTTAATCTTTATCTTAAAGTCATCTAATGACCTCACTGTCGAATAAATACCTGACAAACGATAGAGGCATTGAGAAAGGTCCATAGAGGAACTAGGGATAGTTCTACTTTGCCTGTTGCTCCAACAAAAACGACCAAATATATAATACACATGCAAATACAACAACTAACAGAACAATCAGGCAACAAATTAAGAACAAAACAATACATCAAAATATTTGCAATATTAAACACCCATTTCCGAACGCTAGGTTTTCATTGTTATATACTATACCTATTTTCAATGATTATTTGGTACCAACGAAAAGTCTATTAACGTTGTAATTGACTCCCTTCAAGGGATATAGGCTCCTTTGAATATATATGGATACAAATATCAAACAGTTTGTTTACAGTTCAATTTGTAGAGGCAAAAAATGTTATGTTTTTTCTGCTGTATTGCTTAATTATATCTATGAAAATTAATGTTGTGGCAGTCCTCACATAAGAGTATTCTGCACAGGCCAACTGCCTCTTTCAAAGCTTCTGTTTATCCATTTTTGGATCTACTATGCATTTTATCAAATTGGGTATCAATGAAAATACATTCGACAGATTTTTGATTGATTGTGGAGTGTTTGATCTAGATACAAGTGAATGATGATTCCAAAGGCTTCCCCACCAAAGGACCGTTGGAATGAATCCTCAAAGAAGACATCACTTAAAAACAGGACTTGAAGTACTTCAAATGACTTCTCACTCGGAATTGTTACGACTTCTCATTCTCTTCTCACTGTCGGTCCTTAGGACTGTCAGTACTAGAAATGATTAATAACGAAGAAATAAAGTTGAATCCCATCAATAAAGACAGAACCTTCTAATTTAACTGGACCAGACCAAGACTGATGAACTGGGGGGACTGCAATTTTCAGTCCTAAATCAGAACGGATACAACACTAACAACAAAAACTAGTTACTTGATTAATTCAAATTATATTTCATAATTTTAATAAAAACTTTTAAACTATTTAAAATGGATCTTTTTAAACAAGATGTAAGTTTCATAAAAACATAGTAGTATAAAAATATACTCTTAAGAATATATTGTCATGTATAAATAAAATAATATTTATATTTTGTATCAACCATAAAAAAATCTTAATCCACACAGTAAATAAGAGTGAACAAATATAGCGACAAAATTAAATGCAATTTTTACAAGAAATATTTATCCAACTTTTGAAATAGTAAACATTTTAGCATTCTTAACTCTTGGATGAAGAATTTTGTCCATTATTCCTAGCTCATAGGGTTTTTCTGTCATTTTCTTCATTCCATAAGTTTTTAAATCTTTTGGAAAACTGTTATTGCATTTGTTAAGACCTAATTCTATGAGGGTTTTTTGGAGTGCATATTCTTCTACTTCATTTTTGACGATGACAATGAGAAAACCGCCTGGCTTTAGATAATGACTTGCAATTCTGAGTACTAAATTTAATTGATTTATTTCATCATTGATGAATATTCTGAGTGCTGTAATTGTAGACTCTAGTAAAAAAGTTGTTCTCTTGCTCTCCCATTCATAAGCCTTTTCCATTGTTAAAAACAAACATTTCCTTTCCTTAGAGAATTTCACAGAATCCAATAGGATCTCATAGAGTATCTCTGCAATAAATGTGTGATTAAACATATGTCGAGTATTAAGGATTGTATCAGTGACCAAGTGAGCATTTTCATTTAAATTTCCATAATCAATGAGAAGACGCAATAATTCCGCGTGAGACACTGTTTTAAGTATTTCAATTCCTGTTTTTAAATAATGTAATCTCTGAGGATCCATTCTGAGATCAATTGGTCCTTTGGCGGAAAATCCTTTGGAATGATCATTCAATTGCAGATCAGACACTCCACAATCAATGAGAAATCCATCGAGTATATTTTCGTTGATACCCAATTTATTAAAATGCTTGGGTAAATCCGAAAATCGGGAAACATAAGCATTAAAGGAATCTTTGTTATATGTTTTGCCTAATTCCTTGCCTAACTCAATAGATTTATCATCTATGTCGAATGCAAACACTCTTGCATGCTTTTGTTTATCCAAAATAAGTCGGGTATGTCCTCCGGTTCCATGAGTAGCATCCACAAATACTTGACCTCCCTTGGGTTTCAAAATGCCTAATATTTCTCTAGCAAATATAGGTGTATGGGCTATATTCGCTCCAACAGAGCATACTGTGCCGGGGAATTGAAATGACGAACACTTTCTGAGGCTCCTAAGTTTTGAGTTGAATGCCATATTGAATAGTAAAATAAGTAAATTAAGAAGATTTTGATATTTTTGTAATGGGTAGTCTGTTCACTTTGACACAATCAGAATTACTGAATTATAACCAGTGATCATTGATCAATTTATACTTTGTACTTTTGGGCTACAGTATATTTAAGCTACTTAATTTTAACAGATAAGAGTCATATATGAAGGAATTTAAAGGTCACAATTCCAGTTGACAAACATTATAAAAATACTACGAATATTAATTTCTATTAACTCGCTTATATATGTTACTTTGTAGTATTTCTTCATTAAAATAATCAACTATGAGTTAACAATAAAAGGACCAAGAAGGTTGAGTGATCATACTTTTATTAAATCTTTTTCGTAGGAATTCGAAATAATCTAAAGTATTTTTATATTAAAGGCATATTAATTTATATAAATTTAAATTTTTATTCATTTATATTAATTTATATTTTTCTTTACAAAAATTTTATTAATTTAAATTTTTCTTTAAAGATTGTCATTACCTCCATTGAAGTATAATTAACTCATTATTTAGAAAAAATTTGATCTATATATATATTTTTGAAATATGACAATCAAATTACGTAATTTTGCAAAGCTGTAAAGCTATATTTTGTCTTGCTTTGAGATATCCTTCTTTTAAAATATTTCAACTTTATTATCCAAAACCCATTCTCTGTATTTGAAAGGGAAAACAAAAGCCTATAACACATCTTCCGAATTTTCCAGATCGACAGGAGAGTGTCTGTGAACACAAACATTTTTTGTTTATAGTAGGGAAAATACATTTGCTTCCGCAAAGGTGTCGTTAAAGAAAAATCGAGTACATACAAGAACAAATTCAGATTATAAGATCATTGAACTTGAAATTAGAAATATTTTTTCAAATGTATCTTTTTTATTTTTTTCTTATTGTCTTGTATAAATAGGATAGTTTGTCTTCATCTTTATTTCTCGTAATCAATATATAATTTTATAAAGAAATGAAGATGTTTAAAAACGAAATAATAATTAATATGCGTCGATCCCACAAAGCAAAAAACAGTTTCATTTAAAATGCAGTCTAGAACCAATTCAATAGATAAATAGTTCATGACATCATGATTACTTCAAAACTGTTAACAGCGACCTAAAGGACGTCATATGAAGTGTAATGTGTATTCTAGATTGGTGACCCCGACACAAAGAGTATGTACAATTCAGAATAAGGATTCGACACAAGAAGTCGTAAACCATGTGTCTATTAAATTGCCAATTTTTACATCTTTTCAGTTATCTGGATATTTCCTAAGAGCTAAAGCCCAACTCGCATTGGAAAATATATAAAAAAAAAAAAAAAAAACAAAGTTCAACAATCTTATAAGTGCTATTCCAAGTCAAATATTAAATAAAGTGCCACATTATAGTAAAAATAAGTGCATAGACTCTTAAAAATCCCTATACAAATTTGAAGAATATTTTAGTTCAACAGTGTAGTTGAACAATTTCATTTATTTATCGTTTTTTAAGTTATTAAGAAAAGTGCGTCCTCACATGAAAACTTCCCGTGACTTCTTGACGGAAACCCCCCAAATCTGGACGCTCGTTTTCCCTAGTAGGTTTAGACTAACTTCCCGGATGATAATATGGTCCTTCAACAGGACAGCCAACAATACCAAAGCTTGAATAAGTTAAATGTCGGGCCAAAACAAATGCTATTAAATGAACTTTGGACTTTTTTCCAATAATAAAAACATCGGTGTGGACGAAATGTAATCAAGGTCTTGAGATAATGAAATAACCAAGAATGACACAGACTTGAAAGAAAACTTAATAATGCACATGGTTTTAAAATGTCTACCTTCATTTTCACGGCAACATATAATTAACACTTATTAAATGTACAGGTACAGAAGAAAATATCCTACAACTATCTTGTTCCCTTAATAAAGTACATGAACATATTGAAGATAAGAAGGAACAAGATGAAGCGATCAATTTTATTAAAAAGAAAAATATATGTAATAATTAAATTATGAAAATAAGATTTATTCCATTGTGGCCTCTTATTTGCATTTTCGCCCTTTATTTGCATGTTTACGGCTATTTTTAGGAAAAAAATATTCAGTTATTAGAGTATTGAAAGAGGAAGAGAAGAAGAAGAAGAGGAAAGGTTGAATCCCTGGGCGCCATGAATTATAAAGAGGAAAGTACTTGGATATTCAAAAATATATTATATCTATCTTGTCACATAAGCAATTTAGTTTTTGTACAGTCCGTTTTATCTCTATAAATATAAACGGGAAACTAGTAGAATTTATTTTGAATATATTTACATTTATTCGAAGTGAAAGATTATCTTTTTAAATTTACCATGCCTAGGATGTGCGCATTAAGGAGCTCGGTAGCAACAAGATCTGGACTTATGTCCCCGAAACAAAGTATTTGCTTTGCAACTTTAGCCCTAAAGCCAGCAGAAAGGGTGTCTTAGAAAAGCATTGACAGTGCATCAGGCACAAAAAGAATGTAGACTTAAACAACAAGGGAGACAAAGATACACAGAAGATGCTCAACGTCATCCCCTCCAACGATAACTGCGATGGCGTCGTCAATAATTACCTAGTGAACGCCTTGGTCTCTGCTAATATCCCCCTTGCCAAGATAAAAAACAGGGAGTGCAAAGACTTCTTGGAGAAGTACTCCAAAGAGACGATGTCTAGCCGAACCACCAGGACAATGGAGGAAACAAGCAAGGAGGTAAGGGGCAAAATCAAGGAGAAACTTATAGATAAGTTAGTATTTATCTCCATTGACTAAACCACGGACAGCCTGGGCAGAGCTAGCAGGACCTTTGGAAGGTACATACCTGGAGAGGTCATACTTGATAAACGTGGTCAATCTAGACACCACTAACAACCGTAAATCTTCTCTAATTGAGCTCCTCCGAACCGATTTAAAATACGATGACGTGCTTCTACTTCTCACAAACGGTACTCACTACTGTGTCAAGGATGGCAAAGGTCTGAAAAAGATGACCCCATTCTCATCCACTGCCTTTATCTCCCCCCTGGCATTAGCTGTGTTACCGAATTAGGTACAGATTTCCAAAGGTGGACATACTCATTGTCGAAGTGAAAAAGATCTGCATTAAGTGTGCCCACTGCAAATTGGAGTTTGCTGCCTTTTGCAATATTCCCCTCTCTCCAGAGTAAGTTCTTACAAGGTAGGGAGCATTGCTCGAGGGAGCATTCTAGTACTGCGAAAACTTCAGTGTCATCAAAGAGTTTGTCCAACGAATGCCAGACGACGAAAGCAGGCACATCGATGAGTCTAAGAAGCTGTTCAAAGATGCCTCTTTTGCCCATGACCTCTCCTCAATAAAAGCAAATTTCAAGCTACTAAAAGAGAGGATAACTCACCTCAAAGAAAGTCTACCTCTTGTACAGGCCTTGTCCATCATTGAGAATGTCCGTGAGAGCCTGACCATCCCCAATTTTGCTCACAAGCTTGAAGAGACTCTGAAAAAAATCAAGTATATGAGAAGATGAGTCTAATTGGCTTTGTGATCTCTGGAGAAAATGTGCCTGGGATGAAGGAGGATTATCACACCATAGCATGCTTCAACTGCGCCCCCATGACATCCGTGGACTGTAAAAGAGCCTTCAGTTTTCAAAGATCTCCTCACTAACAAGAGAAATAGGCTCCTTCTTAGAGGCAGAAGAGTGATAGATATTGCAAGAAACATATATTGCTACTATTTAAATAGACTTTAAAAAAAACTTTTGACTAAATTCTTTATAATCAAATAAGGTGGTCAGTACTATGCTCACATACCGCGTGCAACACTGAAATCTGAACACAAGGATATTGGCAAATCAAGAGTTTCTGTTAAGTTTTTCAGAGACGGAAATAAATAATGTTGAAGATTTCATAACACTTTAGAAATTTCATTTATTTATCGTTTTTTAAGTTATTAAGAAAAGTGCGTCCTCACATAAAGACCCGTGACTTCTTGACGGAAACCCCCCAAATCTGGACGCTCGTTTTCCCTAGTAGGTTTAGACTAACTTCCCGGATGATAATATGGTCCTTCAACAGGACAGCCAACAATACCAAAGCTTGAATAAGTTAAATGTCGGGCCTAAATAAATAAGGCCTCCATATTCACCCGACGCCAAACCTATGGACTATGCCTTCTTGTGGCGTGTAGAGTCCAAGGCCTGTACTCTTAGACCCGAAAACACAATGGACTTGAAGGCTACCGTAAATAAAAACCGGGACAATATGTCCAAAGGATACATAAGAAAGACATACCAAGCCTTCAGGAGGAGTCTTGAGACCATCATGGACGCCATAGGGGGCTACATCAAAAATTAGAGGAGACAATATATTGTTACAACTGATTTCCAAATACACTTTGTTTATGTAATATGGCTACGTAAATATATCTCGTTAAAGTGAAAAGTATAGATTGTTCAGATTTCCACATCGTACCCGGTAATGAAAATAGCTACTTAGTTTATATAAAAATTGGAACTAAATTACCTATTTTCAACTCGAATAAAGGATGCCGTGTATTGTGAGCAAGTTTCTTGCTTCAGTCAATTACAAAAAGTATATCCCCACTTACTGTAGAGAGGAGTCATGTGTGAACCACTCAGCATCGTATGACTATGGCGATAGAAATATTGATTATTGTCATGGAATAGTAGTACATTCAATTTTTTTTATAATAAAGCTAAACTTAGTTTCAGTATACGAGCTTTTGTATTACAAGAGTGTATCTCATACTATTTTACAAGCTTCTATGCTAACATAATAAAACTAAACTTATCTGGATATAATATCAAAGAAAATATTCATAAACGTTCATTAAATTTTTTGCGCTTGATACTTTTCCCTTTTTTTTTAAATATACCTGAGTTCTGTATTTTTTTTTACATTTAAAATAAATGGAATTTTTATATATTAATATGTGCCTTAAAGTTTGCTTACCAACTCACGGAAAAATACTTATTATGTGTAGGAATAAAGAATTCTGTTTTAAAAAATTTTAAAGAAGAGAGGCTAGTGAGTCAATCAATCAATAATTGTGGTTTTAGATTCAATGCGAATTAATCAATCATTTGGATTGAATGTGTTGAAGCTCTTTTCTACTTGGTCAAGTCCAGATTAATACACCCATATCCCGAGATTTTCTCTACGTTTTTTAATGTGATTTGGATTATTTATTTGATATTGTTTATTACTAAGAAGGTTTGTTTTCAAATATTTTTGTATCATTTCATGCAAGTCTTCACAGTTTTAGGAATAAATCAAGAAAATGAATAATCCGATTTATCCCAATTATGCCCGGTCCTGCTTGCTAACTTGTTGCCAACTTCTCGCAGAAGTACTAGTACTTATTGGCGAAAAACTCGGACAACCTATTTTCACAGGCCTATATTGAGGCCAAATATGTACACCCATGTAGGTTGCCCATAGACAAAACAGGTGATAGATACTTGGTGCCTGGTCCAGACTTTAGGGTGGATGCATAAGAACTTCCCATCCGAGTTCACAGAGGTTGTGTGGCCTGGTGCTGTCTTGATGAAACACGATTACTCTCTATTCGAGTTTTTTTTGTATCTGCAAATGGTTTAAAATGGTTATATGATAGATTTTTAGCTACTGGGTGATGCTACAACTGCTACCATGACGGTCTATCTCGATATATTCTATGATTTTATCGGCATTTTCGACGACAGGCCTGCCAGTGCGTGGGGCATCATTCACTTCCACTACACCAGAATGCAACACGAACTGAAAGAGTATCGGCCCAAAATAGATCACACCCTTTTTTGGTCGCTTTGACGCGTTAATCCCTATCAGATAGTAAAAATGTAAGATATGGCGAATTTCTTCCTTTGAGACGTCCATACTCGACGCACTATTATTCAGGACTTAACGAATTGAGTGTAATTCTGTCCAAAAAACTTTTCTATTATACACTCACGCCTTTACATCTCAACTATGATCCGATGTGAGCAATAATGAACAAGATTTACTTAGTTTAAAAAAGGTAGGGAAATACGAAATTATTTTTTCCTCCACCTATTATATTATTATAATATAATTATTACTCTAGCAGCTAATACTTTATAATAAATGTATTATTATTTAAATATTATAGTAAAAATATAAAATATATTATTAGTATTGCAGCATGAATCATCATTCATCATATATTTAACGTTTTTTTTTTTTTTTTTGTTCTTTTTCAGGCAAGTGTCTATTCGTCAATTTGTACATTAGGCAAAGGGGTAATTCGCTAAAGTTTACGTTCGGTATATGGTCATTTGGGAATGTAACTGAGTTTGTAAAAAGTAAAAATTTGATTTTTATAAAATAGGGGACATCTTATTATTAGGGTTTTATTAGTTGAAGCTATTACAGCAGGACGAGATAAATTGTATTACTACTATAAAGAGAAAAATTTTTACATTTAAGATATTACATAAGGAGAACGGGACACTATTTAAGGAAGTAGCTGTTGATATAGTTATCAAACAATATGGAAAAATGGGCAGAAAGTTGAAAGAAACTTCATCTAATGCCTTTAAGATTGAGAGATTTAACTGAATGCTAAAGATAAAATAATAAACTTTGAACATTTTAACCCTTACTAAACAGTTTTTGCTGTCAAGAGTGGTTTACTCTTGGCAAAGATATGTTTTTCATGGTATCAGCTAACTCCAATAATCTATTTCCTACAATTAAATTAATTGACAAAATATTTTTCGACGATATTATTTTGATCAGTGGTAAACTTAACTAAGCCCTATGAGCTAAAGCTTTCAACTTTTTAGAACTATAGATGAAAACTTCAAAGAAATTTGTGAATCTTAAAATTAGTGGGATTTTATTCATTCACTCTATTACGGTTTTTACTAATAACAACTTTGGAACATTTGCTCAAGTATTTCCGTATAAATTTGCAAATTTCGACCCAGGTTAATCAAATGCTTATTATAATAAACAATTTTTCAATCACATTTAAATACAAAATCATATTACCACACCTTAAATAACAAGTATTTTTATATTATTGTGTCTGCATTTATACCATTTTATACAGCATATTGTTCGGTGTATCCATGATGTTGTATATTTTCTGTTTGTTTTTTAAGTTTTTGTCATGTTAAAATTAGTTTTAAAGAAGTATATTTTGACGATGTAGAAGAAGTTTTTTAAACTCCTTAATAGTTTTAGACATTAAAAATAAAGCTGAAGTTATTAAATAAAATAGAATATTACCAAAATAAATATATAACTTTCTTTATATATAAGGTTATGTACATATATTAATGTAGTTATGTTTTTCCACATATTAGGCTGAATCATAAATAATTCACGATTGTCGTAACTTTTTTCCTTGAACTCTGCATATAACAATAGGGTACATGTGCTTCATATGTATTAGATAGCCGTTTCACCACTGCACTTTGAAGAATCTTTATTTTGCAGCTATGTCTACCTCGACTCTAAGAAGATACACGGTTATATACACCTTCAGAGCCGAGCCAGAACACTTTCCTACACGGCCGGTTTTAAAATAAAATGGACAGAGGATGGTACTTTCCAGTAAAATAACAAGGCCCATTGAAACAATGAGAACAATGACCTTATTAAAGCAGCAAGATGGGCCAGGGATGCACAGACACAACAATATGTCAAATTCCCTCACGAAGATAGCCCGCTGAAGGTCACTCAAGGTATGTTTTCAGGAGTGCGATAAACCAATTTCACTAATACCCTTTAACTTGGTATACTATGAGTTGGCCAAAGAATATGTCGCAGATGAATACGGCTTACATCCCATTGATGAGTACCACTTACCCCAAGGAGATGATGTGTGGATTTCTAACAAATCTAGACTATAGGCAGCCACTTTGTATAATGTTATGCAATCTATGGGTTTCATCTTCCAAGCAGGGAAGCAGATGTTCGATATCAATCGAGGAGAGTTCTTGCGTATTCTGTACAGTTGCAGAAGGGCTCGAGGCTACTTGATGAGAGCTGTGGCCGCTCTTTTGATCAAACCAATTCAGTCCATCTTAGAATTGGCTCCTCAATCGAAAGCGAGTGCGTTGAATAGCTAAATCCATCTCTTGCACAGACGAGGTTTCCTTCAATCAGGAACGGAGATATTGTGGTGGGCTTTGATCAAGAGAGCTCTTCAACTAAGATTGCCTGAGAGAGCAGTTGTCTCTATACCAACGGCAATAGCTCAAAGAGGTTTTAGAGATGGAGGTTTGGACTTAGGTGCTTCTGGTACGTATGCAGTTCGTAGTATCCCTGTCAGACATCTACCAGCCCCTATTGCCTTCACAAAGGTATTGGAGAGTGCTATACCCACCAATATGGCGGACGATTGGCTCGATGTTGTGTCGGATAAGTGGAATATAAGGCCAGGATTCATTAAATCTTATGACTGGAGTACAGATACAGTACTCGCGCCCTTCATTAGAAAGATAGATTTTGGAGGGGATTGGAATGCTGTTGGTTATGATCGTCTAACCAACATCGACGCGGTTGGCGTCATTTTAATACCAACTGGGCTAGTCAATAATGTTGTTATGGGAGGGCACAGCATTGCTGCAAGGTATGCACGAGATGCACCTGCTAGAGGGGCAGCTGCAGCGGATGCTCAAGCACCTGAGGCTATGGAAAACTAACAGGGGTCTCAGGGAAGAAAAAGAAAGTAAAAGGAAATATGAAATACATAACAGTTATCTACAAGAAGAAAATTAAAAATCCAAATTACATACAAAACTTAAAATCAATTTAATTTTTAAATTCAAATTATTAAAAAAGTTCAAGACTAATAGCTGATAGGCTTGACACAATTTTAGAAAAATTTCTTCCAATCTCCTAATTCGGCTTTAGGAAAAATAGATATATAATCGAAGCCGTTCTATCTATCCGAAAATTGATAGGATGAAAAAAAAAGTTAATATAACAACAGTTTTTATAGATTTTACCAAAATCTTTGACACGATCTCCCATACCCACATACTTGATCAACTAAATGTACTGGATATCCCCTCAGCTATATAAAACTGATATCATTAATTCTAATGGGATCAAAGAGAATCATTGCAATTCGAGGAGGAATATGTAGATATAAAAAATTAATAAAGGATGCCCTCATGGTGATCCCTTTAGCTCCCTACTATTCAATAGTGCCGTGATACCACTTCAGAGAAAAGCAGATGAGAGATTGAAGGTAACTCAAATAAATGGAAAAACATTCAAAAATATATTTCATGCAGAAAATGAAACATTTTTGGTAAAAGAAAAATATATTGGTACGTACATTGATAATCTAACGAATATTTTGAAGGAATTTAAAAATAGTAGTGGCCTACATACAAATTTGAACAAAAGAACATAATTAACGAATATACCAAACAAGAAAATTCTATCCAAATTAGGGATGCAAGAAAAGGAAGAAACAGAGTTAATGGGAATCACAATACGAAAAGTATGATGATATCCAAAAAAATAATATGCACACTTGAAAAAGTACTGAGTTCACAAAAATACACAATCTAAATTTGATAAATAGGTAGAATTATGGTGTTATATCAAGTTATCATTCTATCCAAATACCACTAGCTAAAAGTGCCAAAATATCACCACAAATGAGGACAAAAAAATCTCAAATATATGTGAAGAGTATTTAAGACGTCCAAAAAATATAAAAAATGAAATAATAATAAAAATTAAAATTAAAGGATGACTAAGAGCGATTAAGATATATAATTATAGATTATAGTGTCTTCCTTAAAAGTAAACAAAGCAAGAAAAAATTTAACGGATTGAATACTTTTGAAAAATTTGGTCTGAAGCCATTAAAGACTTGATCAAAAATCAATGGGTTTTTTTTTCTACAAGACTACAAAAATTTAAATTTAAAGTATTTCATTGATGTAAAAACAGACATCAAGAAGTTTAAAAAGTTAAACATTCATACAGTAGAATGATATATATCTACAGAAAATATAAAAAATCAATCAGTTGCCTTATTAAAAGTGCAAGTCCAGTCAAGATATCGGAAATACTTAATCAAAAATACCAAGAACTACACTTATCAACTTTTAAGGAAAATAATATTAAATAAAAGAGGAAGACAAATAAATTTTATTATTATTTATGTTATGTATTTCATATTTCCTTTCATGTTCTTATCTTCTTGTATTTTCTTGTATGTATTATCAGTACTGCTGTCCAGCGAACTGGGCGGCTACCGAATGGAGAATTGATCGGAGTGGACAAGGTTGCATCGCTTGCTTACTACGAACTAGCAACTGGCAGGGCAGCCAATCTAACGGATTGGGAAGAAGAAAAGAGAAAGCGAGTTGGGCCCAGACTACCCTTAACATATCCTGGAACCAAAACGGAAATAACTCCACACATTAAAGCTACTGCTAAGAAGGTTTTAAGGGATATGATACCTAGAACGGACAAATGGAGAACGTGGGATCTTTTTGTCAAGACGCGTCAGAAATGGTCGCCTTCTGGGAGCGCTGGGGGTGGGCGAGTTGAAGTGGAAGGCGAGAGTGTGCGTATAAACAAGCACTCATTCTACGAAACAATAACATCGGAAGAAATGAATTTGTGGCCCGATTCAGAACCCAAGCTTGTAAAAAAAATACCCGCCTTCTTACTTTTTGAAAATTTAATAAGAATTTGAAAAACAAAGAAGCTATGTTCCCAATGTTTTAAATTATGTCACATCCTCGCTAGGTGTGGCAATGAAAAATCGTCTGTACAAAAGATACACTAAACTGTTATGCACCGTTAAAGTGCATAAAGATTCTCTCAACATGAAAGAAAACGAAGGGAATAATACATCAAAAGAAATTAATTATCTGAAAAATCTATTGGATAATAATCAAAAGAAACATCAAAAGAAGACTTTAGAACCTTCTTTGGCAATTTTAGCTGTATAAAATATCTTGAATTACTCCACACAATCAAAGATACCTTTAAGAAGCCACTGACTTTTAAAGATGTACGCCAAACCAATCAAGGGTGAGTTCAACATGAAACTGGCGATGATCTTATCGACAGACTATTTATGGGACCATCAGAGTTATTTGGGTTCATGAAAAAATGTGATCAATAAAGAAAACAGATGGGTAGGTGGTGGAAGTCAATTATGAATAAAATTCTACAAACCATGAGGTCTAACAAACAGACTTCTGAACTTTAATCCAAGATTGAGAAGTCGGGATGAGTTCTTATAGCAAGAAGAACTAACTTTTGTTGGTCAATATCTATCTCGTTGAGTGGAATGGCTAATTAATTTCATTCAATTAATTCGAACCAAGAAATTAGCCTCAAGCTACCATTCGAAAACCGAAAAACTCCAGCCTTCAACTCCATTCTTCATAATAGTCGAAGCACTCTCAAATAATAGAATAAGATCTACTAGTTGAGTGGAAAGATTAGATCTGAAAAGATCAGTAAAGTTATTAGACCCTAAAACAATACTTAAAAATAACTTAAGAGATTCCTATCAAAAATGTTTGAGATAACGATTGGCTACAATATATCTGAAAATCTAAAATTGAAAAAACAGATAATTATAAATAAACTAAATTTCTCAGACGTGAAATAGGTCCCAGCTTAGGAGAATTTCTTTTTTTTTTTTTTTTTCTTTTTGTCAGAATGTGAAAGCACAAGAGATATAAGAAAAAAGAAATCTCTCATTGTTTTCCATACGTTATTTTCCATCCAAGAGATTTTTCTTTTATTTATATGGGTCAAGAAAAAAAAATCAATTTTTTTATTACAAAAAATTTCATCATTTAGTATAAGCTTAGAAATACTTCAACTCCGATACAAAATAATTTTATTCAGCATATAGAAGCAACTTTCACAACAGCCAATACAAACGATCATTAGTTCAAGGATGTTTTTGATGTTCAATTTTTTAGCTTGGCCTTTACTTTGATGTTTAATTTTTTATTTTTCATTAGTATCGTCTTTATTTTGATGTTCTATTATCATTTTTTAGTGTGGTTTTTATTTTGATACTGTATTGCATTTTGATTTTAAGCTTTTAGCAGGGAAAATAAATTGTAAATATAGTTGTACGTGAGTACAAAAATAAATAAATAAGAAGACCAAGAACCCTATAAACGACAAATCCAAGTCATTTTTCCATCGTTATATAAACCGAAGTAAATCCAGAAGTTTACGAAGATAGATAATAAAACTGCTAAACTGCTTCATTGAGCTGAAAAGCGGCGCTTCCTACATCCTTCTACATTGGGGTGGCTAAAATACTGAACTCTCTGAAAAGGATTGGGAGGATATGGAGCAAATTAGGGAGGTTCTCCATTGATGTACCTAATGACTCTACACATCTGTCGTAAGAAGGATATCAAGGCTTCAAAGGCTATTCCGCTTGCCAAGCAGTGCTGTTATTATAAAGAAATCATCCAAATCAAAAAAATATCCCTATGACAGCATCGCCCACCAACTTACCAATTTCTCGTGGACACCCTGTAAATTCTCGATACACTATATGTTTCAAAAGAGGAGGAAAATCGAACAAGCTTTATTTCTAATCAACATCTTTAAAAATAAGGAGATACTCTATTGGTATTCTTGCAATGGCAACTATATGGCAGAATACAAGGGCAACACTATAAAGACAATTGCTTCTCTACCTTCTATTTGTCAGCCATCTTAACCGTTTGACAAGGGTTCTCAATTTCAAGACTGGATTTCCTCTGACTATAATCAAATATTTAAAGTCTAGAATGGAATGTTTGTCCCACGAAGAACGAAAAGTTTCATTGATTTTTGATGAGGTTTACTCCTCCAAAAGGGTGAAATTTAGTTGAGATAACTTTTTAGGATTACAATCGGATGGTGAAATAACTAAGACCCTGCTTTGTTTTATGATAAGAATTTTCTCTTCCCAATACAAAGATATTATTGTAATTGCTCCCTTTGTCAAAAATCAACTCGGAGATTATTTAAAAATGTGATGATTATTTTCCTCCATTTTATACCAACATTGTAAAGAGGGGCTCTTTATTAGATATATCCCAATGTAAGTGTAGCTGTGGAGTCTATACGGCTGATATTGTTTTCCATTATTAATGGCACCCCCTTCTCTTTACATTGAAATAAACAACAGATCATTTATCTCAGAAAAATTACAATTTTTCTTTGAATATCAAAATAACACCTCTTATTGGAAAATACTTTATTAAGATAGTAATATATCCTTTCCCTATTTTAATGATGTCACTCCAGTTGTGCGCCTAGGAATTCATATTCCATTTTTCTAGTACCTAGACCTTTGTATAGACAAAGGCAATGCTTTAGTATAGACTATAGAACACATGTGAAATTTGTGAAGTAAATTTATAACTGAATTAACTTTCTAGTTTCATAAACTAATAGTGCATAATAAATAAAATTTATGACAAATTGGGGAAAAAACTTACCGAAAACTTACCAAATGTAAGACTTAGACTATAAGTTTCATTTAAATAAATTATAATTATTTATGTAGCCGGAGTAACAGAGTATGTTTCCTTTTGGGCAACTTTGTGCATGCAGGGACTAGCCATGTATTCGGTTAGTTGCGTCTTCTAAACAGCAGGTAGAGGTATACCCTATTGAGTGTATAACAGGGGTTGATTCTAGGAGAGAGATCTTCCTTCTGGTGAAAGGTGCAGATGTGTATGAGTAAAATGAGAACGTGAGCCCACTGTGGACAGTGAGCCCCAGCTAATTCTACAGTATTTGATGGGATACGCCCAAAAACGGGCACGATGGCCCGGTTTTCAGCTTCTTTTAATATGGGCACTGTCGTTAACGCAATTATCGAATATGGGATGGAAATGATGATAACCGAGCCATGGCACACTGTGGACTTGCTCACCAGGATGATAAAACCACAAAACGAGTTGATGAGCACGGATGTTCTCCTTAACTATGGCATATAGCATAAAATATCAACGTCAATCAGGTTGGAAGTAATCCTTGTGGGAATATCAGACATGTAGAAGAATATCATGGCTAAACGACTAGGAGGAGGATCGGAGCCCACGATTCACAGGAATGGCAGAAGTTCTTTGTGGGCGGCTAAAACTACCTTGAATTGAAAATACTACAGGTGCAGATCCTGACATAGTCCAAAAAATATTGAAAAAAGATGCAATTTCCATCCCAATTCGAAATCTTCCTCTTTATTACTCTAAATCAATTCAAACACTAAGATCTTAAGCTTATATTTCTTTATCTAGAGCCCTTTAGCAAATATAATTGTTTTTATATGACATTGCAAACTTTGAGATGATCGACACAGTCTCCTCCTTAAAATATCTTTATATGAAGCTTGATCGACCTCGTTTAATTGAAGAAATATATGAAAATTTTAATGAAATTAATAATATACAATCTTACTTTGGTGAATGTAACTTTGGTCATTTCGGATCAAAGTCGATTTTCAATTGACAAATCAAATTTGATAAAAAATTTAACAATTTAAAGTCCTTCAGTGCTTAAGGATTTAAGATTTTTTATTTTATTTTAAGAACAAAAATAAGAAGCTTTCATTTTACCACTTATTTGCGTAATACCAACAATTCTATTCAAAAATTACTGAGCATACAAGTTACTTCAATTCCTCAAAACTGCAAGGCCAATAGTTTTGTTCCAGAAGTTAATGATAATTTACATAAAAATAAGAAGAATGCAATAGAAAAATTAAATCGAAGGAACCAAATACAATAAAAAAATTTAATGGGGAATAAATAAAAAAATTAACAATTTATGTTCAAAGGCCAGAATATCTTTAATATTCTTAATTAATAATTTTTTTGTCAAGAAATACTAGAACAATAATAAAATAAAGAGATAAATTTAAAAAAATACATAGTATTGGAAACCTTTATTAAAACCTGTAATCAATTTATTTGTGTCGGGATCCTAGGCCGTGAAAATGGTTAAATTTTAATATGGTGTTAGACAATTTAGTAATCCAGACTCCCTAAGTTTTGAAATTTCAATTTGATTGTCCAATGTTACAGTGCAGGAGATAATTTAGTCAAGCAGATGCAACTTGAAACCCATTCCAACAAATTTTGGAATATGAAATTGCTAAAGAACAAGAAGTTTAGACAAATTTCTCTGGCAATGGTCGTTAATTCGGATTTATAAATATTTGCATTAAAAAAATGAAACGGATTTGTGATTTTAACAGTCGTTATGTTCTGTTTTTCCTATTATTTTTTACACATGTAAGATATGTTGAGGGATTGTATTTCATCAAGTTAACATTTTTCTTCTTGTCATAATTAAATATAAATATATGCCTCTCATAAAAACACAACAGAAGATCTTTATAGAACCATACAATCTTCACTACTCATAAACACAATGGCAATGTTAACCAAACACGAAAAAGATGAAAGTTCAAAGAACATTTCTAGCTTTAGATGGAAATTATGTTTTCGAAAATATGAAAATTTAAAAAAAAACATCTAAGTGTGCCATTTTCGTGAAAAAGAATATAGTAGTAAGAATTAAAATATGGATTTCACTGATTTCACCCAAAACAACCCATATTTTTTAAAACTGACATAATTTTTTAGTACCGGAAGGTATAAGCAGAAAGATGTCTAGGGCTTATATTAATTTCCCCAAAAATTTAACAACCTTCATTTATTAATCTTAAACATTTCCAGAAAACGATGCTTTTTACATGGTTCAAGCAAATTTTTGATTAGGATTCTGTTTGGAATAAAATCTTGGAACAAACACTCTTTGAATTAATAAAACTAAATTAGGGTGAGAGAAAGGCAACAGATATGCAGACTTATACGGATGATTAAGAATATGACACCATTCTAAAAAAAATAAGGTTTTTTTTTCGGAATAAGCTGAATATTTTTAGAAATATGAAATGGCAGGAACCATTTTTATACAATAGTAAATTAGCATATGTATCGAATACACGTCAAACTACCAGGTGCAGATCCTGACATAGTCCAAAAAATATTGAAAAAAGATGCAATTTCCATCCTGGATTCAAAATCTTACTCTTTATTACTCAAAATTAATTCAAACACTTAGATCTCAAGCTTATCTTTCTTTATCTAGAGCCCTTTAGCAAATATAATTGTTTTTATATGACATTGCGAACTTTGAGATGATCGACACAGTCTCCTCCTTAAAATATCTTTATATGAAGCTTGATCGACCTCGTTTAATTGAAGAAATAAAGGAAAATTTTAATGAAATGTATAATATACAATCTTACATTGGTGAATGTAACTTTGGTCATTTGGTATCAAAGTCGATTTTAAATTGACGAATCAAATTTGGTAAAGGATTTAACAATTTAAAGTACTTAAACGCTTAGGGATTTAATATTTTTTTAAATTGTAAGAACAAAAAAATTAAGCTAATAATGGCTAGGTTTTGAAAATCGTTAAATTTCAATATGATGTTTAACAATTTAGTAATTCTGACTAACTAAGTTTTGAAATTTGAATTCCATTGTCCAATGGCATTAATGACTCACAAGTAGTAAGGAAATAGAGAGTAAGGCTGGAAGAGTCTAGGATGTATACCAATTAATAGTCCATACGGAGTGTAAATTACGAATTCATTATCATAAATGGAATTGCAATTCTATGAATGTGCTGGAGATGATAAATACAATGTTACTAGAACTTATGTTCTAGTAACATTGTGATAAATGTGTGTCAAAGACACTAAAGGACTCGAATCAATAAAATATTCCTTATAATAGGAAACAAAAAGTTATTGACTGTAGGAGGAATCACTGAGATTTAATTAAGGAACAGAGGATGGAGGATGGACAGCGACTGATGTTAGAGATAACTGTTATTGTAATGTATTTCCTTCCACCTTGTTCTTCTTCTTAATTAGAGTAGTTTTTTGTATTATAAAGAATACAGATGACCTTATAAATAAGTATTGTTTTATTCCTCCACGCATTCCTCCTTCTCATTTGTCTCTCGGGCATCCTGGATTTCTTCATATAAAGAGTTTCCTTCTCCTCACGCTCGTCCAGACGCAACATTGGCGACGAGGATGGGATCAGGATCACGTGACCTCCCTGCTGTGTAATCGTCGGCGAAGCTAGCCCTGCTGGAGTTGGGTAGCCCTTTTTCGCAGACAGGGAGAACGCTCGTTCGTCTGCAAAAGGCGGAGCAATATGGACTGTGCCTCAGTTTGGGCCTCGTGGAGGAAGGAAGAGAACCTTGGTCACTTACAAGAAGTGAAGTGTGAGTCCGTGTCAGGGACCACATCATTATAAGTGGATTTAATCCTATGAAGTTTTGGTTCTCTGTTGTTCCTACTCTTCCGTTCACATCATTGGATAATGATTGTGTAATGGGCTCTCCTCTGGATCATCCCGAGTTGGATGAGGGTACATCGAGCAAGATCGATATGTCTCCCAGGGACGAGCAAGGTGCTCGTGTCCCTAAAATCTCTATAAGGGTGATTGATATGTCTCCCAGGGACGAGCAGGTTGCTCGTGTCCCTAAAACTTCTAAAAGGGTGATCGATATGCCTCCCAGGGACGAGCAAGGTGATCGTGTCCCTAAAACCTTTATGAGGAGTAGTGTTCTCCTTTCTTCGGTGCGTGTGCTGAGAGCACGGCACGTTTATGGAGATTAACATTTTATATACAAGAGCGAATGGTTTGTCCGCGCCTGGACATGGATGGAGCAGATCAATAAGCTACTATTCATGGAGCGGAACCTGTGTAAGCACCGTCATGGATTTGGTGCTTGGGGGGTGGTGAAAAGTATTTCCTATCCCCTTGTTCTTCTTCTTATCTTCTTGTATTTTCTTTTATGTATATATATGTATTAAAGTACTGTCTTTAACCTTGTATAAATAGTCTTGTATTTTATGTATTAATTAGAGTAGGTTTTTGTATTATAAAGAATACAGATGTTCCTTTAATAAGTATTGCCCATATTCCTCCACACCATTCCTTCTCCTCATTTCTCTCGGTCATCCTGGATCTCTCCACCTATAAATAAGTTTGTGTCTCCTCTCCTTCGTCAAGACACAACAGTTATTGACCACTGAGCGATGTTCCATGGAGTTAGATGTCATTGTCACAGACCTTGATGGTAATAAGTCATCTCTACAATGAATGTACATTTCATATTTGGAGGTGAGATCCAACGAGTAAGGCAAGTGATCCTCTTCATAAAAGAACGATATCCCTGAACATCAAGTTCAAGACTGGAGGTGAGTGGCTAGGATATCCAAATGAAAATAAATACATTCAAAGGAACAATGAGTGGATACAGGTCCATATACAAGAAGATTAATCAATAAATTAGAGGACAAACCCATCAACAAAACTGAATACACGTTCCTATCTTTTCTCCACCCTTGTTTATTTCTTCCTTTTACTTATATCTCTTTATGTAATATTATATAAATAAAATATGGAGGTTGGGTAGAATATCATATGAGAAATGTTCCGCATATGCAGTATTAGCGAGAATTATAATAAAACGTACAGTTCATACACAACAATTATAATGACAAATTTAATATATTTTTTACTAATATCACAGAGTTATTTTAATCAATTATCATGACTAAAAAAACCATAACAACGTATTATTACTTTACAGCTGAAGGCAAACTTGTGGAAAAACGGCCTTATTTACAGAAAAAGAAAATCATGGTTCACCAAGACAACACTATCTCACACTTCAGCAATTACTATGGAATCAACGAATTCAACGAATTATAGTTTGAACTGCTTTAATATCCACCTTACTCATCAGGTCTTTTCCCAAGCAGCTTCTTTTTGTTTCCTCATCTAAAATTTGCGCTCGGAGGACAAAGATTTTTAAATAATGAAGAGACAATCAAAATCGTGAACAATTATTTTGCAGAGAAAAACGTCAAACACTATTTCGACGGGTTACAGAGATGATCCCCGGAGGAAGTGTATAGAGTTACAAGGAGACTTTGTTGAAATGTACAAAAATAAAAATTCCGAAAGTCTTCTATATTTGTTAAGTCGGAAACTTTTCAGACCACCTTCGTATAGATAATTTGGTTATTCAAAATGGTATTCAACTCAAAACTTAGAAGACTCAGTAAATTTTCAACAAATCAATTATCTGGCCCAGTATGATCCCCTGGCGCGAATATATTCATACACCTAGATTTGCAAGAGAAGTATAAGACGTTAAGAATGACAAGGGAGGTCAAGTCTTTGGGGATACTACTCATGGAAATGGAGGACATACCTGTTATGTATTTAATATTTCCTTACATGTTTTTATCTTCTTGTATATTCGTCTATGTATTATAAGTACTGTGTTTTACGTGTTATAAATAGTCTCGTCTTTTGTAAATATATTAGAGTATAGTTAGAATACACATGAACGTATAAACAGTGTTACATTATTCCTCCACGTGAATTCTTCTCCTCATGTCTCTTGGTCATCCTGGATCTCTCCTATTATAAATAAGCTTGTGTCTCTCCCTCATCAAGACGCAACATTGGCGACGAGGATGGGATCAGGATCACGTGACCTCCCTGCTGTGGGATCGTCAGCGAAGCTAGCCCTGTTGGAGTTGGGTAGCCCTTTTTCGTCGATGGGGAGAACTCTCGTTCGTCTGCGGAAGGCGGAGCAATATGGACTGTGCCTCAGTTTGGGCCTCGTGGAGGAAGGAAGAGAACCTTGGTCACTTTCAAGAAGTGAAGTGTGTGTCCGGGTCAGGGACCACATAATTAAAAATGGATTTATTCCTACGCAATTTTGGTTCTCTACTGTTCCTACTCTCCCGTTCACATCATTGGTTAATGGATGTGGAACGGTCTCTCTTCTGGATCATCCCGAGTTGGATGAGGGTACATCGAGCAAGATGTCTCCCAGGGACGAGCAGGGTGCTCGGGTCCTTAAAACCTCAACCAGGGTGAATGTTATTTCTCCCAGGGACGAGCAGGGTGCTCGGGTCCTTAAAACCTTTATGAGGAGTATTGTCCTCCTTTCTCCGGTGCGCGTGCTGAGAGCACGGCACCTCTATGGAGATAAAGTTTTGCAGTACAAGGAAGAATGTTTTGTCCGCGCCTGGACATGGATGGAGCGGATCTATAGGCTGCTGTTCATGGAGAGGAACCTGTGTAAGCACCACCATGGATTTGGTGCTTGGGGGGTGATGTTATGTATTTAATATTTCCTTACATGTTTTTATCTTCTTGTATATTCGTCTATGTATTATAAGTACTGTGTTTTACGTGTTATAAATAGTCTCGTCTTTTGTAAATATATTAGAGTATAGTTAGAATACACATGAGCGTATAAACAGTGTTACATTATTCCTCCACGTGAATTCTTCTCCTCATGTCTCTTGGTCATCCTGGATCTCTCCTATTATAAATAAGCTTGTGTCTCTCCCTCGTCAAGACGCAACAATACCTGACTTATTATAGACACACAAAAGTATGCACGAGCATTTGTATTTGGTATACATGATAAATCTATTGAGTTAGGAAAAGAATTAGGGAAAATGTATCGCAAAGATTCCTTCAATGCTTTTGTTCCCCAATTTTCGTATTTTACCCGAGTATTTCATCAAATTGAGTATCAACGAAAATACACTAGACGGTTTTTAGATTGATTGTGGAGTTTCTGATCTACTATTAAGAAATCATTCCAAAGCCTTTTCGTCCTCAGGAACTTCGGATCTCAGAATGGATCTTCAAAGATTAAATCACTTAAAAATAGGACAAGAAGTATTTCAAACGGTATCTCGCTTGGAATTATTCTGTCTTCTCATAAACTATGGAAAATTTGAGTGAACACACTAATTTGATCACTGACACAATCCTTAATACACGATTTATGTTTAATCACACATTGATTGCAGAAAAACTCTATGAAATCCTATTAGACTCGGGACAAATTCTCTAAGGAAAGACAATCTTTGTTTCTAACGATCAAAGAAGCCTCCAAATGGGAGGACAAAATGAAAAGAAACTTATTATTTCGGCACTCAGAATATATATCAATGACGAAGTAAATCAATTAAAATAGGACTTAGAACTGCAAAGTCTAAAACCTGCATTTATATTACTATAACAGTATTTAATAAATATTTATTCAAAATAGTTTATATGTAATATATATACTGTGATAAAAAGTAAATTGATCTTATATGTAATATAATATCAGTCCTTTATGTATTTGAGTAAGGCAAAGAACGCTTTTGTTTCCCGATTTTCATACTTAGCTAAGCATTTCATAAAATTGAGTATTAACGAAATTTCGACAGATCTTTGTAGATTGTTGAGCGTCTGATCAACAATTGAATGATAGTTATAAAGGCTTTTCCACCAAAGGACCATTGGATCTCAAATTGAATACTCCAAGATTACATCACTTAAAAACAGGACTTGAAGTACTTCAAACCGTATATCGCTCGGAATTATTATGTCCTCTCATAAACTGTGGAAACTTAAATAAAAAGGCTTACTTGGTAACTGAAACAATCCTTAATATTCGATTTATGTTTAATCACATATTTATAGGCGAGAAACTCTATGAGATCCTATTGGACTCTGTCAAATTATCTAAGGAAATAAATCTTATTTTCTAAAGATGGAAAAGGTTTATGAATGGGAAACAAGATGACGACTTTCTTACTAGAATTAACAATTATGGCAGTATTTATGAACGACAAAATAAATCAATTAGTCTTAGGGACTCATAATTGCTAGTGATTATCTAAATACCAGGGCGCTTACTCCTTGTCATCGTCAAAAATGAAGTAGAAGAAATGACACACTAAAAACACTACATAGCAAGGCCAATAATGGTTTTCTTTTGATTTAAAAACTTGTCAAATAAAAAACTATCCAAAAAGCCACTTCAGCAAGGGATAATGGACAAAATTCTTAATTTTAAGGTGAATTATGCTTTAAAAAAATTTTTTTTTTTTCAAAGTTAGGATAAGTATATTTTACAATGATTGCATTTAATTATGTACAAATATTCATGATATTTTTCTGTTTGAAAGTATTTTTTTAAATGGTTTAAGTAAAATATAAATATAATATAACTTTAGTTTTTAAATTTATGTACGAAATTGCATTATATTTGTAGGCCAAGGACATTTTATTTCTATTAAATCAATTACTACCTTAGACATTTATTTCTATGAATATTTGTGATATTGTAACACAACATGTGTTATTCAAATACTGATACTGTATACGATTTTTTTTTTTTTTTGGTTAGACTAATATATATTTTTTTTAATCCTCATAATTTGTTTGAAAATTAGTTTAATTTATATTATGTAATTTAATCTTCCATTATTCCATCTCCACAAATCCTAGAGATTAATTAAAGAATTCGACCACCAACCCCTTTTTTTTTACAGCTCTTGAGTCAATTAAAAATAGACGGATAAGGAGGGAACTTTAGGTCAGGAGAAACCTAAGCGGAAAAACTAGTAACCAAACTGTTGGACAAATAAGGTCTCCCAAGGTCTGACATTGATTCACAACGCTCAATAAAAATCTTTTTACTTCCTCTAGGAAAAATGGCTCCGTGAATGAATCGGTACATCAGCGAATTTAACTAATACGTCGAATAATTATGATGAGAGTATAAATTGCCCATTCGGTAGTAAGAAACTATAAACTTCATTACACATTCTCCACGGATGTGATGAGATTTAGCCTATAGTACATATGGGAGAAAACCCATAAAAGACAATCAACAAGTCACAACCTCAAAAAATGATTTGCTAGTAGCTACAAATCTGGTTCTTTATAGAGTTTTTAAACAAATTGCAGGAGATAATTTATTCAAGCAGATGCAACTTGAAATCCATTCCAATAAATTTAGAATATGAAATTGCTAAAGAATAAGACGTTTTAACAAATTTATCCCACAATGGTCGTTAATTCGGACTTATAAATATTTGTATTAATAAAATGAAACGAAGTTGTGATTTTAACAGTCGTTTTGGTTCTGCTTTTCCTATTATTTTTTACACAAGTAAGATGGGTTGAGGGATTGTATTTCATCAGGTTAACATTTTTGTTCTTGTCATGATTAAATATAAATATATGCCTCTTAGGCTTTAAAAAAACCAAACAAAAACACAGCTGAAGAGCTTTATAGAACCCTACAATCGTCACTACTCAAAAGTGTATTTGTGTTTGTGTGTGATAGCCAAAATTTATTTATTGAAATAATAAAATGGCAATATATATATTATATAAATGAAGAGACATCAACAAGGAATTGCATTCCTGTTTTTTTTGGAAACGGAGCATATGTATAGAATAACTTATTACTTTGTGTATTTATGAGAAAGAATAAATTATCAAATAGCCATGACGTATAAAAGGAAAAGACAGAATCGACAGCTAACAACAAAATACCTAGGGTATTTTTGTGTTAAGAATAACGTGTCCTAGGAATTTTTTTAGTTGTATGAAAATGATAGGAAATAGTAGGCTAAGAATGCTTTTAGTGTTCCGATCAAAAAGAAATCAATATTTGGAGGAGATAGAGAAGAAGAAAGATAGGTTTTGCTTTAAAACATCAGTCGGGGATATAATCAGAGGGCTTAAAAATAGGATGTGATAGTATTCCTTCTTTTGGTTGAAGTACACAGTGGTTACCAACTTACTGACATTACGTAGTGTATAACTAAGGTAGAGCATCGTAAGAGAGAGCAAGTGTCTTTTGTAAACAATCCCTAGAGACATCAAACAGTTTATACTCGAGTATACTCATCTAGTTAGGATAATGGGCCGAGTAATGGAGATAATTTTTTTTTTCCAAGTTTAAATTGAGCCATGGACTTAAGGACTTTTCATATTTAAACCGAGTCAAATCAACAGGAAATAAATTATACTACTGCAAATGTACAACCTCACGTCCAAATTTCAGTTGGAATGGAGGATATGCATCACTGATTCATCCGTCCATAAAATGGTGATATTTGGTAAAGATTATTCTATCGATGAAGTAGCCATACATGGCATGGACTGAGCAGCTGCGAAAATAATTATATAGAGTAAATTACATGTATTTGATTCAAATAGCAGAATAGATGTCATCCACCAATATGCAAATAGAAGCCATTTTTTTAATAACCAACATAAACAACGATTACCATTAACGAAGACATTCTTAATTTCCAACCATATGGATCACAAATAGATTCTTAATACTGGAAAATGCTGCTATCCATTGCAGAGATCAGCTTGGTATGTAAAATTTACACCTGAAGTTTTGAAATCTACTGAATATCTTAATACTATGGACTACATAGTATATAAGGAACTTCGATATTCCTCAAACATGGGAAAAGAGGATTATGCATTCTACGAAAGGCATCAATGATGACCGGAAGTTCACTTTCCACTTTCAGATATCGACTAATAGGATTATTTTTTTACTTGACTGCAAAGAATTTGGACTAATAAATAACAAATTCAAATTCAATTTTATTTGCTGTTCAGTTCTGAAAACTATAAAAAAATTATATTACATAACTCAAAACATATTTTGAGCCAAGATATTTAGAAATGCTTGTGTTATTTGGTATTTTGTCTTACAGGAAGTACAGTTCAGAAAAAGCAATAAGTGCTGCAATCAGTAAATGTAAAGCATTTATTGCTCAACAGCTAACAAAAGATAAGGTGATTGACAATATAAATTTGAGGACTATCCTGATATCGGCTGCCACTTTACACACCGCAAAAATATCATAATTTCCGTGATATACATATTTTGTAATTCAAAATGGCATTCAACTCAAAACTTATGAGCCTCAATAAGTTTTAAACAGTTCAATTCCCCAGCTCAGTATTCTCCTTTAAGACGAATATAATCCATACTCCTATATTTGCAAAAAAACTATTGGATGTTTTAAAATCTGAGGGAGGCCAAGTCATTGTGAATCCTACTCTTTGAACTTATTTTGGACTCACAAAAGCATGCAAGAGTATTTGCGTTCGACATAGATGATAATTCTATTGAAGTAGGCAAGGAATTAGAAAAAAATATATGAAAAAGATTCATTCAATGCATTTTTCCCCAATTTTCTTTTTTACCTAAACATTTTATCAAATTGGGTATCAACGAAAATACAATCGACGGATTTTTGATTGATTGAGGAGGGGTTGATCTACAACTGAATAATAATTCCAAAGGATTTTCCACCTAGTACCATTGGATTTCAAATTGAATTCGCTCAGAATTATTCTTTCTTCTCATAAACAATGGAAGCTAGAATGAAAAGGCTCATTTGGTCACTGAAACAATCCTTAATAGTCGATTTATGTTTAATCACACATGTATTGCCGAGAAGCTGTATGAAATCCTATTGGACTCAGTGAAATTTTCTAAGGAAATAAATTTTTTGCTTCTAACTATGAAAAAGACTTATGAATAGGAGGACAAGATGACAAATTTCTTAATAAAATCCCAAATTTTAATCAATAAACCAATTAAATATGGGACTTGGAGTTTTCAAGCGATTATCTAAAACCAGACGATTTTCTCATTGTTATCGTCAGGAATAAAGTTCGAGGAAATGTACACACAAACCCCTAGGTGTTAATTTTATAATTTAAAATTTTTTTAAGTATTTTTATTTATGCATGAAAATATCTACTTGCAATATATTTATAGGTAAAGTTCATTTTAGTCTTTTAAATCAATTTTGCCATTTTTGTCCCAGAATAATGAAACTTTTAATCAGGGATAGTAAATTTAAAATTGCTACGGCAGATGAATCCCTTGTTAATATGTTTATGAGTTAATAAGTGATTTTTTCTATCGTGCCACTAATCCTCCAACAATCAGGCTTCTTGAAAACTCAACACTCTCTCTACAAACAGCTTTTGATCAGGCCTGCTCCATGTAAGCTACCAAAAAACAACCAATCAATTCATTCACTTTAGAAGAACACTTTGAGGATCCTTAGTTTCTCTGCCCGGTCGTTGTTATTTTTGTAAATTTTCAATCATCCGCGTATACTATGCTCAGCTCAAAATGCTATATGCAAAACATTTAAGACGAAAGGGCATTTTTGCAAAGGCTTGTAAAATTGATAGGATACCAAATTACTGAAACTTGACCCTGAAAGACTACGTCCACTAATTCAAACGCAAATAGAATTCTGCGGATAAACGATGTGGTTTGTGTAATGTATTCGCGTTTTCCTTCCCCCTTGTGTTCTTCTTCTTCTAGTCTCGTATTTTCTTGTATATATATATATATATATATATGTATTAAATCACAGTGTTTTACCTAGTATAAATAGTCATTTATTTATTAGAGTAGTTTTTGTAATAATAAGAATACACATGTTCCTTTAATAAGTATTGTCTTATTCCTCAAAATTATTCCTTGTCCTCATCTCTCTCGGCCGTCCTAGATCTCTTC
Organism: Lepeophtheirus salmonis; assembly: GCF_016086655.4. Classification (NCBI taxonomy): domain Eukaryota; kingdom Metazoa; phylum Arthropoda; class Copepoda; order Siphonostomatoida; family Caligidae; genus Lepeophtheirus; species Lepeophtheirus salmonis. Next base: position 5,321,412 of record NC_052135.2, on the reverse strand, counting down.
ACCTATAAATAGTTTGTGTCTCCTCTCCCTCGTCAAGACGCAACATTGGCGACGAGGATGGGATCAGGATCACGTGACCTCCCTGCTATGGGATCGTCGGTGAAGCTAGCCTGCTTGAGTTGGGTAGCCCCTTTTCGTCGACAGGGAGAACGCTCGTTAGTCTACGGTAGGTGGAGCAATACGGGCTGTGCCTCAGTTTGGGCCTCGTGGAGAAGGAAGATAACCTTGGTCACTTACAAGAAGTGAAGTGTGTGTCCGTGTCAGGGAACACATCATCATAAGTGGATTTAATCCTATGAAGTTTTGGTTCTCTGTTGTTCCTACTCTCCCGTTCACATCATTGGATAATGAATGTGCAATGGTCTCTCCTCTGGATCATCCTAAGTTGGATGAGGGTACATCGAGTGTGATCGATATGTCTCCCAGGGACGAGCAGGGTGATCGTGTCCCTAAAATCTCTAAAAGGGTGATCGATATTTCTCCCAGTGACGAATAATTTTTTTTTTTTTTATCAAGTTATTAATATGATTTTTCAATACAGATTGTATGAGTTAAAATCTTTTAATATAGCTTGAGATGTCCATGGTATAATATTATTTCTGTACGAACATATTAATCGTTTTAACAAGTTTATAAACACATTACTACCCAATTAATTTAACTTTCATACGCTGTAGAGTACCTTAACAGAATGCTAAATACAATTATTGCCAATCACATAGGAAATCTTATTCTTATTGTTCATCAAGATATACCTTGCAAATTAGGTTAAAAATTGAATTTGATTTTAAGACCCTTCTCTCCTATTGATTATAGCATGCTAATTATTATAAGCTATAACAAAGGCTGAAACTTTTAACGTATATACACCCAAATATTGAAAATTAAATATCTCAGTTCAAGCTTTTGTCCAGATAGGATGTTTTTGCGCCGGGTCAACGATTTATTTGTGTTATAATATTGCGTTCATAATTCCAAAAGCTACATTTTTATATAATTCTTATTTCAAATATCAAAACATGGCTTATTCTTAGGAGTACTGCATTTAAACGAGTTGATTCCAAACTTTATATTTAAAAAAAAGTTATCTTACTTGCTTCCACTGGCGAAGACTTCTGAGAAAAGGTGAGGGGACTATTACTTATTAAATTACGCGTTTTTTTCATTCCAATAATGTTTATCTCTTGAACTGGTTCCTTCTCTTGAATAAGCTCATGTATATAGGGTCTTTTTCTTTTGTTCTTGCACTCGTAATAAATTCTACATAAGAATATCTTTCGATGACTTGGGTTATATGTTGTCGTGAAGATGAAGATAAACAATTTAGGTACATTTGCTTATTTAAAGATAAATTGAGTAAGTAGGGATCCCCCTACACAATGTAAATATCGGTAGTGTTGTGTAAGTCCTTAATTATTCGGTGCAGTCTTAGGACCGGTCATCGGATTGTAAATATTAGAAATTATTAAAAAAGTTGACAGACGTCTTCAAGGACCAAACTTTATGAGTTTAAGGACGGGACTGCAGCCTTCAGTCCTAAATAAGGACCAACACAATACTAAGTACAGAGGTCAATATAGAATCAGGTTGCACTTCTATGTTTTTAAACATATTTCTTCCGTTGATATTAATTAGTAGACAACAAAAAGAAGACTGACTCCTCTTAACATAAGAAAATCAAATAATAGAAAACAAAAATAAAAGGTCTATTCCAGAAAATCCGAATACACAAGATTAAGATAATAAATTCACGCATCACATATTCAACTATAGAGGTGTATAAAATATGTCTTAGAGTCCAGGATCGACATTTTCTAGTTGGTAATCTCAACAAGACTTTTTATTTTCCAAGCTCTTGTTCTTATTATTTAATTATTGAAGACAGAACATTGAGAAGGACTGCTAAAGTTTAGTTTAGTTAAACATTAGTTGTCCTTGACATTGAAGTATAAAGTAATAACTAGTATGTGTGTTCATGAAATACAAATTGTAACAGTGAAGGTTTGCTCTGGAGGTATAAATATAATTCTTTCTTAGACTTTGGGAGTAGAATTAAGGATCGACATTGGAGTTTTTCCTTCCTATGGCATTGCTATATAGTATATAGGCTGGCCATCGAGCGAGTGTTTGTAAAAAGTGAGAGCGAGACATATGGCACTATTGATTAAAAGTTAAGGTTATTCGAGGATAGAATATCACGTGATGGTGGTATAAAAATGAGAATTTTCTATATTTCATATTACACTACAAGAGTGAATATAATAACTACTACTATTTGAAATTTTCAAATTCAGGAATACCTGATTTACATCCTGAAAATCATGAAAAAACTTCCAAATTTCTATATTATAGATTTATTAACAAATATTAATAAAGTTGCTAATATGATATGTAATACAATGAGTAGTGAAAAACTTATGATTATCACTTAACCCGTAGCAGTAGGTTACTAGTAAATTTAGACATTCCGTCGGCAGCCTCTCCAGTTTTTAATCAATTCTGATGTTGGAGGCTGGCTAAACTTATGCAATATCCCTAGAACACCTTCAGGACGGAATCCAGTAGAATACCTAATCCAGCAAACTATTGTGCGGGCACCAAAAGTTAAAGTTATTTTTACAGGTGCCCGTACTGATTGTATCTTTTATATGAAGTATAGCAATAAATGGTTCTTTTTTAATTAATTACAAGTAAATTTATAAATTAAAGTATTACAATGTATATTTATGATATTAAGTTAAAGGAGTATGAGTAAAATAAAAACACAAATAAAAAAATGATTAATTATAACGTAAAATATTAATTAGAAATTTTAATAGTAGCTATACACAGAAAGTGAAACAAATTAATAATAAATATCGGCCCTTAATACTAGAAATGGAGTAAACAAATTATTATAGGCAAATGTACATTATAAATATACAAAAATAATGAGACATTTTTATACAGAAAAAAATATACTAATTATGAGTAGAAATAATATATGTCTTTTTCCTATCATACTTCAAATTCTATGTCATTTTAATTGAACTTGCGTTACGTCAATTTTTATTGCTTTGGGTTTAATATAACATAAATTATACGTATTATACGACTTAGACTTAGCATATTCTTGCACGAAGTTATTTTATTTAACGGATTCATGGGATGCTAATATTATTGTTCAAATAACAAATATATTTCTTTATAGACGCAACTTGACTTTAGAAAAAAGATTTGGCCCTTCTTGAAGACGATAAAGAAGAAGTTAAAAGAATATAAATTGCACCACCAGAACTTCATGAAGAGTTTGACTGCAAATTAATTTGCAAAGCTCTTCCCAGAGACAGTTTTGATACAATACTTCGTTATCTTCACTTTGTGGACAACAATCAAATAAAAAAATCTAATAAAATGTACGAAATAAGACCTCACTTGATCATTTGAACAGAAAATTTACTGAAGTCCATCCATCGATGAAAGTATGATAGAATATTTTGGCAAACATGGATGAAATCAATGTATTAGGAATAAGCCCATGACATTCGGTTAAAAAGTCTGGTGACTCAATTCTCTATTGGGTTATTTACTTTCCTTTGATATATATCAGGGCAAGTCTACATATCAATGGGAAGAACGGGAAGAAAAATTTGGAAAAGGTGGCACAGTTCTTTTGGAACTTATTAATCGATTACCAGAGCGGTTAAAGAGCTTGGATCTTGATTTTTATTTCGATAATGAATTCATAAGTTTCCCTTTGGTAGTTTATACTACGTATAAATATTCGTTATTATTTACCCCTTTAATAATTTACTCATATCTTGTCAAGGATGTACCATGTAGGTGCCTAGCCTAATATATATTTTAGGTACATTTTCTATAAAAATTGGATCAATATAATCTTTTTTCCAACAATTTGGTGTTCTATGGGTGTCAAATAACAAAATTATAAGCCTCATTGCTGCGAAAAAAAAATTGGCGTTAATATATTAATGTAAGATATAATTTATACACATTTCTATAAAATATAACGCGTATATTACAGGTAGTTTTTTTTTTGTGTACTTATTCTGAAATGCGTTAGACTTGGGATATAGATTGGACCTACAATTTCAATATTACGTACTTTTCTTATGAAGAATTTCTAAAATGTTTTAAAATTAGTATAATGCATGTAACAAGAAAAAGTATATAACAATTATATTTTATTTTTTGACATTAAAAAACATTGATTTTCATTTTTTAATTGTATATAATAATATATAATTTTAATTCCCTTTTCACCGATAAAAAAGGAGAAAAAGTATAGATTTATGGCAAGGCTTCAAGATTTTTGTCACCTAGCCTTTGTGGTTTTGGGATCTAAGCCTTCAGAAAATTCGCATTTCAACAGAATAAGAAAAACTGTACTGATAATTATTTGAAGCTTTATTCAAAGTATATAATAGAATCCAGTGCTGATACTTGGAATTTTATGTCAGATATGAACAAGACGCATTATCCATGCAATGTCTCACTCCATATAGATAGTCATACAAATCTTGTAAAATTTATACAACTTTATACTTGCAAAGCCATTCTTTCTCGCTACACCTTCCTAAAGTAATTAGAGTCCCTAAGTAAAGTAGTGTCAAAGATTACGAAAGAACTTGTTGGACATGATAATCTTCTTGTCTTGGACGAAACTCTGATCAATGACTGTAGTATTGATTAGTAGTCATCAGTCTTAACAACCCCTGATTACTGTGACAAGTGACTAAAGGTTTTCATTATCGATGGCACAGCTTATTTTATAAAATCAGTCAAGAACCTTAAGCGAAATTTCCAAATGATGTTGAATGTCCCTAGACTCTCACATGTTCTGGACAGAATAGCAACGATATCTGCAAATTACTTCGAAAATACCAAGTAAAGTAAATTTTTGTTTCTTAATTCTGGTGTTCGAAAACGATTAATTATTCCTCCAAACTCTTCAATTCAGTCTCAATGGTATGGAGAAAGCAATAAGGCAATCCATAGGTCAACAGTAATAACGTTATCCATTCTCGGCATATTAGGCCTTTTTTATAATGAAACTTGTACGCACAACTTAAATATGTACTGATGAATGAGGCATCTACAATTTTTTGTCGAAGTTATCATCAATAAAACCTACGTAGAACAATAAATATAAGAAGCCAAATATTAAGATATATTTTTAATATTATACTCTTGTCTACCTATATTTGTAATTTTCATTAATTATCTTGCATATTCATTTAGATCCTCTTGATATTTCATAAGTAGTTCTTCATTCTAAATGTAGTCAAAACTGTATCGGTTATTTAATAAATACTAAATATATATAAAGAAAAGAGTAAAGATCCATTAGATGCAATATTCAGAGCTGTATTTCAGTCCACCTTTTCAATGTTAAGACAAAGTTTAAGTTCTCATGCTTCGGGTATATGGAAAAATATGTAATGTCCGGATACACCTGTTGTCTCGTTTAAGGTTGAAAAATATTAAGCTAAAATGAGTACTGATGAATGAGGTCACTACAATTTTCGTCGAGGTTATCCTCTATAGTACAATCAAAAAAAGATATTCAATATTAAGATACCTATAATAATATACTAGTATCTACCTAAATTAATAATTCCCATTAGTTATTTTGGATCTGGATTATAGATCCTCTTCATACTCTATAAATAATTATTAATTACTCATTCTAAATAGTAAATAATCATTAAAGAAAAGTGTAAACATCCAATATTCAGAGAAAATTGAATGTTTGAGGGATTCTTCGATTGACTTGGAGGACGTAACACCTTATTGTTTATTTAGGATTCGTTTGCTTAACAGTTATAAACTCAATAGTGTTGGATCCGTCTTAGGACTGATTGCATTATCAGTCTTTTTTCTCCTCCCCTTTTAGTCTTATTTTTTATCAGTTCGATCTTTTTTACCATTCAACGGTCCTAAGGACTGATACATCGGTTTTTCATTCCTACGGTCATAACTATTTTTTTATTTTCTTCACTCATACCTAGGATTGACAAATATAAGAACTAAGAAAATAAAGAATGATAGCTAATACGTATAATTATACATTCTAGTCACACATCTACAAAGGTACATGTCTCTTTGAAGGAGGTTATGAATCATGAATCATGATATAACATCAGCAACCTAAATGATGTTGTAACTACGTAATTTCAGCTGCTTTACTTTATACTAAAGACTGATAAGGACAGGTCCGATGACTGACAAATTTTATTAGGACTGGACTGATTGGACTAAAGCCTTTTAAGTTATTTTAGGCCGATCCAACACTAATACTCGACTATCTATAGTAACTCGAGGTTGAGAGAGAATAAAATAGCTAGTGGGTACTGTTATTTAACCGTTTCATATTCACGGCGTTAATATAAATAATTAGAGTTAAATAAATAATTGTTTCAGCCAGACAATTTGTTACATAAATCAACAACTGACAAACAGATACCATTTTTTCACATTAATGTCATTAAGTCATTAGCCACGATATTATACTCTTAATATGTTTAATTATCATTTCATTTTTTCCGTATGCGTTAAGAAGAGAAGGATAAGTACAGAGATATGTAAAATAATCGGTGTATTTGAATATGAACTCACTCAACCTTTCTTAGATTTATCTCCTTTTGGCATGATAAATCTTTTCGTCTTATGACTTATGAATGATACAGTATCAATTAGGTATATATAATAATTTATATCCTGGTAAATTCATTGTATACATACATATATTTGGATGTACGTATCCACAAATATTTTTTTAAAGTATGATGCCTTGATTTATTAATTGCAGATATCAAATATTGAAATTATTTGTGTCACCTTAATTTCACAATTTTGCAAAATTTTTATTATATTTATTTAGAATATTGGATTGAAAAATCACGTTCATAAATATTATAATGAAACTAATCATAGGCCACCGTGGGCGTTTACAAAAAGCATGTCTCTTTTCAAACGTTATATATATCTACCTAAAAATAAAAAAAAGACAAGACGGTTTAATTTTTAAATAATAATAAATAACAAATATGTTGATTAGAGGTATATAAAACCTGCCCTAGAAAGCGGAAAAGGTTTTTTCTACTTTGTAATCTGACAAGAATTTGTTATTTTTCAAGGCTGTTGTCATTACTATTTAATTTTTGTAGACAGGAAATCTATGTATAAAGTAATAACTAATATGTGTATTCATGATAAACGAAGGGTAACAATCAGGTTTTGCTCCGGAGTTTATGCAGAGCTCGCGTTGTAGGGAGGAGTGAGGGGGCATCCCCTCCCCACAATTAAAATCATCCATCATCAATGAAAACGGTCTAAAATCCTCCACCCTCAATGAAAATGCTCTAAAATAGACATCCCTTCACCCACCCATTGGTGTAATATAAAAAAATTAATTTGGGCATGCTTTTTATATATTATTTATTAACATTTCACATAACTTTCATAAAAAAATATATTATGTAAAAAAATTCTTACATAATTGATATATAAAATTATATATTTATTTATAGGGAAAATATATATTCACATATTGCATTAAAATTGCACTTTAATCAACTGTATTTTCAAAATTTTATTGATTTGGGGGGACCCCAAATCAAAATAAGCAGAATCCATCGCTGACCGTCCTGCTTGGGTTAATTTTACAACTCGGCCACTGGTTATTACTTGTTGGACTTGGAGTTAAAAAATGGCGACGAAGTCATTCCTGCCTTTATGCCCAAGTTATATAAAGAGGCGTCCACAGGGGGTGGGCTGGATTATACTATAGAAAAATAGTCAATATATAATTTAAACAAAAATCTATTTAGAAAATATGCATCTCCAAGGATTTTTGTTTTATTTTGTATTTTTAAAGTGATAAGATTTCGAAATATTAAAATTATCTACTCATCGTGAATGGATCCCTATATTGTTTCGATCCTAGTATCTCATTCCCAAGCAAGGAGTCCACTCTACTCCCTTATCAGGTGTGATAGTTTTCTTTGAATGAATTTTGCTCTCGTCGTTCCTCGTGGAATTTAGAATCCGAATTCGAATAGCACTTGAGATGGATGATCAAGTTAGAAGTATCTTCCTTTTCGAACTATGACGTCATGAAATTGGCATTGAAATCAGAAAAAATATGATGATAATGTTGACTATTTGCTAGTACACCGCCATAAAAGATGGAATCACTCCAAAATGGAAAAAATTCCTTGAAGATACATTATTTTTAAATAGATATTTTTTTAAATTATACATTGAATATTTTTATATAATTTAAGTTATGATTTTCCTCATCATTTGGCTTTTTGCGATGTCCTGACATAATACTATACATTGGTGCAAGTTTTGTCCATGTAACTTATGGTTCAAAAAACCCGTCCAGAGGCTATTTTTATGGGGGTCTGGAGGTCAGACTCCGCTGGGATATCAGGCTGACAAAAAAATTTCAGTCATTTCAGGGGGGCAAACCTTTTGTAACTTATGGGGTGAAATCTTCGGTGGCAGGCTCTCAGACTATATGTATTATGAATAAGTTATAAGAGTATAAAGAAGAGTGTCGTTTTTGATCATTTTAGCCTAAAAATACTAATATATCGAGTATACAAGGAGAACCAATGGGATTTGTGTTTATTTCCTTCGTTTTACGACTGCTTGAAGCTCATCCAATAAAACGTCATAACATCACAGCAGATGTGTCATTTCCCAAAATTACCATATTTTTTATGACATTATTTCCGGCGATTTTTACGGCTTACACTAATTTGGCCAATATTCCCATCCTAGTAATTTTTATTTACAAAAATTCAATTCATAACAATAACACAAGCCAAAAGATGAATATTTTCTGCCAATTTTAAACCAATAGGAATTCAATGTGATTGTTTTTTATTTATTGTCATGTTTAGCGCCTCTTTTGTCAGAGTTGCTTTACCCCTACCAATTTTTTACATACAAGATACATAGAGGGCTCTGCTAGATTAGTGATACATGGAAATAATGATATACGTACATCATAAACATCATTGACATTTCATAATTTGCATTAATCGACATTTAGTTATAAATATTAATTGAAAAAACATATTGAAGCTGTACATATACGGTAATATGGCCACTATTTATACGAAAAACAGCCATGAACTTCTTGATGGCATGAGTGCTTCTTATGGGATATTCTTCCATAATGCCTCAACCGTGGCCATCAACCGTTACTTATTGGTCCAATGATTGGCAATAACCTCCTTCTGCGCCATAATCTACAATGCGAAATCCAATGGATTGTAGTCTGTTGAGGAAGGAAAGCGAAAGTAATTTGGCTAGAAGTGATCAAAATTGGCTAAACTCCACTGCTGAACACTATTTGATGTGTGTGCTGGATCATAATCCTTCTGAAAGCAGATAGGGACAGTATTCAGGATTATACATACATATATATATTTTTTTTTTTTGGGGGGGTCAATTTTTCCCCAAAAAATTTCAACAATTAAATTTTTGTTCCACTGCCTAATTTGGTCTTATAACTTTTTCTCTAAAAAAACAATTCCTGAATTTCTTTCAATTTATCTCTTTTTTCTCATTAAGTTTTGTATTCCATGGCGATAATTATTCCTAGTCCAAAATAAAATTTCCTTATTTTTTTTTTTAGGGGGAGGGGGCACCCTCTGCAAACGCCCCTCCCATTAAATTCTTGTTGGATCCAAGGGCTTTGTATCTATAGATTTAGACTCTATCAGGGATCTGGGATAACGACGTCCATATTTTCAGTTATGTTGCTTGAATTGATTTTTTTTTCTTCAGCAAGGTCCTTATACCATTATAAAATACAAATCACTAAATATGTAGATAAAATAAAGTAAATTTGTCGTATAAAAAATATAAATAAACATATTAGTTTAGTTTACCTCTTTATCAATGTTACAAAACCTTACATATACAAACTTATATAAAAACAAATATTTGTAATTACTAATCATTGATGCCTTTCAATGAACGCATAATCCTTGTGATATCCGATTCTAGCACGGATATAATCTTGGAATAATCACAAAAGACTTCTATATAGGTACACGCGAATCACACATATGTTTCTATTCTGAATCCGGTAAGATGTATCTTAAATAATAACAATACATATATATTACAATCCTTCTCTCCCATGTTTGAGGAAGATCTAAGTTCATTATATATGTAGTTCATAGTGATAAGATATGCATTTGTAGATGTGGAAACTTCAAAAGTAAACTAATTTAATTGAAATTTTGCTTTCACAAACAAAATATCAAGGTGGTGATATATTTATTACAAGGAAGCCTAATTGAATGCTTATGAAGAGAGTTATTTTGTGTTAAAATCTATATTGTACTAATTTAGCAGGACCCTGTACATATACAACGAATTTAAATATTGAATTATTCGGCGCCAAATTGAATATAACTTATAATTATCATTCTCTTTTTTTTTTCAAATAATTAATGACTTTTTTATTCTAATTTCATTGAACCTTTATGTATCGGGCTATATTTTCAATACCATTACTTTTCTCTCTAACATTTCATGTTACTGTTTGTATCATTACAACTATAATACTAATCATGGATTTTGTTTTTTAATTGTCATTCGAAACATGCATCAATGACTGTTTGTAGAGTCACCTAATAAACCTGCTGCTGAAAACACAAAAAGTTTATCCATGTAATGACTAAACATATGCTTCAGTACTTAAATCAATCTCAACTATTAATGTTATTTATCTTTGAAGGCTGTATAATTATAAATTATATAGTTATATAATTATATTTAGGGGCGACGGGAATAGTTATAACAGTTTTTGTTTTGTTTTTGGCCTCAAATACTCTGAGCTGGTTTATCTTCGACTCGACCAATTTTAAGAGTATATACCTACATATATTTGCTATCTGATTAATATTATGCTATATGTTACCATAGGACAGAGCTGTCAGTGTACTTTTCAACAACGCCGCAAAAATATTATTTATTCAAATATAATGATTTATTTTCTTATTTTTATTCAAGAAATTTCTGTAGATATTACCAATGGTCGGTGGCAGATAAACGGTAAAGCCTCTATTGATCATCAAGATAGTTTTTTTGAGATTTTGGTGCAATTAAAAGGAAATTAACAAGCTTTAAATTTTATATCAGTTACTGTCATAAAAAGGGTTATTAGTAGACTTAGAATTTGTGAGCGATCGCTCAATCGCTCACAAATTGCTCACTTTGACTTTTTTTTTTTTTGAAAAACTGCTCATTTTGCCCCTTTTGTATGAAAATGGCTCATTTTTCTAAAGTGGTATGAAATAAATATAGAAAGTTTGGGTTCTAGTTAGATTACACAACAGTTTTTGATGATTATTTGATGATATTTTTCGAGGGAGAATATATTTGCCAAAGCCCTCCTTCGTTGGGCTCTCTTTTTGGAGTTAACATTTGAATATAATGCAATGAGAGTTACGATTAAATGATCGGAAATGTGAGGGAGCCAGATTCCGACAACAGCCAATTAGATGTAGGATAAATTTGACGCAAAATTAACTGTTCAATAATCCCCATTGAATCTTGCAACAAATGATAAATACTTTTGCGTCAAACTGCCAAATCCTGATCTTCCATTAATACAAAAGTATTGGACGTAATATCAGTCGTGTTTTATCTTTAACAAAGAAACTCATAATTATTTTGTACTCCGATAATATCATCATATACAAAACAATAACCTTAAAATCAAGTAAGTAAATAAAATAACATTGTAATTGTTCTTTATTAGCTTATTATAATATACGAAAAACTCCATATTATATATTTTTTCTAAACTAAAACACAAGATCATATATATAAGCCAAGATCTAGGGGGAAAAGTTGAAATTCAATTATCACAACTTTTTAATAATAAGGAAAAAACTTCAAAAAGCGAAGAATATATTATTGATGCAACTTCGAGATCATTTATGTTTGAACAAAAAATATTTACTGTACGGATGAAAAATCCAGAAATCTTTATAACACTTACACAATGGAAAAATGGCTCATATAATGGATTAGAAAATTGAACTTTTGTATTTTAAAAGAAACATGTAATACTTTTCTAAATATTCTTCAAATGTATAAATTGTTTTTTGTCCTATCACATGTCGTAAGAAATATGTTTTGTTTGATAAAATAAAGTTATTTGAAAAAAAAGAAAAGAATATATTATTGGATGACGAGGAGAGGGATATCGAATTTTTCGATATATTTGGACAATTAGCACTTTGGAAAAACATAAAATTAAATGACAATTTAAGTATGTGGATTAGGCTGTGAGTTTGTCGCTTTTGAATTATCTTGTGGGGAGTTACTCGGAGTCCATCCGTGGACTGAGAGACGAGACTGAATGAGATCACATCTCATAAAGTAAAGGAACCACGATTTTTTCTTGAATCAACCATTACTCATTCTAATATAGTTACAGGATGAACCCCTAATAGGTATCATGGAGAGGAACTTCTATGTCATGAAATCCATTAAATCTTTATAAAGAAAATTACTATTAACATACATGAATAGAAATATGAAGAATAAACTAGAATGATTTTTTAATCCTACGTCGACACTTCTTCGATCAATTTTGATTGATTGAGTCGAGATCCTTCTTCTTCTACTACAATAATATAATTTCTGCTTTTGGAAGTTATTTTCTTATAATTAAAAGGCCGCGATAATTGAATTTCAACTATCTGCTGTTGTTGTCTCCAATTTTGAGACAGAAAGAGAAAGTATGACGTCCGGGCAGACTTATACAATGTACCCCCTATTTTATATAGGTGCAAACTTCAGATAAAATGCTCATAAAACTCGAGAGAAGTAGTTGTCCAATTTTGGTTTCGGATCTGGATCAGAAGTTCGAGTACCCTACATTTACTCAAATATTTACGTCTAAAGATCCGAAAATGTCCCCGGCTCCCCTATTATATACTTACTTTTTTTCAACGATATCTCATTAAAAAGTAACTACCTACATGATTATAATTCTATAGATGTGAATTTGTGATTCACAGGTCTCTTAAGGATGCTGGTTGTTGGGCCTGTCGTTCCCATAATTTTCAATTTTTTATTTACCCCGTATAAAATATATTGTGAATTTGGTTGAGCCACATTTTACATAAGTGCTTTAAATCCTCTGAACTTTAATAACCAATCATATGATTGAATGAGAAAAAAATAAATATTTTAAGTTTATATCCTAAGGTTGCGAAGATCTTCAATAAAATTATTATTTAAGATGATGGCATCACTAGGACAGGTATAAGACAATTCCCCGAAAATATTTTTGCCAAACGACATTTATCCGAAGGGTAATTTGCGTAATGACATTTCACCGAAGGACAATTTGGCAAAGGGCAATTTAACAAATATATATTTTTTCGTTGAATTAATATTTGGTATATTTGGCCGAAAAATGATAAATAATGTAAATAAATGAATGTTCTTTTGTAGAAAAAATATTATTTTACTAATTACATTGATTAATGATCATTATATGAACACAACCCAGTAATATGTGCTTCGAATGTAGTTCAAATGATCATTAATCGATAACAAAAAAGAGATTAACACTTAGTCGATTCGAATTGATGTCGTGTTTATCTTATACTGCCATTTTAAATTGAATTATAATATAGCATCGTAAACATCATTATATTAGACATCATTATTCGGCCAAATGTCCGAAATTGTCCTTCAAAAAAATGCCATGTAAACAAATTGTCCTTCAGCGAAATGTCATGTCGTAAATTGTCCTTCTGAAAAAATGTAGTCCACTCACTTAATGCGACATAGGAAGTGTTTTCATATTAAATGACGTTTCATTCAGGAGGGGTGGGGGCATTGTAACTTCCACTAATTACGATTTTGAAAGTAATTTGTAACCTGGTGTTCTTGGTTGTTACCACTAGGAAGCCTGATATGATATGGCTATGGTGATGAAGAAGATCGATCGATTGAGGCTCCAGTATTTCCTGAAATTTTGAAATTGAATTATTATAAAATAATACCTTAAACAATTATTCTTTATTGATATAATAGTACAATAGAAGTAATGCATATACAATCCATGCAGAAATAAGCGCTGGCAACTGGAAGAGGGGGGATCATCTTAAAAATTAATTACCACGTTAAGATATACAATCAAAATAATATTTTGTTTTTATTTGTGTTAAAAGTTGAGAGGGTTCCAAGCACTTTTTTGAAATATGGCGCAGCCTATTGTGAATGCCATATCTTCAACAATAATCTATTTATCTCTTACATCAACAATAAATAACTTAGACGTAGGAGATGTGGAGGTAAGTGCCCTTCCCTTTGTAGTAAAGTAAGTAATATTCGAGAATTCAATTTGATTCTATTATTTTAAAGTGCAATAATGGAAATGTAATTATATTAAAGATTAAAATATTAACTAGTGGAAAAAGTACTTTTTTTGGTTTCATTTCAATTCTTCATAAGAAGAGTTACACTCATCCGATTTAAGCAAAAGTATAGCCCGTTCTGATTGATAACTTGTTACGAACGAGAATACAACTTCATAATACCCTTTTCGTAGAAGTCCTTGTCACAGGCTTTTATTGAGGCCAAATTTTTATGCCCTTGTGTCTCGGTCACAGTTAAAAACAAGTAGTAGTCACATTGTGCCAAGTTTGGACTGTAGGATTGATGCATGAAAACTTCCTATCCGAGCTTCCGGAGCTTCTGGGCGTCATCAAAGATGTTCAGATGAAACGCAATTCCTCTTTATTCGAGTTTCTTTTTGTATCTGACCTTCTGCAAGTGGTTCAAAACGGTAATATTTATGGATGTTCAGCTCCTGGGGGAAACTAAGACTGCTAACATGACGGTCAATCTCGATATATTCCATCATTTTATCGACATTTGAGACGGCAGGCCTCCCAGTGTGTGGCATATTATTTACCTCACTATATATATTAGCGAATAAATGCATTGTTAAATTCCATATGATAGTAATTTCGTCGATGTTGAAGAGGGTCATAATAAACTAAACAAAATTGACGGGGGCAACTAGTTTAGGAGTTCACCTCTGATGATTTGATTTTGATTTGATATATACAAATATATAATAGAATGACTTAGTTTTACTAAAGAAGAAAACGTTATTTCAGTTTTCACCTAATATTCTAGATATAGAACGATGATCATACATATAAAGCCTATTAATGAGATAATTGTCATTTAGGATGAACCATTGCTTCTGCTGGTATTTTGAATTATATATTGTCATTGAGATCCAATTTTTATAGTTCCCTTTGTTAACATGCTACACAAATTGTAGAGGATTTTCTTTTTGTCGATATTATTTACAAATAAAGTCGGTACCGGTAAAAAAAATCTCAGAAATATGTTCCAGTTATCAAAATAATGTTATATATAAAACGGACTAAAATAATTAGTTTTCAAATTTAAAAAAATCTTACTGTTAGTTCAAAATTTGTACATAATTAATCTTTTGGCAAAATTGAAGATTTGGTCAAATAATGCATATACATAGATATTTAATAGAGTTGTATAGGTACTAGGAAATATTCGTAGAGTTGAGTAGTCTGTCATGAAAAAACAAACTTTAAAAATTAGTAAAGGAAAACCGGTTGTTGCGTCTGATCTTTTTTTAAATTTATTAATTACTTAATTTATCGTCGTTGTATTGACTTCTATCTCTTTGCATGTAGCAACCCGAATCTTCAGTTGAGTTTACGCGAATGAACAAGTTTTATTATTCTTATATTATGTACTTTGAGATAGGAAATATATTCAGTCATAAGTTAGAAATCCTTTTGTAAATTTATTGGATACCCCGACAACAAATATAATGCCACCTACCACGAGTTCAATTTTCTGACCTGGAAAAATTGCACTCCAACAGTCAAATATTTCCTGTGGAGTAAATTCAGCAAGGTACGATGCTTTCTGTGACCTAATTGGGTGTTCAGAATTTCGCCTTCCAAAATTTTGATGAAGAATACCCTGAAACATGGTTTTTGAAATCAATTTCATCTCCCAAGGACAAAACATTCCAAATTATTGGTACAAGATCTACTACCTTCTAACATCATGAGAAAAAGCTCCGAAGGAGGAGTTTTCGGTGTTTTTTTTTTGCCTTGAAGAAAATTTGTTTGGATCACCATAGTTTGTCCCATCAAAAATGCATGAGAAGGGCTCTTGATCATTTGAAGCACGAATTATTATTGGGGAAATTCTGGCCGCAATGGATTGTCTCTTCGACCCTGAGTTTGTACAGGACTTCAAAAATATTATATCTAAAGAGATAATAATCAGATGCTTCTGAAGTTCACTCAGAGCCATGGCCCGATTGCAAACATGAATAAGGAAGGAAATGCTTGCAATGCATTGTGATGGCCTAATCATCTGTGCTTTCGCAATCCTTAGACCTGTATAATGTTTCCCTTCTTTCTTTCTTCTTTTTGGTTAATTTTTAATAAGTCGTGGTGAGTAAACATCTTCCTTTATCTTTTGTGTAAATTGATTTTAAAATGCCAGGCTTGTAAGAGTTCCGCTATTTTGGGCGTTCCATTCAATTTTTGCTTTTCGTTCAGCCATTACTTTCGTTCCGTTCCGCGTTCTAATTATAGGGCAGTACCATGATTGTACAGTATATATACATACACTAGTGCGCTCGTTAAATGAAGCTGTTCATTTTTTGAGGCATAAAATAGTGGGATGCTCAAAATGAGATTTAATTAAATTGAAAGTAAAACTCTACTTTACTTAATTTGACCCAATATTGTCTTAGAAATATATATTATTAATTTCCTAATTCTATAAATGTGGCGGTGAATTATGGCTACATTAAAGTACAATTAGCGGTACTTCTAAACGGTTAATCAGAATCATTTTTTCATTGAAATGAACTATAATTTGTTGGAAAATGTATTCCATTTTCAATTTTGAGAAAAACTATTCTAACTTCTTTTTGGGTTGACGTGCTGCAAATATGCAATTTTATTACAATAACTCAGTACTATTAAGAGTTGGTTATAAGTTATGTAAAATAGATTTTGATAATTAATTATGACTTAATTCATTTATTTTTACAAATAGGATTAAGAGAGAAGATCGATATAAATCACAACGGACATAGCTATTCTACTTCTGTAAAAATAAAATATTATTTTTAGTCGACTACTAGTATTTCAAACTTTAGTTTGATTTTTTTTTTTTTTTAATTCCCATAGACATTTCAGACCAAAAAAAGCTTTGGAGCCCACGAAATACATATTAGTGCTGTCGTTTTTTTACTTCCAATTTAATTAAATCTCATTTTGAGCATCCCACTATTTTATGCCTCACAAAATGAACAGCTTCATTTAACGAGCGCACTAGTGTATGTATATATACTGTAAAATCAATAAAATACATTCTCATAATCATTGTGTTTCATTTTTGGCTATAATTTTTCGTATGGATTTAAAGTACTTCACATTGAGTGAATATTTGAGTTAAATATTATGTTTAACGTTATTGGCTGTAATCAAGGTCAATAGTATTTCTACTAATCTTGCCTGCAATGTATGTATTTTTTCAATGTCGCCTACATGTCGGGGTTTAGTTAAAAAAACACTATTGATTTTATGAAAAATATATTAATCATATATATAAAGGTGCAATCATTTATATTTATTAAATGCCAGACAATATTAATTTACCTACAGAGTGAGTACCTAAAACTTGCAGTATCATTTAAATTCCGTTTCATCCCCATTATTTTTTATTTTAAGTTTTGATTAGGCAACCAAACGGCAGCAACAACAAAGGCAACGCATGTGAAATCTCCTCCGTGTAGGTGTAAGTGCTGAAAAGGTAGTAAAGATCTTAAAATCTCCATTGAGACTACTTACAACATCAAGAAGACCATAGCAGCCCTATACCGCCTAGAAGGTCCAAAACTTATACAGCAACAATACGGGTGACTTCTGGTCTACCTTCATGTGGTCTTCCTCCAGGCCTAAGCTCCCCCCTTGGTCTTTGTGGTTCGAGGTGACTTTTATAATTATTGGATTCGCCTCAAGCTACCATCATGACAACGGAGTTTTTATCTGCAGTTAACACTCTAGGATATCTCTTCATCCCAGAAATTTGAATTCAAAACCTATAATTGACTGTAATATCTCTTTGAAATTAATAAGAATTATCTGAAGGATATGTATGCATTTCGAATCGTGTTGTAACTTATTGTTAGATAACATTGTGGGTAAGGGGAAGAAAAAAGATTGTTCTTTGTTATGAGTTATTATCCTTCATTGCCTTATTTACTTTTTAGACTATAGTGAACTGCAATCCTAATCAGGACCATATTGTTGCCATTTTAGCACCAAACATATGTTTGTATACAGTATTTATGATTAAATACATTAATTATCCATTAGTATTATATTCATGTCTAGTGATATCATCGTTTTTGACATTATAATGTTTCAAATCTTTGCATGTAGGAGCTCAAACATTTTTAGTTTTTTAGTTTGCCACTTGATGTAATTTTCCTTAGTTTAATATCTAATTTTTTTCGAATTATACGAGGACAATTATTTAACGTTTATCCTAATCCTAATTTTTGGCAAAAAAGTATAACTGTACGACATTTATACATAGTCCGGAATATCCGTTAACCTTTATTAATCACTCGAATCTTCTATTCTTTTTCACCCCATTGATCCTGATAATTCAGTATCTATCCATATTGTTTTTTTTTTTTTTATTCAACTGCTTCTTGAAGATCAAAGTCTGAAATTGTAGAGGTATTGAAATAAACCTAATGAGGTCATCCAAAGACATAAAGATTATCTGAGAGTCTCATTACAACGTTTTGATACGCTTCACATTCCTAAAACCTTTTTCACAATCGATCCACGACTAAAAATTAAACATCAATATTCGATAGATGGAGCTGACGTACTCAGTTGTGGTAAAACACAGGCAAGTATACAAACTGCTAGAGTTGGATTCGATTATTACTCGAACTCGAAAAATACTCCACATAAGTAATGACAATTTTTTTGGTGAATACTCTAACTCGTCTTGAATATCTACTGAAATAGCGATATAGTTTGAACTCAAACCATGGAAACTTGAAATATCTATATTAGTTTCGAGTAATCAAGTATCTAGTTATTTAGTTTCGATATCAAGGAATATCTCATGTTTCCTGTAAAATACAAATTTATAAATAACTATTCAAAATAAAGGATACTAATTGGCCTAAATTTACAAATATTTTTTACGTAATTGTTCGTAACTAAGGATAGGAATGGTACCATAGCCTACAAATTATAACAATTATACAAGTTTAACTAGATCTAAAACCCACCACACACTTACAGTATATATCTGACAGTTTTAACTGCGCAGGCGAATAGCCCAGGAATATTTTTATGTTATAAACGTTATGCTCTATTTAAGAATCAATATTTAAAATTGCTCTGTATCGATCGATCAAATGACCCTCTAAAGTAGTGGAACACTTAAGGCTAATTAACATTTCTTAACTTATTTAAGTTAACCATTAGGTATTTATTAATACCTGCAACTTCATTTCCTATTAAGAGGGTCTTCTCATTTGCTGGAGAAATACTTTCAGCTTTTTAAATACCTTACTGTATGTGTAACTGAGCCAAAGCTAGTGGTATTAAAGGAAAATGAATATATATCCCATTAAATAGCAACCTAATTTCTCTTATTTATGTTATTTCTTGATGGCAAACTCGAACCCTATTGTAAAACTCAAAGTAAAATATAAGGATAATCGCCTTACACAAACTTCATCTCAACATCAATTCACCCAATGTCGATCTAGAACTCGAATCCAACTCTACAAAGTAATATTGAGTAATAAAACACGAAAGATAGCGCTGCTACCCACTTGTAAATGACTCAAAGGAAAGAGCGGACAGACAAAAAATCTACAACAACAACGAAAATATAAGGGAAAGAAATAGGGTCTTCCTTATAATTAATTTTTTCTTTTAAATTAAACAGATTCCTTCTTTAGTTATAAATAGAGTATTTTAGGATAACCTCGCCACTGACCCCAGAATTTTTTTTAAAGTAAGGGCAAAATGATGATTTTTGGGCGAGACAGGGCTGTGACTAAGGGGCTGTTCACGCAGAAACGTTTTTATAGGAAAATGCAAAATATTTATCTGTTTTGGGCTTGCATCCACAAGAATTGCGTTTCATCAAAACGATATTTTTGAAAGTGGCTTATAGAGTGGAAGAGTCAGAAACCGTGGGTTACGCTTAATTAAATTGTATAGGCATTTGTGGCTTTATGTCTTAACCAATTTTAATAAAATTTAATTATAACATAGAATAACCATTCAATCAATTACATCACTGTTAGCTGGGTGCATAAGTTCACAACCTCCCTGGAAAAGTCCCACTGCCTTCTTGACTGTCCCATTGGGTAAATTTTGGAATGCCGTCGTTATTCCAACTCTCAGGGATATTTTGGTATATGTGGGGACCTTCATTGGAAACCTGTTCAACATGGCGCAGACAAAATAGTCTAAAGGGTTCAATTCCAGCGAGTTAGAAGCCCAAGAACTCAGTGGGCTGTACATTACATTCTCGGAATCCAGAAAATCGAGAGTTCTTGTTGCCAGATCCAAGATCAGTATTTTATAATGGTGCAGATCGAGAACAAGTATCTGAAGCGTAGAACACTGATGTGGCCCTAGGGACGTTATTAGGACTTTTTGTTAACCCTCTGTTGTACCTTGAGTCATGCTTCTAGGGTTGACAGAAATTTTTCTCATCTGAGAAGAACCAGACAAGATCTTTCACGGGAGGTTTCTGTTTTAGCTTGATCACGTGTATAGATGTTGTACCTTAGGTCTTCATTGATGTCACGATGGGTAGTTGAACGGGACACTACGTCAATGCTTTCAGTTATCGTATTCGTCGATTGGCCGGGATTCTTCTCATTTTTCTAAATTTTCCTAGACAAAGCAGGACTTTGAACAATTTTGGCCACTTCCACGTCCCAAAGATTCCAGGAAATCGTCAACTGTGGGTCCTCACAATCCTACTCGACACATTTCATGAACTTTTGGACGAATTAATTCGTGCACACGACTGCTTTAGCCAAAAATGTATTGTCTATTTTACCATTTAAATTGCACAAAAAGATACCCCTTTTATGTTCCGGATAAAAAAAAGACGGGAAAATGTTGTCGTAAGGAAGCATAAAGAGCAACTGACGTGGTACAGTGACATTCGTAACGGACCTACTCTTCATTAATGTGTTTTTGTATTAAAACCGGTTTGTAGGGGGATGGGAGGAGACCAGAAAAAATGCAAACATTTAAAAGAACTAAAATTTAATTCAAGAACCCTCTGTTAGAATTCGTGACATTTCATCCTCAGTCATCGATAAGATTATTATCAATTCAATTTATATAATGATTATCTAATAACTATTCTTTAAATAATCATTTATTTACAGTTGTTAACAAGCACAATACAAAGCACCAAATGCTTTTAAAAAAGAAACCTTTCCCCTTTGACAGTTGAAACCAAGGTGACTATATATAAAGATGACGCAACAAGGATCTTCTAAGGCAGTTTGGTTGGCGTTACCTAACTCAGTGACGTAGTGATGTCACTGTTGCGACAGTTCAGATAATTTCATTGAACTGAAGTGCACTAATTTGGATTTGTTAAGCAAAAATGACAGTATCTCGAGGTTCAAAGCGTGTTTGTGCCATGGCCTGCTGTCCCAATCCACGGGATACCCAGTATTTTGCATTTCCTCAGAAAAATTTCATTTTTTTACAAGATTTTAAGTTTAAGCCTGGCTTCCACGAAGATAGTGTCAAAATTATCTTTGAAAAAATTAGTATTTCAGAAGGATATCAAGAGGGTATGATGGTTCTTTGTTTCGATGAGATGGAAGTTAGAAGGACGTTTTAAATTTCCTCTAAACTAAAGCAAATATTTGGTCATTGGAAAAAATGCAGGTTACAATGGTGAGACGGCTTTTTCATGCGTGAAAGCAACCAATATATGTAAAATTCGACACACATATGAAAAAGAATGATTGTCCTCCACCATTGAAAGACTTGACCAAGATCAAATTTTAAACAAAGCCATCGCTTTTGATTGAGGTAACAAATCATTAATCTCCCAGTTACAGCTCTCTCCTGATAACTTTTCATTTGAAAATCCTGTGGATAAAAAACGTCAAATTTATGGTTTCTCTGACTGTCCTCATTTGCTCAAATTATTTCGAAATCATATATTAGATCATGGATACATTTTTGATGATTTGGATGGTAATTCTGCAAGTTTGAATAAAGATGACTTCCAAGACCTTCTTGAACAAGATTGTGGTGAGTTGAAGATAACCTTCAATGTGACCAAAGAATGCCATCTTGAATGTAATGGAAATACAAGGCAACGAGTTAGAACTGCGGCACAGCTGTTATTTAACAACATGCCCAAAGGTTTTTTTATTCATATATGGCACAAGAAAGAATCTCAGTCTATAATCATTCAAATAGTTAATGATTGGTTTGACTGTATGAATGCTATTAGATCATACAGAAAAAAACAACTTTTTTGTGAGTTTGGTATTTTAGCTTCCATTTCAAAATGGAATTTTAATATCCATTCGTTCAACAAAATCATTATTTCAAAGTATCAAGGATACTGGAATGAAATTTATTTTAACCACTGATCTAAATCAAGATTGTCTGGAGAATGTATTTTCACAGATTCGTGCTATCACATGAAACAATACTCATCTATTCCCAGTGGAAGACCTCAGAAGACAAAAAGTAATTTTAATTGGGGAAAATCTTGAACTTGTCTTCAGAAATCCTGCGATGAGTTAAATAATGAGGATGATGGCGAAATAGTTACTAAATCAATAAAGAGTCACTTATTTTCGTCAAATATACAAGAAAATGCCATGATGAAGGTACAATTGAATCATATGAAACTTTAGAAGATTCTGGACTTCTTGAAGCTCTTGAAGCGGAAAAAGTAATTACAGTAGAAACAAAAGAATTATCGTAAGTTTCGAATGATTGTTCAGAACAGGTTCTGGCTTATATGCAGGATTTTTGGCAAAAAAGTTTAAACACCTTTATCTAAATTTAGGGAAAGGATATGTGACTTCCGATTTTATGAAGCCCTTGGATTGACTTGGTCTCTAAGAGATGCCTTACGATCCCCTCGTGTGATTTAAAAAAAAAAAATTCATTGTCTGGAAAAATATTCCAATGCTTTTCATTGTAACCATGAAGCCGCAATTGACAAAAACCTAAACTTATTTTGAAAGGCTGCACAATCATCTAATTAAATTATATCCTAACTGGCCTAAAGGAGTCATCATATCCTTTGTGAAAACAAAAACAAGAATTAGAATAAATAACGTTAATAAAAAGCTCAAACTGAAGAATGCAAGTGCTAATCTGAGAAAACTTAACATATTGGTCAATTTAGAAATTAATATTTATTGTTCATGTATGTATGTATGTAAAATATATGTTTGCTTTAATTTGTACTTATTGCTATTCTTTTATTCACCACTCTTATATAATGCAATAAAATGGCAAATTAGATAATATACATAAAGCATATTAATATAAGCTTACATGCTGATAGTTCATTATTATTAATATGCAAATTAATGTTGGTTTTTTTAAATGATTAGTTCTGAAATTGATTTTATTATTCCTTAAAGTATCAATCAAAGATATCGTCAAGCTTCATAACAATTGAAATAAATCTTGGAAAGGATTTACTCTTATAAATATTAATATAAGTCAAATATTTTTGCTTTTTATACTTTTTGGCATAGTCTTAAGTTTACCATTTTGTACTATAAATGAATTTTAATTCTATTTATTTACTTAATTTGTGTTGCTTTACAATGAATACAGTCTGGATTTTAAAATTATTACTTTACAATTATATAGGACAGAGTGCTATGTGCCTCAACAGTGACGTCATTAAATTTTCCTTATTCTCTTGATAATGAAAAAACACAAGTGTAGAATTTTCTGGCTGTCTCACCTTTATACAATAGTAGTCACCTTGGTCGAAACTAAGAGGGAATACAAAAACTAGGTGTGAGTATTATTATCCATAAATACTTAACTAATTAGTAAAAAAAAAAAAATGTCTGGATACTATTGATTACTTTTCAATGCATACTAATTGATCAAATGTACGGAACTTTCTCTATGAACGAAATAGAAAAAATATCAATTAGTTCAATTTATTTCATATTTGAAGAATGTTTGATTGTTTATAAACTTAAACAATATTATTTAAGTTAAACCTACGCACGTTTATTTGAAAATTGATTGCAAGCTGTACAATTTGAGATATCTTTCGTTTTATAGTAATGAGTGATTTAAACATTTCATCATGATAAAATTAATATGCTCATCGCTATTTTATTATAATATTATTTATGGCATATCAGCGGCTATAAATAATAAATTGATTTAAGCCCAATGTGCAATATTTTGTATGCATAAGTAAATATATATTTATTTACAATATACAGGGTGTACCCTAAATACTGTAAAGAAAAGTTACTTCAAATTAAACTTATATATTTCATAGAAATTTAAAGATATCAATGTAAAAAAAAATTGGGGAACATTATTGAATAATTGTCATCAAGGCTTGTTTAAAAAATTTATTGGTGATTTTCATATAAGAGAGAAATAAAGGTAAATAAGTGTAAGAAATTTCTTAGTCAGTCGAAGTCTGGCACGAATCCTAACATTGTTTTAAGGATGCTAAAGTTTTTTCTATAGAGACTCTATTCAACCTCACAAAAATGATCGGATTTTTGTAAATAAAAGTTTGATTTACTTTGTAAGGATCTATTGGATGCAAAAACCAGTAAAATTGATGGTATAGGTGTACATTATAGGGGTCAAAATTAACAGTATTGAGTACGTGGATAACATCTTGTATCAGCCATGTGTCAATTCCCAATTCAAGTAAGAGATTTATACCTTTCAATAGAATGGTACTCACTTTCATACGTATAATATGATGCAAAAGTGGTATGAGACTCATTTTCTTAACTTTTGGAGCAATAATTTTTGCCTCAAATTAGTCAAAATTTGAGTTCGATTGATTTTAAAATCTGTTTCATTTTAGAGGGGAGGGTTTCCAAGAAATCCCATTCTAATTTGGATGCACTGGAAGCTTCACTAATTAGGGAATGGGGCAACATCCCGATACAGATAGCTCGTTTCTACTATTATGCCTTATCTAATACACTCAAGGCTGTAGTTTCTGCCACAGGGGACACCTTTAGTATTCCTGCAAAGTTTTAGGTTACTAACTATAGAAATAACAAAGTTATATGTAATTATTTATTGTATAGTATTTGGGGTTCACTCTGTACATAATTTACAGAGAATATGTATGGTCCATGCCATTCACATCTATTGATCTACACTGCAATTCATACTAACAACAATCTTTGAACGTGCATAATATTTGAGTGTTTACAATCTGAATTAAATAGCAAACTGCGTAGGTGTATTTTTCCTCAGGTAAAACTCATGACTCTCAATTATTTGTATTTGCTTCTTTACCTTCCACCTTTTTATTTTATTTTTAATCTATTCGCTTTTTGGGGTTGTTACACTCCACAGCTCATAGATTTTTTTTTATCTAAAAGGTAGTAATGAACGGAGATGAAGGTAATTTGGGACATCTCTACAAATTAAAGGATAGCAAATATCCAGATGTATTTAGAACAAGCTTAAAATTGGGCGGAAGATGAACATTGGTGATGTTTTTTGTTAATTTCTGAATGCTTCAATGACTTAAGGGGGAAAAGTGACCGAGAAACGTTTTTTTGTTTTGTTTATTGAACAGAGTTATTTCTACGTTCCCTTTTTATTTTTTCTCCAAAGACATATTTTACCCAGAGGCTATGGGTGGGTGACCGCATCCATCATGCGCAAAGTTTATTATTCTGTAGAGAAAACGGGGGGGGGGGAAGAATTATGGTATCATTGTTTAAAATACTGATGTGATTATCATCTGCCTGCTTTATTATGATTTTTGAGGGTATAACGAAAGTATTTATTAGCAAAATGTTTAATGAAGATATCTAAGTATATCAATTGACTTAGACGTTTTTTATTCGTTACAGTAGATTTGAATACGTCACACTCCATGAAATTGTAATTCATTATGAACCATATTCTCAGAATAATAACTAATGAAACGACTAAGTAGAGTATTTCGAAATATATTTGAAGTTCCAAGTTTAAAAAGTAAGGCTTAAATTAAACATAATCTACATACTAAAAAATAAACCATTATACATTTATGTTAAATATACAAAATTAAACAATTAGAATCATGTAACTAATAATAACTATAAATACAGAATATTGAAATAATAGATTGATCCAAATAATATTTTCTTGTTCTGACATCGGAATTCAGTTATATATGTCATAGCTTTAGGTTGCAAAACACAAGCCAGACGTGGAGTTTAACCAAAAAGATAATCAATCGCCCTTTTTTTTCATGTGGAAGTTGCTATATACAGTTTTGCACAGGATATCTCAACCGATGAGATCTAAATAATTATTAATAAAAAAGTAAATGTCAAAATCATAAAATTAGACAATACTAATAAAAAAAATGTTAGAATTAAATCCATCTTTTCTTCCAATCTTAGTACGAACAGCTTTTAGAATCCTATTTTCATTTATTTCATGCTTATCTAAAAAAAGAAAAGTTAATCTATCCATTCAAATTTTAAACCTTAATTACTTATCTTAGATATATAGAAATAAGACTACTTTATAACTGATAAGACAATTGAGGGAAACATTCTTGACTTAATGTAGTTTTCTTACATGACATCGTATAGATTTAGAGCAAAAGCTCTCTATGTAGTAATGTCCGGCGATATTACTCCTTATTAAGAGCATCAGAAAAGATTTTTCCACGTTATATATGCTTGTACAACAACATACTATTATCCTGAAGGATCCACATAATTGCTAATTATAATGCTACACCCAATGTAACTACCACTCGTTGTTGTGACCATTTAAGCCGTTGTTTTTGCCTTTTTATGAGTTTTCTGAACACCATTTCTTGGAGCTTATGAACCATAGCTAATCCTCAAGTGATAGAAAAGTAATATTTATTGACTATGTAATATTAGAAAACCTAATGATCATACCCAAGCCTTAAGTGAATAAATTAGTGTCAGACAAACTATTTGCAAAATATCCAAAGCTACTACCCCCGTTGGTGTTACCATTTAAGCAGTTGTTTTTGCCATTTAATGAGTTGTGTATCATAATTCTTGATATTTTTAGCTAAAATAGAATCATATTTTATGTTTAGATTTTAAAAAAAATGAATACTTACTGTTAGATGGTACAAAATTCAGAGTTCCATTTCAAAATTAGTAAATATTTTTTACTTTTTACTGATAACTTTGATTGTAATTTGGTGTGGATAACTCTAAACATGCTGAAAATTCTCTCAATTTCACAATTTGCAATGGGGGTAATTCTATAAATTGACTCTTTAACACATGCTAGGTCTCGCAATTCATTGTAAGCTGGATTATCTGACAGGAAATTGGTCAGTTTAGATCGGAATGGCTCTAGCTTAATATAATTTCGTTGCAGTTCAACGATGGTAATACTGACAAGTAAGGGTAATCTTCCATTTAAAGCTGTGATGGCCCCAGAAATTTGATTGAGATTATTATGAATAATGGTCAACTCTTCAAATATATATTCGTCATTAATTATCTCCTTTGCTTTAATTATAAAAGGCATTTTTTCATGGAGGCTACTTAAGGCATCATTACCAACATCCTCCATTAATTTAATGATGGTTCCTCGGGAAGTGACGGGTTTACCCGAGTATTTCTCCATAAATTTTTTGAACCTAGGATGATTAGCAATGGATAAGGGTATATTAAATGCAATAACCATCTTTGTGAGATCAGAGTTAAAGTCTGATTTGATGTATTCATCATTAACTTGATTTTTTGAGATGAATATCCATGCTCTTGATATGAGATGATGATAATGAGTGGTGTTTAGTTCCAGACGGGGGACTAAAGGCACATTTATATCGACAAGCCATCTGTTTCTCGTCCGATATGTATTTCCAAATTCCTGGGCCTCCATTTCCAGAAATCCAAACAGAAGGTGATGTTGTTTTAGGCATTTTATTCAGTTCTCTATCGATTATCAGTATCTAATATTAAATAATAAAGGCGGGAATTGATAATGTTCTTGATAGAGGAAGATATTTATTACTTTAATCAATGATACCATCAGCATTTCTTCCCTTCTCCTCGTACGCTTTTGTATCCTTATCAAAATGATCAACCTTAATTATTTATATATGTATGTACGAGGGTGGTGTGAAAAGTTTCCGACCTCAACCTGAAGATTGGTAGCACTCGTATATAAAAGTCAAATCCATTAGCATCTATTGACAGTGACTCACAAAAGTTCCACCCATTTTTGGGGCAGTTGCGCTAGAACCATAAGAACCAAGGGTCCATTGTCCACCACTTCTGAGGATTTTTTATGGTTAAATTTAGTGGTGTGTCGGTCCTTATTTAGGACTGAATATTGCAGTCCTGTCCAGTTCAGTCCTGATTATCTGTCTTAAAACTTATAATCATCAGTCATTAATGACGTCAATTAACTTTATTTATTTATTTGAAATCATTTCTAGTACTGCCAATATTTTTTTCATTTCATAATTTTTTTGTCATTATTATCGTTTAATCTCCTATTGACTGTGTGCGATACTAGCCCCGTGCATCTACATGCTAGATGTTAAATAGTCCTAAGAGGATATTTTTACGTGATTTAAGAATGAATAGGTTTTTTTAGTTATACCATTTAGTATGTGCCCTCCAGCCTGAGGATGTTGTTTGTTTTATTGTGACGTCAGTGAAAACACTCTTTGGAGAAATTATGAAAATTCATTCATTTAATTCCCTATAAATTTTCTTTATCTCTTAAGAGCAAATTATGCATTCTATGGTTAGCCAGTGGACATAGAATAAATATAATTTGGCTCACACAGGAAAACAAAAAAAGTTAAAGCTCATTTTACTTTTAAATAAAAAAAAATATATATATTACATATTACAAGGCCTCTAAATCCTACAACTGCATTGTTTTAAACAATGTTTTTATGTTTTTTTCTAATTCATTTCATTTATTAATATTTATAGTTTGCATTTTGAAAAACTATTGATTAATTTGATATTATTCTTGCGAATCAACCAGGAATGAAATGTGTCAAACTATGCCCTATTACTTTAAAGTAACAAAATCCTAGACTATTTATATTTTTTTTCCTAGTATGGTATGACACAATATAATATATTTTGCATTTATTTAAATATCCAAAAAAAAAATTAGATATATATTTAGCTCACTTCAAAAAGTTATTTTTAAAATAGTTAATAATAAGCATAGCTCAGGGCATTATCTCACATAGATATACCATGAAAATTACTTCTATCACCTCCGCCAACAAAGTTGAACAAAGCTTATGTTCTTGCCTCGTTTTTTTTTGTTTGCTTGTAAATGGGATTACAGGAAAAAGTTATAGACAGATTTTTAGTAAAACTATGTAGAATAATTACATACATATGCTAACATTAAAAAGTCCATTTGAGAGGTCATGGTTAAAAATGTATAATCGACCATAACTTCGATTAAAAAAATCGATCCATATAAATCAAATTAGTGTTAGTCTGTAGGTAAAATAAAGACACTAAATATGGATTTGATAACAAGGTCAAAGTCACAAAAAATGATCAATGTTTCCAACTTTTGAAAAATAACAGAAAGTATAAATAAATATTAATTTTCAAGGAAAATTATTTTAGGCTCAGGTTTGTGGTCTACTGAGTTGATATTTGATATTTTTCTAAATAAAATGGACACATTTTCAAAAATCCTGATGTAATTTCGTCAAATGGCTATTAAAAATAAGATACTTAACCCTTTTATCGAATACTACATAACACAAAAGAAAAACAGCCGCATAATAATGGTCCATGATCGTTGTTTACATATATTAGTTTGTAAAAAAAGTGGCAGAAAGGGTTATTTCTTATTATTTAATTCATGGTATATGCATTTACTCACATAAAGGGCACTTTAAAAAAATGATGTTACGTCTTCAAGCTACAAACGTTCACACCACCTTCGTATAATTATATTTTTTAGTTTTTTCATGATATATTAAATCAAAGTAATGGAAAATAAGGGTTGTGAACTTACATTCTTTTGTAAACTAAGTGGCAGAAAGTGTCTTGCGGCAAAATAATAAAACTCCCTGAATAATAATATTATTTAATATATGCTATACGTATATTCACACTTATAGACGCTTTAAAAAATTAATACTTTTATTCTTCAATATATATAAAATATTTTTTAGTTTGGTCATGTGTTATTCATCCAATGAGAAAATCAGCTCATTACAGCTGCTATAACTCTCTTAGAATTAAAGAGAATTTATCTTGTTTTTGAAAATTCAAAAAATATAATTTGATTTTTGAACTATGAAGATTTTATGCGCAATGCTAGCGTAAGATATTTTAATGTATATTGTATCTGATATAACACTAAAACTAATGTTAGATTATTATATTTTAGATATAAGTTAAATGCAATTTAAAATGTCATTCTCGTCTTTCTTTTTGTATAAATTAATATGAAAAGTCATATTTTTGATTTAAAAGATTTTTTTTGAATAAAAGATTATTTGTCGGTAACATGACAGAACATCAGAATAGCTTTTGTCGAATAAAATAATAACATATGCCATTTCAGCTTTTCTTTTTTTTCAGTCTCAGTTTACCTATAACTGTTTTCCTGAAAATAATACATATTTTTAAGATTTATTATTTCAAATGCATTTCATAATAAAGTAATTTTTATCTTGTCAACATTCAATACTAGCCTCAAAACAATTAGTGAGGATTATATATAATACCTAGGTATAACATAGAATACCAAGGAAAAGTATTTTAAAAAATTCATTCATTAAATAGTTTACCAAAAAAACATCAAGGTCCACCAATCATATAGGTATGTAAATATAGATTCATAATTAATTATTAAATTCTATTAATGCCTAATTATACACTTATGACCTGTAAATATACAGGGTCATTAAGATGAAATCTGCTCACCAAGGTTGTAGCTTATCGGTCTAGCGGTTCTAACAGTTCAAGCAGTTCCGGTTCTGAACCACTAGAACAAAACATTTTGACAAAAAGTCAAATGAGAAAAATATATTGCTTATCCTTTGGAGGTCTATTTTCTTGTGCTTATTTTCGTCTGTTGTATTTTTATTATATTTAGTTTTAATAAATTAATCAAGTCGTTAGACATTATATGACGCAACCTTTCTTCAGATAGAAAAAGAAACTGAAAAAAGGCCCAGTTAAAACATCAGGTAGTTAGCCAAATAAGTCAACCATCTTCCTGAGCAACCTCCTTAATTGCCTGCCCTAATATCTCTTTCGAAAACTATTGTCATAAGCAACCTTAGTTTTTGCCTGTCATTTTATAGCGTTTGTATATAATATAAATGATTGAACCTTTGAATATAAAACGCGTTTTAGCTTCCCGTGATACATTTCTGATATTAATATAATTACTGAGCAATGTATTTCAAGCAACGTATTTTAAGTGCCTGTTAAAAATGATAACAAATGTATAAAAATTTTTCGTATGGATTTAATAAAACTGAAAGGAGATTGTTGAAATGATAGAACCAAGAATAAGTTCTGTTAGCAAAAGTAGTACTCAGCAAAAAAAAAAGGAGCCTCGTCTTCAATGCCTTTTCTATATCTAGAGGGTGTATTACGGCCGTAGTTACATCGAGCAGGGTTAAAAAAACATGACCTAAAAAAACTTGGTTTTTTATTTTTAAAAATAAAAGATTAAAAATTACAGAAATTATTTTGTTTTTGTAAAAACGAAAAAGGGTGCATATTTCATCCTCGAGTCCTGTATAGTATTTTAACAGAGAGTAGTGATTTTTTATCTAAGTTAAAAGAAAATTGAAGGACAACTTTAATGATCACAAAGTTAAACTCCATAAGAATGACCCCAGCTACAATATCAAGTGAAAATTGATCATAAGAAGCCGTACGAAAGTATTGAACTTTGTCTGCTTCAGCAGACCCTCTGCTAAAACCTTACTCAACCGTCCACCAACCATATAGCTATGTAAATATAGATGAATTAAGTCATAATTAATTATTAAAATCTATTATATATATGTAACTTATGACCAACTCATAATAGTACTGAGTCATTATAATAAAATTACATATTTGTAGCAAGTCCACCCAAAAGGAAGCTAGATAATTTTTCTCAAAATTGAACATGGAATCATTTTCAACAACAACAATATTCCCTCTTCAGAGGACTCTGAGACTAGCGACAATGTCCAGGGAGGTGAGAAGAGCAAGACTGAGGAGATGGAGTTTGTGGACGGAGGCCCAGAGTACCCTGTCGTCTTCACGAGCCAGCTGGGTGACCCGATACTTACCGGGCGGGAGCCAAAGCGGAAGGACATCCAGACCAGAACCAGAGTGGAGACTGAGCGGGAAACTGTGCCTAAAGTCGAGAGAGATCATCCTCTACAGCCCAAGTTACAAACATACAGTCCTCAGATAGATGACAAATACTCCAGAGACTTTCAATATGATTGGTTCCATAAGTTCCCGTGGCTAGAATATGACGAGGTTGAAAAGTCAGCCAAGTGTTTCGCCTGTTCCAAATTTTCCATTTCCAACCATGGAAAATTTGAGTTCAAAACATGGAAAAACAGTTCCTCGTTGAAAGTTCATTCTAACAACAAAAACACAAACTGTCGATGGAAAAGTGGATCAATTTCCTCACATCAAAGAGAAAGAATACCTCGGTTCTCGGCCATGTTCAGTCTCAACATGCTGAGGAAGTCGTGAAGTGGCGAGCTTATTTGAGGTATCTTTTCAAAACTGTTGGGTTCCTCGCAAAGCAAGGATTGGCTTTCAGGGGCGATTCCGAAACAAGAGAAAAGTTGACGGAATCTAACGAAAACAATCGAGGAGACTTCTTGGAGCTTTTGTCCCTGCGTTCACACGACAATCTTATTCTCAAAGATAAACTGGAGGCTGAAGTCAAAAATTTGGTTCAGCTGGGGCAGGTTTTGCCAAATGGACTTCACCTGACATCCAAAATGAGCTGATAGAGATTATAGCATCCATAGTGACGGAAAATATAATTGAAGATGTCAAGACTTGTGCCGGCGATGATGACTACTGGTTCTCTGTGATTGTTGATGAGACATCAGATATGTCAAACACGGAGCAGTTCAGTCTGTCACTGGGATATCTGACGAGTGAAGTTTGTAAAAGTTACCCAGACTGACGGCAAATATTTGTTTGAGAAGCTTCACGAGGCTGTCAAGGATCTCGGGCTTAACCCGCCCGCACTGTCTCCCTGGCCACGGACGGTGCCTCCAACATATCCGGCATCAAGAAGGGTCTTGCCGCCAGGTGGAAGGAAGCAGCCCCACTGTGTGTCTACATCCACTGCTACGCCCATGTCCTCAATCTTGTAGTCAAGGATTTTCTCTCAGATATAACCCTGTTGAGAAATACAATGGGGACAGTACAAATTTTATACAACTTCATTGAAGGGTCACCAAAGAGGTCAGCAATCGACAAGTCGGTGAAGATAACAAGTAAAGATGAGGAGCATGCCAAGGTGATGACCCTGAAGAACCAGTCTGCTACCTGCTGGAGTCTCCACTACGATGCTGTACACGCTGTATCTCTAGGGATGGTCAGAATAATTAAGGCCCTCATAATAATGACAAAAGATAAAGATACATTGTCGAGTTCAACAGCAACTTCTCTGCTCAACAGCATCTTTAGTCACGAATTTGTTTTCGGCATTGAACTGTTGAAGACACTCCTCGGACACACATCTAGCTTGTCAGATGAACTTCAAGGCAGAAAGGTTGACCTAACAAAGGCCCGGAAACACGTCAACCTAGTGATTAGGACTCTTGAAGATCTTAAGAATGAGAAAATCTTTGAATCAATCTGGAAACTTGCTGAGTTGAAGTCGTCTGAGATGAAATCAGTGTTTGACCAGGAGGATTCAATTGATTTGGAATTCAAGGAGGCGAAGATTCCAAGGAGAATAAAGTGGAAAGGAACAACTGAATCCTACTTCCGTGAAACACATTTCGATGTTGCAATCAATAAGATTGTATTAGAGCTTGAGAGCAGATTTGCCACCGACGATACAAACATCACAATGGATCTCATTGCAATCGTCAATGACAGTAAAGTGGAGACCTGTGTCATTGAGCGTGTCGCCAAGCACTACAGACTTGAACTCGAGCAGCTCCAGTCAGACCATGTAATCTTCCAGCAATAATTTTCTTCAACTACATACTTTTTCAAAGTGACGACATCTTGAAAAAAAAAACTATTCAGCATACATATAATCAAGCCCAGTTTAAGCGTGAGCAGAGCATGTAAGAAAAATAAATATAGGGCCTTTTTCTTTCAAAACCGTGTTTTTTTTTAAGAAAATATAGTGGGGACTCAAAAATTTCATTCTGATCCCTAAATTACAAAAAACCTGATTTTTATGGAATTTTTGATTAAAAAATCAAAACCGATTTGTTATTGATCTAAATACAATATCTATATATAATTTTTATCTAATATGTCCTCCTTCACAAGCTATAACAGATTCTACATACGAACAGATAGGGAGATTTTAACGATGAAAGTCGTATAGATGGCGTATCACAATATCATGATGGCAGCTCAGAGTGAATCCAAATTTGGCAGATATTCTTCTCCAAGATGCTCTAAACTGCAATGCCTAGGAGTTTAAGGACACGGCTGGAGGAAGGCTACATGGAGCCAGGCCAGAACTATATACTGGTCCTTCTTGGTTGTAGGGACTATAATTGATTTCTTAAAGGTTGTAGGCAGTCTGGCTGGCATCTGTCTCGGCACTGACACTAGCGCATAGAGATTACACATGCCTTGCCTTTTTTGTTGTTACTCCAACCTTTGATACTTAGAGACATAGAATATGTTTAAAACTTGTTTATTTTTGTTTCAGTTTTCGTTTCGTTGCGTAATGAATGCAATTTATACAAAAATATATCCAGCGTAGGGCTCTAGTCAAGAGCGATGTCTGGGGGACTGGTCAGTATAAAAATGTTATAAATAAGAAGTTTATAAAGATGTATATTAATTATAATATAAAACCTTCGTTGATTTAAAACAACAGCACACAAAGTGACCTTATCGTACGCAAATTATGAAATACTTGCGGTTTTCTTTTGTTCATTCAAGCCTAGAGAGTAGATCTATATGAAGATATATTCATACCAGAGAAGCATTTCTATGAGTATGAAATTTATAAACACATCCTTGTTTTAAATTACATTAGATTATTAATAGAGTAATAAATATTCTTCATTCTTAAGAAAACGTTCAATGCCGTTCTAATTCATTATTCTAAAAACTCAGTTTGTCAAAAATTACATCATGCAACAGTGAGTTAAATATATTTCATTAGTAATACATAAATCGTAATAATATAATTTACAGTAAGAATTTTATATATTGACGTGGCCAGGGCTGTGGACTCGCTGAAATTTCAGAGCGAGTACGATTCCCGAGTCCGAATTGAAATTCAACATGAAATCCCGAGTATAATGGGCAATGCCGAATCTGGCAAGTCACACACTTGGATATATATATATGTATTTAATGATGAAAACCGTGTGTATAATGGGCATATTAAAAAAAAAACCACCGTTAATCATTATGGTAACCCTGACAATTTGAAGAAGATAATGGAGGAGATCAGCTACAATCAGCTCTGACAAGGTAGGAAGGGGAGAAATAAATATGCAAGGACATTGGAAATTATTACTTTGATATAAATACCCAATTCTACTCTGAGTTTTAGAGGAATTACAATTATACCTCTGCAATAAATCCTCAAGGTCTTCAATCTTCAAATCTTCAAGGATCCTCCATCTTTTATGAGCACACACGAATGTTCAATCAGGTTTTGAATATGATTGAATCTATTTAAGAAAGGAAGTTTACTACTTAGGAATTTAAATAATAGTGACAACTGCTAAGGAAAAGAAAATTTATTACTAATTCAAAAAAAAAAAAAAAAAAAAACTTTACACTATTTGCATCACTACGTATATTGCAATCTGTCAATCAATTTTGATGAATACTATGACAAAAAGAGGAGAAAACACTATTCAAAAGCTCACCCTATGCGTTTCACCCCTAGGAAAATTCAATCGTTGATAAATTTATCCCAAGGCACAATTATGTTTTTATAAAATATAATATAATTATTAGAGAAGATAAAATAAGTTCATGATGTAATATAAGAATATTTAATAAAGGTTAGATAATGTTAATAAGAATCTATTAATAAAACAAAGTTCCACTCTTTAGTATCTTTAATATCATCAAACTTTGCTTCTTTTAATGGAAAAGTATACTCAATTAAGGAAATTAGGGCATTTCAATATGTAATCATGATATACAATTTGACTTAATTGAGTGAATCATTTGTTCTTTTGCAACAAAATCTTTTCTAATTGTGGTGAAAAAGTCTTTAAAATTAATGTTGATTCAACTTAAGAGCCATTTAGCAAGTAAACAATAATTTATTAAAACACGTCAATGGGTAAACTGTAAATACGAGGGTCGTTTGACATGTCCCCCTCCCCCAAAGTCAAAGAGATGGTACTTCTAATGCGTATCGAGGCTATGTTTAGTTAGGAGCGTCTCTTGGAAGAACATACACCAACTTTCAGCCGGATAAGTCAATTTCTTTCTGTTTGGCATTCATTTGAATCGAGGAAATTGAGTGATTTTATAAAAATGGAGGAAAAATAATTTCGT
Source organism: Lepeophtheirus salmonis (assembly GCF_016086655.4). Lineage (NCBI taxonomy): Eukaryota > Metazoa > Arthropoda > Copepoda > Siphonostomatoida > Caligidae > Lepeophtheirus > Lepeophtheirus salmonis. The sequence goes on along the minus strand of NC_052135.2, from coordinate 5,284,346 downwards.
ATTTTGATTAAGCATTACTTTATGAAAGGGGAAACGCCTCAAGAGACTAAAAAGAATCTTGATAAACATTATGGGGACTCTGCATCTTGATTAGAACATTTTATAAGTGGTTTCAACATTTTAGGAGTGGTCATATGGGTACAAGTGACGCTGAACGTTATGGACGCCATGTTGAGGTTAGGTACTACTCCAGAAATCATTTATAAAATCTATGGATGACAGAAGAGTTAAAATATGTGAGATTGCTAGTGCTGTGGGCACTTCTAGTGTGAACCCTATTTCCCTTTTGCGACCACAACTGCTGAGATGTGAGCTGGTGCATTGTCGTGATGGAAAAGGACTTTTTTATTGGACAATTGTGGGCGTTTTTCTTGCAGCTCGGTTTTCAAACGGTCCAATAACGATGAATAATATGCACCAGTAATAGTTTTACACTTTTTCAGATAGTCGATGAGAACCATTCCTTGTGAATCCAAAAGACAGTCGTTATAATCTTTCCGCCCGATTCCTTGATTCAAACGAATAGCAAACATAAAGAAATGGACCGATCGGGCTGAAAGTTTGTGTGTGTTCTTCTAAGAGATGCTATTAACTAAAAATAACATCGATACGCGCTAGTAGGACTTTACAGGGACTGAGCCTCATTGTGTTCCCTGATTCATACACCAATAAATTTGAAAGAAAAAAGGGAGCATAATATACAGGGAGCACTGTGACTGTATGAAATTTTGCAGGCGTTTAGTTCAACTTATATTGAAAAAAAAAAATAAGGAAAGTACTTTTACTCTTTATAAAATTTAAAAAAAGTGAATGTGACTTTAGATGACGTTTAGAAACCAGCTAAAGTACTCCTGGGCTCATCAAATCATATTAATATTTTTCTCAATCTGTTATTATGATTATTTTATTCTTGAGGAGAGGATGTCTTATTTATATAGTGAGTGTGCTTATGAAAAACGGAGGGTAAAACCAAGGATTTGTTGGGGAGTTATCTTCTATAATAAAGGAAAATTTGTATGTTCGTCCAACTGTAATAACTCCAGGCAATGTTAGGTACTACTTTTAGTGAATGGTATATCCATATTTTATTTAGGGAAATAAAAATATCTTTAAAGATATATAGCAAATTTGTTGGAATTGATGGTTAAGGGTTAAATAAAGTGTTTTGTTAAGCATAATTTCTTATTTAAATTACATAGGAGCTTATTTTTTTGTAATAATGAGTATATTATTGAAAGATTAAATCTTTCTATTACAAAGTAAAGTAAAAGCCTACGTCATAGTTGACTTTTCTTATTACTATATATACTAAATATACGTACTGTTTGAGATGATTTTTTCTTGGGATGAACTTTCCTCGCGATTAACTTACTTCGGGTTGAACTTGTTTCGGGATGAACTTGTCTTTGGGGGAAAAGAGCTGAGTAAAATTTCCCAACACGCACTCTCATAACCTGAAATGTAGTCCAGATACACAAGTATAGAGTAATAGAAATTTAAGTAATAGAACAAACTGTTAAGTTTTTTTATATTTATAAAGCCATTTGATGGAGTTTAAACAAAAATTTATGAGAAATTTGTCCGTTTGATGTAGTAAAAACAGCAACTTTGAACTCCCAGAATTGCGTCTCTTTAAGTTATAATAATTAATATTAATGCAATTTGTAATGTCTGTAAAAGCACTATATTTAAGTAAAAATTATGCTTTGCAGAGAGGCCTTTAAAATGTATAAAGTTTTTCAAGGATCAAAAATAAGAACTGAACAGGATGAATGCAATTTTAATTTGCACATCAAATGAGCTATCCAATCATAGTTTGTAGACATCCATGGTGACATAAATCTCACCATGGAATAATATATTATCAGAGTAGAAAGAGAGGGGTATCCACTTTTTCAAGATCTTCGGACAATGAACACTTTGAAAGATCATGAAAGTAAATAGAAGGTTCCATTAAATGGAGGAGATGTGAGTCGATCTGTGGACTGAAGGATGAGGCAGGAGGAGATCACTTTTGATAGTAAAGCACTACGACTTTTACCATGTATTTACCATGAACCATTAGAGTATAATGAGAGGATGAACGTAATAGGTATCACGGAGAGTAACTTCTATGGCATAAAATCATTAAGTCCTGAAGCAGAAAATTACTTTAAAAATACCGTACAAAATACAATGATTGTGTAATCCTACGTGGAAGCTTATTCGAGCAATTGTGATCGGTCTAGTCGAGATCACCTCTTCGTACTCCAATATTATATTTTTCACATCGTGAAGTTATTTACTTATTATTAAAAGGTCGCAAAAAGTGAGGGCAAACTTATATAATGTACCATTTTATTTAGTAATCCTTTTCAGTAGATATATTCTCTATCAAAGTTGCGAGCATATTCCTTTCTTTTTGATTTACACACTCGAAGATTTAGACAACCATCACATCTTTGCATATCAAAAATTAACAGTTATTAATATACCTTTTGGATCACTAAAAATCCTAATTTAAATTTGGCAAAATGATAATTATTTCTTTCAAAATTAGGTATTTTATGTGTTTGAATTGCTTCTATTGTTTAAAAAAATCAAGTTTTGATTGTCCTAATACATACATTTAAAAAAAAGTAATATAAGTTATCAATTGATATATTTATTTCTTTTAGGCACTTTTAGTGAAGGACTTCACTATGACTCAGCAAATTCATTAGCAAAGGATGCTCAATTGACATTTTAATGCTCTTTATTAAATAATATAATATTTATGTAGGTATATGCTATCTATACAGTGTTTTGTACTGTAGATATAATTTATAATAATCTATCTAATTACTCATATCATCATAAAAGAATGCTTCAATAGTACTTTGTTGGAATTAAAAATAAAACATGGTGCCAAAAAAAAAAAAAAAAAAGAACCATGAAATATAACATAAACTGAAGATTATTTAATAATTTATATAGATTGGGCATGGTACATATGTGTGTTTTTTTTATGCGTAATAAATATTTAAAAAATAACTATTATTAAACACACATGAAGTTGTATACTAAAGGATCAAATCATAATTTTGAGGCAAATTGAGTATGTATATTTTTAAGTCACGTGGATTACGTAAGATTAAGGACCATGCACAGTAAAAATAAAAATTACGTCATCATTAAATAAAAATATGTCTTCTTAATGCTCAAAATTCAATCACGTCTTTAACTTTCTTCTTTCACGTAACCTCTCATTAAAAAAGAAGCAGAAACATGGCCCAAAATCATTTAGTAGTTAGCCAAATAAGTCAAATATATCAACTACTAATTATTTCTAGAGAACTACTGCACTTTTATTGGCATGATATTTCTCCATACACTTTTAAATGAATTACATAATATATATTTCATAATATTAAAATTGTATATTATTCGATTTATTTAAAGAAATGAAATGGCTAATATACTCATATATAGTTAGGAGTCTAGAACTGATAAATTTACAGTTGGCAAAAAAATATACATAGGATTTGTGGATATAGGGGTTGTATTGCAACTACCAAAGGCATTACTGGCCCTGGCCACCCATAAAAATCACCCTAAATGAAGTATAAATATATACATAATAAAATTTTTATTCAAGTGTAAACCTGCAGAATAGTGAACAAATTCTAATTTATTGTACTTATCAATCGTTTAATTTGTAAAATAGGACGCAACTGTATCACAATGTTAATAGAAATACAAAGTCATACCATAACACGTGTACGACTGATGTTTGACTTCCACAACGCTTTTAATATTGACGTCATAGTAGATGAGTGGTTGCGTGTTTGGTCAAAATATGTTTTTCTTGCCCAGCAGTTGGTACGATACATTTAATTGAAAACTATAGCAATAGTGACGTCATAGACTATAGGTGGTTGCGTATTTTGTAAAAATCTGCTTGTCCTACCCTACAGTCGGTACAATACATCAGATTGAAAATTCTAGCAAGCCTGATTTTTTTTTACCTTTTTTTTTGTGTGTATTTTCGAATCGACAACCCGTACCTTAAAAAAATTTGAGACCAGGAATCTGGTATGATCAGAATTAAACATGACCAAAAGTACGTAACTTAAAATTCAGTTTGTTGGTCTGCTAACGAAAAAAGGGGGAACGTTGAGTCGAATACGAATCAAAAAAGAGGATATGCCTTTGTGTGTATTATGGTTGAAGGAGGAACATATTCCTAATTATTATATAGTCTATCGACAAGTTTAAAATAAATTCCTGTAGTTATTTGAAGTATTATTAAAATAATTCGAAATAAAATATATAATACGGGTACGTCCTAGTCTACTATAAATAACATAATATTATAGTAGATGTATATACGCTAAAAAAACGCATAACGGATACAGATACAGGCCTTAGACATTAAAGTTGTTTAGAATTCTGAGTTACGTACCTAGAGCTATGGGGCAGATTCCTGGGTTCTAGAGAGAAGTTTTTTTGTTTTTTTTTTGCATTTAATTTGATTTGCTTCCTAAAACAAAATCGATTCCCCGTGTCTCAAAGTTTTTTTTAAAGGTATTGATTGTTGGATCGAAAATGCATAAAAAAATTAAAAAAACGAAAAAGGAAGAACGTACATATATTAAATTAAAAAGGGAATTAGAATGATGATTATCGAGTTTTTCTTAGAATTCTCAGTATGTACATAATAAAATAATTCGAAATAAAGTATATAGAAAAGGGTAATTCCTAGTAGAAATATAATATTAATTATAGTAGATACATATTTTTGATCCAAGAAATAACAATGTAGTCATAATAATATATTGCAGGAGTTTTTCAAGTAGCATCCAGGGTGTGTAGCAAAAGTAGAGCTTTAGAGACTAAAGTACTTCATATTAGTATTTTTTTCTCAAGCTATTATTATTATTTTACTTGTAAGGAGAGAACATCCATCATCTATGTATTGAGTAACAACGTTTAAGTATTATATTTTAATTGAGTAGCAATAAGGATTTCTTGGTTAGATATCTTTTTTTATTTTTTAGGCAAAATATTAGGTGTTATTAGGTGTTTGACAACACTTAATAACTCCGGTCAATGTTGGGTACTACTGTTGGAGTTAAAAAATGTTTTTTATAATAAAAAGAGTAAAATAGTAATATCGAATTTTGAGCTTTTATATAAAAGAAAAAGATGATTAAAAAAATCAAAAAATAAACAGATACAGATGTCATCTAAAGCTAAAGCTAGTCAGCCCGCTATGAAAAAACCTTATCACGTCCTTGAACCCTTCTGCAATTTAAAGTACCCCTCCTTAGGTATTTTAAATCTAGTAACAGGACTGTATAGTGGAACAAAAATAATAATTAACTATTATCGAATAAACTGCAGAAACAGTCCATGTTTGATTGCTAAGTTTTTTGACATCAAACCTTGCAGATACAAACATAACTATACTAAACACCAAAGATAGGTACATATCAAAACAAACCTGGATTTCTATTTTTAGATTATATGCATTGGAATCACTACTTTTTCCAAACAGATTCAAGTGTATTTAGACTAATTATCTAGATGAACTCAAACGTACAACGTAAACGTTCAAGCCAGAAATTCATGTTATTAATAATATTTTACTATAAAGTTTTATTTTAATTCGATGTTTTATATTTATACAAGCATTTTTAACATTTTAATTTATATTGGCGAGTGCAGAATTGATGGTAATCTTAAAAAAATGGTACAAAATTTAAATGACGCAATTATCATAATCGTTGTAATGTTTACCATGGAATTGAATACGTTTTATTTTCAGCCTAGTTCACTAATTGCGTTATAAAAAGGATGTTTACGAGCAAGGTGCAATTTGCAGCAGCTCCAAAGTGTTAATCTATATAATTTTCATTATAGAATAGAAATTGATCATGATTCGTTGAAACATACAAATATATTCCACATTCAATTTTGTAGAAAATGATTCTAGTTTGTTTTTTGTTGATGGACCACATATCTATAAGTATGAAGTATATTGGCGTAGATTCATGTAAAGTATGACTATGTCTGACTCATATGTATACATATAGTGCTTTGTTATATTGAAGCACATGTATATGTTTTATTATGTTTTCAAGTCATAGAAAGAAGATACAAAGTATAATAATATTAAAAAATAAATGATATTGGAGCAATCTTTAATTTCAAAATTATATGGTCTGTCATAAAAATGGTTAGATTCAATTGTTACAAAAAAAATCATGATCCATAAAGTATCTGTAAATGTGGAATTGTAATAATCAATTCAATATACGAATTCAATAGTCATATAGAGGGTTTTCACGTGACGTCACCATTTTGATGAAGTCCTAAAAACCTAGTTTTTTAGGTAACAAAAACCCTTTCCCATAAATATTACACGAAATAGTGAACTATTGGCTGTTAAAAATGTCCAAAACTAGGTCAGTTTGTTTTTCTACATTTTACGAATTTCGATTACGGCTAGTTCGGGAAAGTTGGGATTTGGTAAGGAAATAACCTATGAAAAATTTAATTTGACTAGTATGTATTTGTTGGTGGCATATCTAGTTCAAAGTTTGAAAGGAGAAAAGTTCTTTGATTACAAAATAAAGACTAAAATACAGCATTTATCCTTATTTTTCATAAATTAATGATGATAAACGTGATTCTAATTTATAAAAAAAATAATAATTTTTTTTTCTACAGCTACCTTATGGAGCAAAAAGAAGGAATAGCATAAGAAAATTTGATCTTTCCTTTCTGAAGGTATATAATTTTTATTTTTTTTCCAATTTTCAGAACTTTTTTCTATCTTTTTTTTTTTTTTTTTTTTCTCAATAAGACAATTTTAGAAGAAAAAAGTTTTTCTTACTTTTTATAGGTTAGAAAAATGTCTATCTAAATTATTTTATGCAAAATATCTAAAAATGTATTATTTGTATCTATATTCACTAAATAAAGAGTTTTTGCCTTTTTCATAATTTGATCGAGTCATGTGACCTAAAGAGGACCTCATAGGTCAATGCAATTTTGCATAGGTAATTTTCATTCCTCAAGGCAACTTTTCCGCTCTACCCGTCATCGAAATTCGAAAAAGTCGAAAATCAAACCAACAAATAGATGGACTTAAACCTAACCTTCTATAGTAGGGTTTTAAAGTAAATAGCTTAGGTCCAAAAATGGTTCCTAATTGTACAAAAAACAAGTAAAAAAAAGGTTGTACAGTTTTGAAAAATATTTAGAGGTAGCTCAACGTCCTTAAAATTTTGAAAATTTATATTTTTATAGAAAAACCAGAGAATTTTCTTAAATACTGTCCATAAACCACAAATTAAAGATTATTTGTGGAAACAATTATTTGAGCTTATTCAATTTTCAATAAAATATATTTTCTAATTATTTCCAAAAAAAAATTAAATAACGTCAGTTGAAGTTGATTGAAATTTAGCTCATGACCCTTTTTTTAATTTCTTTAGCATATATATTGTAACTCAATTATTGAACTGATATATTTTAAAATTTGGAATTACGTTTAATTTACATTAAATTCAATGAAAAAAAAAATTATTACAATGACCTTATTGAACCTTTTATGACCTTTATACAGAAAGAGACATTTTTAATTCAATTTTAACACATAAATGAAGTTTTAAAAATTTAGGTCATCCTATTCAAGATGGCACCAACAAAAAATACATATATCAAAGGAGCATTGGATGTAGGAGATGCTTTCACACAAGATTTGATAAATTATCTGAGAATGTAAATACAAACATCATGTATTCCTTTGGAGTCAATTTGAATTATAATCTAAATATCCAAATCTTCAGACAATATATCCCTTTTGAAAGACACCAGGCATGGTGCATAGTACCAGATGATATGAACTTAACTCCACACTCAGGGGCATCGCCAATAACTATCTAGTATGCCTTCCAAAAGACTGGTCACCTCTTCATCTGCAGTTCCGAGTTTATAGTTAGTTTTGATGATTGATGACAAATTTTAATTTTATCTTTTGAAACAAAGGAAATCTGGTGACGATGTAGCACCCATACACTCATCGAAAACAATTCCAATAACTAATTCCATTATATGGTGTCTACAATCAAATGGTAGAATTTTTTGCCTAGTAATTTTTCAAGTATAACACAAGTTCCATTGTTCTTGCTGGTATTTAAACTTGTTGGGTCAAAACACATTGCTTTGATTATGTATCCAGTATCACATTCTTTAATTACTTTAAATACAGCATTTGCTTGTTCTTCTCCTGTCCCAAATGAAAGTTTGTCCACCGATGATAGTTTAGAAATTCCTTTTCCAGAAACTAACGCAAGTAACCGATCATTTTTTTCTTTCGGTTCTATTAAGATTTGGAATCATTTTTCCGTCCCAATGTCTGACTAAAGGAACTTTCTACTAAAATTTGATTTGATATCTTAATTTTTTTAATTCAGTGGTTTACCCTGTTTTCACAAATTGTTTCTCTTTCAAGTGAAATTTCTTTCACATTGTGGCCCAGACTTTTAGCTGCTTCTAACAATATAAAAACTGATTTTCGGTGGTTTAATCAAGGACAGGTAAAAGATCAGATGTAATAAAGTTTTATTTTTCTTCCGCTATCTTTCGGAGTATACATTGGTATTTCCTCTTCACTTTCGTCATCTTTAATTTCATTACTTTGCTCATTCAAAGTATAAGCTTCAGAGGTTAATGAAGAAGATTGCATTATTTACTTCCGTCTTGCTTCCTTTCTTTCCTTTTTTAAAAGGTCGTTCTTTGGCTGCAAGGCTTTTATCAACTCCAACCAAGGACCCTTCTTGTCCTTTTTCTCGCTGAGCTACGAACAAGTATTTGTCTTCTTACAATACGGAGGTAGAATTCAAAATTTATTTGTTACATCATCAGGAAAAAAGAACAAAAATGTATCCAAATGATATTTGTTTTTGAAGGAACTATCGTCGACAAAGATGAACTAGATTTTTACTGCTGTTTTTATGTGTTAAAATTGAAATAAAAAGGTCACTTTCTGTGAAAAGATCAGTAAGGTCATAGTATTTTCCCCCCGTTGAATTTAATGTAAATTAAACGTAATTCCAATTCATATTTTTCAGTCAAACAGTTGGGTTGCAATATGCTAAAGAAATTAAAAAAAGGGTCATGAACTAAATTTCAATCAACTTCAATGACGTTATTATGAACATATATACATTATTTTTTTGGGAATAATTATGAAATACATTTTATTGAAAATTTAATAAGCTCAAATTATTGTATGCAGAAAAAATCTTTAATTTAAGATATTTAGACAGTATTTAAGAAAATTCTGTTTTTTCTTTAAAAATGTAAATTTTCGAAACTTTAAGGCCCTTGAGCTACATCTAAACATTTTTCAAAACTTTAATCTTGATCATACCTGGGTACACATTCATCCTGCCAGCCAAGTTTCTCATCAAGATACTGGGGTCGTCAGGAAGTCTGGAGTACGTTTTTGCTCTCAAAACGATCATGAGTCTTCATTACAGGTGTCCCCGACCTATCAGACTCATTGAAAGCCATGGCAATATCGTAAGCAAGGGATTTAGGCAGCTTTTTAACGTCAATAATATCCTTGGACTTGCTCCAGGCACGGAGGTATGCAATAAGGGCTCCAAGGTGTATATATTTGGGGGACATTTCAAGGATTTTGAATATTTTTTAATACAGTTTTGTAAGTTGAATCTTATAAACATACTTTCATCAACATAGATCTCAGTCGTGCCAAGATATTGAGGGTTAAGTTTGTTCCTAATTTAAAATCCTCACCCTGTATATTGTATAACGGCTTATTTAAGAATGAAGTTACAAGAGTTAATAGAATAAAGCAATTTAAAATAGTCTCGTAAATTATATTAGCGAACAAATACAGAATATACAAATGGACATACACTGACTTAACTTGTATTACATAAGAATTCCAAAAGTATATTAATGCAAGTATTGTAAATAAGAAATATCTAAATAGGTATATTTGTGTGCATTTGCAAAAAAATACATATGAAGAAAGTGATGCTTGTGTATCTATATAATATAAATTTGCAAAATGCATATGAGATGCTATCCAAAATATAAAATAACAGTTTTTTATACGATAAGGATCGTATTTTGAACAAGTATTTTGTGCATTACTATAGATTCCACAACGTTAGTTTTAGATGGAGTATAACCTCGAAACTTGACCCTAATTATCCTTTGGAAGTAATACTATTTAATTAGGAGTAACTTTACCTTTGAAACATACTCAAAAACGGCTTTATCCCTTCAATCATCAACAGTTACCCTAAAGTTACCTTATTTATACCAAAAAATCTACTACCTTTTTGTTGGTGTCCATGTCCTTGGCACCAGGGCCGGAATGTATTTGGAAAGAGGCGGCAAATTATTTAATAATAACGTCATCAAAGGATTTTCTTTTGGTGGGGGTAGCTTTTCACAATTTTAAATTTAAAAAAAAAGTAATTTGAAGGAATAACCTTTTTTTATAATGGACAAATAATAAAAAAAATGAATTAATTTTCAAAAAAATTCACAAAAAAGATTACGTAGGGCAGGACGGATTTTTTTTTCATTGATATATATATATAATCCTCAAACGTTGGGGCAATGGACTCTTGGTTCCTATAGTTCAGTTGCCACTAATTCTTAGTCTAGAACAGTAAATAAAGCTACAAAAAACAAAGGAAATACAACAAAAGCTTCGAGCAAAGACTTACAATGCTTTAAACCCCACTAAACAATAAAACCAACAAGCTGAAAGGGACTAATGGGACTTATTTAGGAGAAAAACAGTTTCGGTCCAATCCAGTCCTAAAACTTCTAAAGTTTAGTCATTAGTTATGTCACTCAACTGCATTTCTCTTTTTAATCAGAAAATCAAAAATATATAATCAAAAATCCGTCCTTCCCTATTGAGCCCGTATGAGGATATAAAATCCTCAACTTTACAACTTTGTAAAAAATATTTACTTAGAAAATACAAAAATATGTGATCGGATTCCAAAGCTATGTTCAAGCATAGAGGCAGTATTTTTATTAGCCATTTTCCTTTCAAATTTCAAATATGTTGGCTGCTTAGACGATCGAATTATGTACGTTCTATTCTGTCAACTTTTAATTTATTCAATGGTATTTGAATAAAAAATTGATGATGTTCCCTTGAAATGTAGGCATTGATTTTGATAAATTAAGCACAAATCGATGAATCTAGCAACGGAGGAACTAAATTTGTTGTCTGTAAACACGAAAGGAAGTTAAAAAGATTTTCCTCAACTAATTATACTTAATATAGTTCAAGAAACTAGTCGTATTAAACCTTTTGGAGGCACTACAAATTACAACTTAAAGTATTCAAAGTTGATTAGAAAACTCAAATAATAAATAAATTATGTATTAGCAATATCGGGTCAATAAACGTTAAATAGACTTTCTAAATACGATCCTTAACTCATCACGCAAATTTGAATAATAAGTCTTCAATTGACTCAAATATGTCTATCAAATATTGGGCGGAAAAGTTGTAAAATCCAGCGATGGATTCTTGTTATTAGACGAGGTGTTAATATAGAATAAGTGTCCATATTCATTGTTTAAATTGCATAAAAGAGTTGATGGCGAGACCTCTGCTTTAGAGGTAGAAGGTTTTAGCAATTTTCCAAAAAAAAAAAAAAACCTTGAACACTGGTTGTATGTATACATCACGTAACAAAATATATTGGTATTTTCTCATATTCTTGATTTTTGTTCAAGATTGTTTTTATGTTGACGGACCACATTTGTATTTAAAATTGATCTGAAAGTTTTATTGCCTTGATTAAATATATATTACTATTTTTATACTAATAATTATCTTCTGAGTTGTTTCCCTCCATATTTAAATCCATGCATTTTCCTTAAGAGTATATTTTCACTATTTTTGACTGATGTATTAAAATATGTACACATTATACCACATAATTACAAGTCTTTGAGCAAAACATGCGCGGTCTTAAATATTCTTTTATGATCTAACAAAGGCATATTTTATGTTTCATAAAGAAGTTTCTTCTAGCATGCAATAAGGCTACAGTGGAACAACATAATTATTCTATATATACATATGCAGGTTTGGACCCGTTCATTCTTTTTCCGTTTTTTCGTTCATTTTCAGAAAAGTTGCCGTTATCAGTTCACTTTTTCCCCGTTCATTTGTTATTTTATGAACTTTGAAAAAAAAAATATGGAAGTATAAAGTTTTGTGGGAACTGTAAAACCAAAGTTCTCACGAGAAAGCAACAAATGCAGTAAATTCAGAGCTAATCATTACTTTAGTACTAGAACGAGTAACTTGCGTTGATTGGTTTATTAAACCTTGATTAACTTTGCTTTAAAAAGTAGATATATACACTGTACAGGGTTCGGAAGCAAAACGTGGACTGAATGACTGATTTTAGAAAAATGTCAATAATTTTGAAACTTTTTAAACAAAACTTTGAGACACGACCATTGTGAACATGTTCACTCAATATGGCCGCCCTCGGCAGCAATTACAGCCTCCACACGGCGGCGGAAAGTCTTGCAGGAGTTGATGATGAACTTTTTGGACAAACTGTTCCACTCCTTCACAATGGTGGTCTTCAGGTAGTCCATGTTCGGGTGAGATGTCCGGTCCAAAAGTGCCCCACACAGCAAAGTCCAACGGGTTCAAATCCGACCAAGATGATGGATACATGTCCTTGGGCCAAAAATCAGCCATGTTGTCGGCGTAGAATTTCTAGCATTTGACCGATGTATGTGAGCATTTACCATCTTGGGTCCAGACATAGTTGTCCTTTGGATAGGAAAAAATTGAGCCATGGCAGTATGGTGAACCTCCACACCTTGTAGTAGGCCTCCTGCCCAATTTTCTCACCAGCCTTAAAAAGGGAAGGGAGGCATCTTCTTGCCGTCGGACGCCACGACCCCAAGGATCATTGTTTGGGCCGGATGTTTTGTACAGAACACCCCTTGACCTCCCCTGGTGATCCCCCCAAGCCAACGGTCGTTCGTTCCGATGCTTGTAGACTTGGTCCACGGTGAAAATCTTTTTGAATTTTTTTTTACTGTGGATCCATTTGTCTTGATCCACGCACGAACTTTCTTGCACCTCTGCAGTATCCTTTCCTTCAGAGTGTCCGTCAACAGGTGGCGTGGGGTCCTTGTATAAGAGGACAACCCCAAGTCCTCCTTCACAGCCCTCTTGATTGTCCTCTTGTTCACATCAAACTCGTTAGAGAGGCGATCCATGGATTTTGTGAGGTCCTTCTTCATCTTCTTCTTCAGGCCCCCCAGAAACTCAGAATCCCTTTTCAAGTTGTGTCTCCCAATTCCTTCTTGTCTTAAGAGGTATTAAAATAACAAAACTTCTATATTTTAATTACATAATTAGCATTTATTAACAGTCCACTTTTTCCTTCCGAATCCTGTACTAACATTTTTTTAAATTTGATATGCTGGTCCTTAGCTACACACGCTTGTTGCCAAACTTCATAAAAAGTCATATTCATTATTGATTTCTATTTTTTATATGTTACACGTCAAAACAAAGGTAGGCTAGAATGAATGATCTCAAAATTGAATGGGGATTACATGTATATTCATCGACAAATTATCATCAATTGCAGTCATCAAATTTTTACATTTAACTGTGTTAAGTGTGCCTCAAATTGTACTTATATTTATCTATAAGAATATATACTTATATAAGAAATTCATAGATTTTATTAAAAAAAAGTCATAAGTCCTTTAAATCAAATAAAGGTTCTAAAATATAGTTAGAATTCTGGGATGTTTAGCTAATCCCACAAATTTGAATGCAATGCCTTTAATTTAGTCATATATTTTTATGAAATATTGGGATCTGTGTATACATGATGTTAATAAAGGAATTAGGATTTTTCCTCTTCTTGATTTTTGTTCAAGATTATTTTTATTTTGACGCAAGAAATATGTACTTCCCTGTTCTTTTTTAATATTAGTTGCTGAGCTTTAGCAACACATGTTCGTCAAAAATGTTTCCTCCATAGTCAGAGACACAGAAAAAATTGGTAGAATTGGTATTCGTAGAGATAGTTTTAAAAAAATACCTTTTTATAGGTTTTACCTCAATATATATATCTTTGCGTTTGGGGCCTCTGAAGGTCAGGGTTCTGTTCATAATGAGTAAGACTTGATAGTTTAAATTTATATGATAAGTTTGCTAAAATGATATTAATCTCCTAATAATAAGACACTTCTGTAAATACTTTTGACTATAATTACTATGTATGTAGAGAAAACTTTTTAACTGATTCAGGATTCCTTGTTTTGTTTTGTTTTAAATGCGCCTTTATAAGCTATCGCTAATGTAAAACCATTATCAATTAAAAAAAAGTTAATAGAATTCATTATATAAATTATTTTCTTTTATTTATTTTCACTATTAAGAAAAACTTGAATTAAATCAGCCAACCCAAGTATAAAGATTATCTTAAGCCTAAAGTTGTTTTTTTTTACTGTTTTTCGGAAATAAGTTTCTTTGTTGATTTGCCTTATTCTCCAAATACTTTCAAGAAACCACTTGGCTTAATTTTTTTTAAATCATTAGTTATATAAATAGGAATCTGTAGCAAAATATATATATATATTTATTTTTTTCAACTGGTTAGTTAAGTCCACAGCTTAAGTTCTTATAAAAGTAACAGTGTATAAAATTTAGTTCAGACTTCAGAAGCACTTAAATAAAATCGAAAGTAAAGGAACCAAAAATCTATTATAATAATATTAATAATAAATAACATTATTTTAAAAATTTGAGATCTATTTATTACCCCTACTTGGTTCTAACATCACTGCCCCTGGTGAAATATAATCTGAGATCAATCACTTTGCAGAACTAAAAAATGGTAACCTTACATATGTACAAGCATCCTCATGTTAGATTTTACACTATATTGATCACCTTGTCTATAAAAAAATTCAAATTTTATTTTTAAAAATAAGAAATAAATGGGTAAGTATCAAATTGCAATTTAACATAACCTAGAATGCCTATTTCATACACCACCATTCCATATCCAGTGATTGGCAAATGGTGTACAGTGAGATATTTCCTAGAAAGTAATCAATAATTATATATTGGAAAGTTAAATTAATAATTTTTCACTATATATTTATTTTTATTATAGCCAACCCCAAATATAATAATGATTATTTTACTCATAATGCAAAAAAAAAGTAGTAATCTATGAAAAAAATAGTCATTACAAGTAATAAAAACGAATAACAAAATGAATGGCTTTCAATTTGGTTTTTTAAGGTCATCGTTCATTCGTTCAAAAATGAACGGGAAGCGTAAATGCCGTTCATTTATCCGTTCAATCTCCAAGCCTGTACATATGATATGTATGTCAAAAAGTGCATAATTTATGTACAGAGTAGGCCTGCAAAACGTGGACTGTTAATTAATGTTCTCCTTAATATGGGAAGTTTTAGTGATTATTCTTCGTGCATAAGTAAACTATAATAAGCATATCGTCATTTGTCTCTTATTTCGAGATAGAAAGAGAAGATATGACATGCGTACAAAATTGTAACCCATACTCCAATAAAAAATCAATTATGGTTATTTAAAAGAACATTAAGGAACTTTTTCATCATATCAAAGGCCTTAATGAACATACACTATAATAGGTATTTATGTCGGGGGAGGGGGTACATTTAATCCTTCAATAAAGAATATCAAGATATTAAATGTAATTATGTCGAAATAAGAGAGGAAAAAGTGACAATGAAGATTTTGCAACGGGATTTCTTCAAAGAAAGTGGGTCAAACCCTGCCTGTTTTATGAGTCATTATGTCTTATATATATGCATGTATGTTAGGGCGGTTTGTTTTCAACTTTTTTCAAATTTCGATTACAAAATGTTGTGATAAGGTAAAGAAATAACCTATGCAAAATTTTTGTTTCGTTTTCCTACTAAGTCATCTTTAGGTAGCACATAGATTGAAAAGAGACAAAAGTTCTTTATTTCGTCAATAATGATTAAAATACAGCATTAACCATTATTTTGGATTAATCAATTATGATTGAGATCATTTTGATGGTATAAAAAGTATTAATAAAGTTTCTTTCTAAAGCTACCCTATAGAACAAAAAGAGAGAATACCATAAAATTGATCCTTCCTATCTGAAAATGTAAAAAACTGATACGTGCTAGAGTTTCTGTCTTTTTTTATAATTTTATGGAGATATGCGACCAACAGATAACTTTATACGGCAATGCAATTTTGCAGAGGTAAGTTTCATAGCATATGACAACTTTTCTGCAATACCCGTAATCAAAATTCGAAAAAAGTTGAAAATCAAACCGCTCTAATGAATGTAGATAAAGTTGACATCACAAAATGGAAACGACTTGCTACAAAATATCAAATGAAATATATAGAAATTACTTTTATAACACTGCTTCGAATTAACGTTAATTATATATATTATAAATTATTTTTGCTTTTCATGGTTGAATAAACGTGGATAGAAACAGACTGATGTCCTTTGATTTAGATTATGCATACATGTATATATTTGATCACATGTGTATGTACATATACACTACAGGGACACAGGGTGTGGACATATACCTTATTTTTTCTAAACTTTTTTAAGATAAAACAGTATTATTTTTATTTCACATTGGTAATACACATTTCAAGTTCTGTTTTACATAGTCTTGAAAGTCTCCTATTGTTGAATAATCTGAGCTTTGGTATTTTAATAGATTGTGATTTTTTCATTTTTTTGTCTTTCTTTAAATAACTTTTCTTTTAATGACCATATTTTTCGTAAAAAATCCAAATTTCGTGTATTTAATTAGAAATTCGTCTTTTAAAGATGCACAATTTAATAATTAATCTTTTTTATTCTAAAAAGGAAGATGATTATAGCATTAAGTAATTAGTTATTGGCGATTTTGCAAAGATCTCAAAATTTTGGGTTTCCTTAATAAATCCGGTTTTAAATAACCCGATTTAGACCAATTGCACCAAGTTATAATTATTACATAATACCATATCTGATAACATCAGTTTTAGCATGAATATGTGGTGATTTATTCGAGTTCAAAAAAAATTTCAAATTTATCATTATAAATTTGAAGAGAAAAAAATCAACAGCGTGTACCAAAATTAGGGTAATCCAGAAGAAAACGTTAATAGCAAGTATATTTTTGAAATTAAAACATTTAAAGATCATAAATATAATTTTAATTCAATTTTTTGGTATATATAACAATTTCATACAAAATGGCCACTTCCAGCCTCCAAGTTGCCGTTACACTGCAAAGAAAGTCCTTGACGCTGGAACGGACGACTTCATGATCGATCTGGTCCCCTGCCATAAACAGCGAAGCGTTCAACGTTTCAAAATTCACATTTTGTGATTTTCTGCTTCTTCCTGTCGAAGCTTCAACCAGGAAAGTGTCCTGTAATTGACGATGTTCCAATAAGGTCTTACTATGGAGAGAATGTTCACAGTTATTTTCAATGTAGCGTGTGAGGAGGAGTAATATTGAAGAGCAGCAATGGGGATTTCATGGAAAAAGTTGTTAGTCAGTAAAACGTTGGTTTTTTTCATAAATTGTTATATATACTGATTTTGATATTAACTTGAGAGGAATTTTGACGACCTCATGTTTTTCCATCATATACAAGTCAATGACGTGTTGAAAGTTTGGAAATGAGATGTCAAAATCACCGAAATAAGGACATCCGAATATTTTTTCCCCTTTGGAAACTATTGTACTCGTGTTGTGCCAAACATGGGATGATCCCAAATAGCCTAGTTAGTAATGTCTAAGGATTGCAGGTTAGCTAAGCAGAGTGAGCAGATTTCGTTGATGAAAGTAGAGACTCGATATCGGATTTTTAATAAGCCTATTAAAATCATTGAGAACATTGCAAATAGTATCTGGCATTGACGTAGAATTGAGAGATTTCATATAGAATAATATATTTTGAAGCTTACTGATGGAAGTAATATTTACTTCAACTGTTATGTGCATCATAATCTTATGATGCATTTTGAAATTCGTATACATAGGTAGAAGAGTAAGAATGTCAGATCTATTTAAATAGAAAAAGTGAATATTATTTCAAGGAAGCTTTGTTATGAGCCTTCCAAGCAATAAAATTGAGTACAATTATCTGTTTTTCTATAATAAATATTAGCCAAAATTATTTCACGAGTAACTTTTGAATATAAATCATCAAAGTCGCCCACTGAGTCCATTTTCCAAAAAGTTTCTTCAATTTAAAGATAACTGATATTTTCAGCTGCAAGCCAAGCTGATGAAGTGGCTTTTTTAGTTGTTTCTCATGTTTGTGATTTAACAAGTACTTAGGAAGATTTAGATACAGTTTAGAAATTGAAGATGGTTTCAAATATCGATTCTTAAGGCTTATATCGACCCTTCTATGACTTTTTTCCGCTATAATAATGGTTAAAAAAACAATTGACTTTTTTTAATCAAGACAATATATAGCATGTACCTTCAGGAATGTTATTGCAAAATAAAGAGAAAAATTATAATTGATTGACTTGTTATTTGTTAGTTGCAATTCGATACGACAAAAATGGTATTCCTAAAGATGGGAAAGTGCGAAGAAAAATAGTTATATATAAATACATATAAGGTAAGACTTCAATAATGCAATGCAATATTTTATTTCTTAATCAAAATATTTGTAAATTCATCTTGAATAAAATAATTATTAAATTTGTTGTATTTCAAATATATTATTATATAACTAGGATGCATCTGTGTTATATATTTTATTAATACATACTAAGAAAATAAATGTATCATAATGTAATTATAACATCAAAATTATTATTTTGATGTCTCCATAAAAAGGACTTTCCTTTTTACTCTAGATTGAATATGACTTAATAATAGAAACAAATTTTAAAATTTTGACTAAATATATAATAAGAGATTACAATGTTAGACACAGTAATATTGTGATACCAGGGATAGTAACCGGGATTAACATGAGTTTTTAAACGTCGAAGAACAGAAAAACCTTGTTTATTCATAATATAAATAAGAAATCCTCAGTATTACCCTCTATTTTTCATGACGACACTCACAGCCACCGTGTTGACAATTACACACTTTGACTGCCTGGTCCCATCTGTTGGAGTGTGAACCGTACGAAGAAGAGTTGAGACCCAAAGCCTTGAATCTCGCTACGATGACATTTCTCGTCTGATTTAAAAAATTCAAAAAGCACCTATACAAATACTGACTGTTTTTTATCCATTTTTTCTTTAAAAGTCAATTTTCAGTTTTTTAAGAAGAAATACCCAAAGACGATGATGCTTTTTGCAGCAAAAAATGCCGACGGAACATCTGGAGTATTTTTAATTTCTGGAACATTTTATTACATAATTTTTGCAATATTTCCACAAATGAACCAGTTCAAAGACACTTACTTCCCAGGTCAGATGGACTCATTGTGAGACTATAATCTTTACTTATACTTAATTCAACTCCAGCTGACCAATTGAAGGAACATTAGGAGAAGAAAAACGTTGATAAGGTTTAACAGAAGCAGAAAAAATGACATCTGCTAACAAAGTACAGTGGAAGGTAAAACTTATACTAACATGATTAAATTACGAAAAACGGGATTTTTTATGGAATCGTAAAAATACAACTCAAAACAAATTTGTGATATGTTTAAATGCGATATTTTTTATTCGGTATGTCCTCCTTCACAACCAATAGAAACCTCGACACACTGGCGAACAGATTGGCAGTTTTTGACGATGAAGGGCATTATCCATGGCGTACCACACTCTCATGATGGCAACTCGGAGTGAATCCAAATTTGACATTCTTCTCTAAGACACCCCTCACTACAAAGTCCAAGAGGTTAAGGTTAGGACTGGGGGGAGTCACATGGAGCCAGACCAGAAGTCAGCCATATTGTTTGTGCAGAATTATTTGGTTATTCTCAACTGTTTGGGCTGTAATGGACTTCTTGATGTTGAAGGCAGTCTGGAAGGAGATGTAAACAGTCTTTGCAGTATTTTTGGCACTGACATTGGCGATGACGAGATCGTGCACGCGTTGCCTTTTTTTATGGCTGCGACATTTAACACTTAGAGACATGGAATAAAAAGAAAACTTGTTTATTTTCGTTTTCAGCTGTCGTTTTGGTTACGTAATTAAACATAGCTATAAAAATTACGGGGATTAAATTGGCATTAGATGTTACGGAAAGTTTTGAGGCCCCACTCTTTATATTTTTGGTTTAATCATATTACGCCATTCTAGAGAGATCATCTACTGCCAAAAAAAAATAAAAAAATACATAGCTGCACTATGGTCAAGTAAGTGGGATAACTTCGTGTTGGAGGTACTCAGTAATGCTTTACCATCGTAAAGGATATAATCTATGACAACAACTATATTTCTCAAAACTTATAAGAGTACGTAGGTACACTGGACATTAGAACGGGTTTTTTTCGACTTTTTTCGAATTTCGACTACGGCTTCTTCAAAAAAGTTGTAATATGATAAGAACATAAACTGTACAAAATTGCATAGGTATCATCTATAATGTCATCTTTATTTTGGGGTGATATTATAACAATTTTGCTAAAAACTACTACTTGAAGTGAGAATGAGTAGTGGACTGTACTTCAACAATGAGCGGGCTGCAATGTGGCACGCAGGTCACAGGGTGGACATCCTTGACCTATACAATGGAATAGTTATTTACTCCAGATCTAGTACAGAATCATCAAATACTTAAATAAAAACGGAAAAGTTCGATTATGTAAAATAACTTGAGGAACATCAAAACATTCAAAGCGCCCTTTTTTTATGTTGTTAACATATCTATTTCACACGTCAATTCCTTTATTCTATCACGCAACCTTTCTTCCAAAAAGAAACGGGGAAAGGCCAGAAATCATCTGGTAGTTAGCCAAATAAGTCAAACCTACCAACTGGCATTTTTCTCTTATGTACTCCCAGACTATCGCTGTCATATGATTTCTTCACCATTTTTAAAATGAATTTCATATTATTAAAACATAATTAGTATTTTATTCTATATTGTATTATAATATTCCTTAGTATTATTTTATAAAATAGTCGTTATACATTAGTATTTGTGTATGATAGCCAAAACTACATAATTTATAGAAATAATATAATGATCAATAGATACATTATATAAGGGATAAGGGGATCAGTTCAAGAAATTGTATTCCTGTCCTTTTGGAAACGGAGCATAAGTATATAACAACTTATTACTATGTTTATTGGTTAATAAGAATATCAAGTGAGATGAGGCAATCGACAGCTAACAACAAAATACATAGGGACTTTTATGTCAGGGAAGTAACGCCATATTCAGGACTCGTTTAATGAAATAAACAAAGAAGTCCTTTCCAGCTGTTATAATTAATTTGCATAAGTTGACTCTAAAGTTATGCAATGGAGATAATCTGGGCATTAGGAACTCAAAAAAGGTATCACATAGACTTTTATCAATAAAGGGCATTCGTTTAGAATTCGTGCCATTTCATACTCACCTATTGATAAAAATTTTAAATTTAATGAATGTAATAGTTATTAATTATTATTATGTAATATTTAACAGCTGACAAGAAGAAAAAACTGTCTTGCAGCAAAAAAATACAACTCACTGAATTATTTTATTATCTAATATATTAATTGTTTTTCAATTGAAAATCATACTTGGGACACAAGACAAATAAATTAAAAGTGAATATATATTTTTTTAATAATTTATGTTGTGCTCCAAACTACAAAGTGCCTTGCAGATAATACATAAACTTTTGGTATTTTGTTCATCCCCCCCATTATATTTATCAAGTAGGAATAAGTATTGTTGATTTTTGGAGTATCAATTCAACATAGTATTCTGTAGTGAGTCTTACCCCTCCATATTCATAGTATATAGATTGTACATAACTGTTAGACTTCTATATTCAAAATATCCGTTATTATTTTCGAACCTAACGGATAAAGTCTCATAATAATCACATTAAAGCATGCACAACAATCTCCACGTAATCACTCTTAGTCATTGACTCAAATATTATTCCAATCATTGGATATTATTTGAGAATGAGTCACGGATTGCATCTATGTTGAATAACGAATACAAGTATTCAGGAAATGAAATGAAATGCAAATTTCGTTTACTACGTTCACAATTGACAATACACTGTCTAAGTAAATCAAACTTACAGCATGCAAAAAGATCAATTCTTTATAATATATCTATTATACGTATAAGATATATAACAGAAAGAATTTTACAGAAAAATAAAAGTAAATTTTTTTTTTGAAGTATTTCTTTTTTCATATAAAAGGTCATTTGGGCAAATTATGTCGCAAAGCAAAAATTTTAATTTAAAAAAGTATATAAACGCATGTAATATATGTATAATCCTGGGGACGACTACTCATTGTCCAGATTTCAACGTTGCACTCGGTAAATACATCTTTATTCTAGTATAACTTGTTTTATAGGTATATTCTATGTATAATTAATTTATATAAACATGACTAAAAATGGTAAAGAAAATGACTAGTTATATATGTATATGGTATGGATTTCATTATCTCTAAAGTTGTTTTCCAAAAGTGTAGGTAAAAATCAAATTGAGTTCATTTGGACATCCATTAAAAAAATAGCTTGCCATTCTTTGATTATACACTTAACAATTATTAATCTTTTTCTGAGAAATAGCCAATGTCAAATTGATTTATTCAATTAGGCTGCCATTGGCCTCATATATATCGACAAGCCTCTAGGGAAAAGAGTTGCAAGTACTGTCAAATAAGTTTGGGTATATGGTACCCCACTCATCGTCGACAACGATCTTTGTGGATTCAACGTTCGGGTGTAAGATGCTACAGGCCCTCCTTCCGATGTTTGGCCAGAAAGAAAAGTCGAGGGGATTGACATTCGGGCTTTATAGTGACCGGATTCTCTTCACGCAGAAAGTGATATTGTTAGCTAAGAAGGTCAGAGTAATTTTAGGAGTGTGAGTGGATGCCCCATCTTGCTAAAAGACAACATTTTCCTAGATCCAAGGGAGTAGGTTGGCCTTGAAAACCTTGATGATCATGGCTCTTGCAAACCTATAACTCTCTAGGAACTAGATCAGGGGTGTAACAATGCCGTTGTAGTCAAAAATGGGGGTTTTTTTCCGGATCCCTCCATCCTCTCTATAGTCTCATTATGGTATAGCCTCATCTTAATATTGTAAATTGTCTTACGATTAATTCCCGATACCCTAACTACCTCTGTTAGAGTTTGACCTGCACGAAGAAGAGTTGATGCCCTAAGCCTTGAATCTCACTGCAATGACATTTATCGTTTGATTTAAAAAAATTAAAATGTAGCAAGGTACTTGAAATACATTATGACTACGTATACAATTACAGCAAGTTCTAATTTCCTCAGAGATAACCTTTCAGATCAAAATAATGTAAGCGTGTAAGTTTTAAGTTTCCAACAGGCACAGGGTTATTACATAATAATGATCTATTTATAATTAATATAACTGTGGGCATTTGAACTTTATAATGTGCCACATAATTCTTATATTTAGTAATTTACAATCAAAATAGTAAAAAAAATTACAACATTGAACTTCAAGTCAATCAAGTCCAGTTTATTAATTATAGTATAATTAATATCTCAATTATCCATAAAATATTTAACTTTGTCATGCATCTCACCCCAAGTAATGTAAATCCTTCATTGAAAACTGTTCCTCTCATATTATGGTTGTACTTGGACAATTTGCTTGTAAACTTTACAACCTGTACAAAAGTGCAATTTAAACGATGACGGATCAACAAAAATTATATTCCTGTCCTTTTGGAAACAGATCATCAGTACAGTATAAGAAAGAAGGGGTCTATGTAATGAAAAAACTAATATAGAGATTACAAAAGGAGAAACCGTTGATGCGTGTACGCTTTCTTCTTTTTTGTTTATTATTTAATCAGTCGTGTGTGGGTGAACATCTCCCTTTAAAAGAAGAATCCTCGCCTATTCTTGTTGTAAATTAAGAAAATTATTTTCTTTATACCAGTAATTAATTTTCTCCCTAAATTCATGTAACAGGTAGCTGATACTAATAATGTTCTTAATTCAGTTATACCATATGTCTCGCTCCCGCCTTCTTTTCACTCTCTTACACAAATCCTATTTCAATGTATAACTTTTTACTTCGTTTATTAATCCAATATAATACATTTTTAAATAGCCATAATGTATTAAGTAAAAGGAGACAATCGATAGTTGGCAACAAATACACAGAGTATACACTAAACAAAAACACAATTTTTTTACAGGCGTGTATACCTTACCAATAAAATTTATCATATTCATCCCAAGAAAGTTGTGCAATGCATTTTGCTCTGTTAAGTGTCAAAACTCTCATCACTTTAAAGCTAAATAACGGTGAAACCATTTAAAGGCCAGATCTAAAGGTAATAATTAGTGGGTAGTCCATTGAAATTTGAGCACTTAGTAATTCAATAATTAATAAAAGTTGAATAATTGATAGAAAAGAAAATAAATTTTATGACCTTTTTTAATAGAATATATTACGAGACTTAATTTCCTCCTCCTCTGAGGCATCTGAAATTCCCGACTAGGAGGGAATTTCCCCTGCACGGTTAAGAACCAATGTTTTATGTAGACCGATTTGGACTACAAAATTTGTGGAGGAGGAGGGACTCTGAGTCGGTTGGTTGATTACCACTGTCTCCATGACCTCCCGTCCACGCCAATCTTGTGGCCCTTGGAAGACAAAAAGTTTGTTATCCTTTTCCAGTTTTGCCAACCATTCCCATGCTTTTTAATCTTGCTAATGATACCCTTAGAGCACGGGGTGATGCGGAAGATCTTTAGAAAACTCTTTCCCGTAATGTTTTATTGCCTTTATCAAAGTTGTCCATGGTTTGATGGAAAAATTAGTTTCAAAAGATTTAATTGCTTTTATTGCACTACCACGGGTAGGGGGAAAATTGGTAAATTTATTTAGTAAGTCATTTAAACATTTCTAAAGTTTCATTCACGATTCGCTAGGAGACGATGTAAGTAGATTATAAGGAAGCACTATTTATTGACACCTTTATACCAGGTTGTCCATTAAAATTTGAACAATTATAACAATAAGTAATGAAGGTAGAGCGATTGAAATTAATTTATATTTCGATATATTAAGGTATAACCTATGAGTTTTAAAAAAAAGGAGCTCTTTAGCTTACGTACAAATCGAGATAATTAGACTTGAACGTGATCGAAAAGTTGGGTGGCTCCAGTCTACGCTGTCAGAAAATGGAAAACGTTGGAGAGGAAGAAGGGGTCGTCAAAAAGGCCAAACTCGACTCGGAGGAGTTATGGAAAACAGCTCCGGCCAATCCTCTCAATTCTATGAGAGCCCATGCAAGAGATCTTGCGGTTTTGCATCAGACTGCCCATAGAGCTATCAAGAAAGTGAGTGGAAAAATCCTTGTGGATTAGAAATTTTTGACACCAGTAATGAAATAAACCCCATCTTCAAGACACTTTTGAATGAGTCTTTTGAGTTCTTTTGAACTCTTTTTTGACACTTTGGGCCAACTACAGACCTACACATTTTGGGTGCATGTCTTGAGGAAGGCCTGCAGTGTCCTTCATCCAAACACGTAGGCCCTCAACGCTACTGTCGGCCAACACTGACAGAGAACTACATCCGCAGTGGGTACCAGGCCTTCTTCCACCACCTCGAAGCCATAATTTCCACTAAGGGCGGCTACATTAATAATTAAGAGAGATCAGGCACACATATACTATTAATTTTGTTGAAATTCATTTGTTGAATAATAAATTATATCTTTTTGAAGTTTAAAATTAAAAGTTTTCAAATTTTTATGCGCGACTCGGTATGTCTACCTCCACAAGATATACTGTTTTTTCCTCTAAAGATTCCAAAGTTGATTGGTATCTCCTGTGACTATGGTTTTAACTTGATCATCTATCGTACATCAGATTCCCTTCGATACCAGACTACCTTGAAGAAGTTTGTCTGGCAGTATGACAATTTTTTCAAAGAAAGATTAACGTCATAAATTGAAAAGTTTTACTTCATTTTTATATTACTTTATCCTTCTTGTCTTTTAATAAATTAATTGTTTTTAATACTTTTATCGGTCCTAGGTCTTGGCTGGGTGGTCTAATTTTATACTACAATGTTTGTTTATGTTTTTAGTAACATAATTCTTCCTGACATTTAATGTTGTTTTAAATCTATGTACATTCATCATCAACAATTTTTTGGAAATATTCATTTTCGATGGCAAAGGCACGTTCCTCACTAGTTTAAACCATTATTGTAACAGACTGTATTTCTATAGCTACTTTTTCTATAGAAAAAAAAGGAAGTTATGCTGTCAGAGCCTGTTCTATATTTATAAAACAATAACACATTGGCTGGTAAGTCCCGTGCTTAACACATCGATTGTGCCATTTGTTTTTTAAATTAGACTAATTTTCAGTTAGTACCAAGCTTCTAATGACAGCTATCAATATTTCATGAAACTCTCGTGTTTAGTTTGTGAGTTATTGTGCTATGTGTGACGCTATTTTTGTTATTTTCAAAATACTGGATCAAAAAAAATTTTGTGCTTTAATTTTAGAATGCTTCTTGATGTGGAGAAATACTGTTCAAGCTAAGCAATGCCTTGAAAGGTGTCACAGGGACTCTGCACCATAAAACAAATAATGATAATTCAAAAAAGTCAATTTTGAACGAACAAAATCGTGTTTTCTTTCTTTAGGCCTTTACTTTTCAGCCCATCTGGGATAATAATCCACTTTGTTTTTTAAAATGTCAAGATGTTATGTTCAAATAATTGTTATTTAAGTAAGTAAGAAAATATCCCATTGATTCATTGCAATAAGGGTTTCCTCCTAGTATCAAATATCACGAACTCACTTAATAATAATTATCAACATTAAAAAAAAGGTTACTATTACATCATTTCCTTTGGTGATGCTTCTTTTTTACTCCTACCCACACATTATAGGATTACCATTTAACAGAGGTATATATAAGGTTTTTGTTATTGATAAAAAAAATGAAAGAATATGATAAGATGTGCAAAAACTGATATCCATTATGGTTGTATTGTTTACATTATGGTATAGTAGACATTTCATTATTTGCTAAGAAATCTTAGACAGTAATGAATAAGAAGAGATATATTTATGGAAAATAAAATGATCTCCACGAGAAGAAAATTTTTTTAGAGAAAAAAAAAATCATCAGAATTTGTACCACAAATAAAACTTTTTACCAGAGGATCTAACTCGGTGAAAGCCTAAAAAACCTTACTTTGTGAATGGAAAT
Source organism: Lepeophtheirus salmonis (assembly GCF_016086655.4). Taxonomy (NCBI): domain Eukaryota; kingdom Metazoa; phylum Arthropoda; class Copepoda; order Siphonostomatoida; family Caligidae; genus Lepeophtheirus; species Lepeophtheirus salmonis. Next base: position 5,256,870 of record NC_052135.2, on the reverse strand, counting down.
TTATTTATTTAGTGAAATTTTTATAAAGAGAATAGTTTTATATACATATAGTGATGTAAATTATGTGTATTTTCTAGATGGCCCTTTTTTTGGAATTAGTAAACTGAACAATTAAATTTCTTCTTGTCAGCTGTTGCCTTTATTATTTAACTGCAAGTCAACTTCTTGTCCCACAACATTCAATTACATTCAAACCCTGATTGAACATTCTTGCGTCGTCATAAAATTTGGAAAGTAACCTTCAGGGTTCTTTGCAGAGTTATAATTGAAAGTCCTCGTTGAACTCTGAGTATATTTGAGGATCAACAATGGAGTAATTCTTGACAATGTCCTTGTTTATTTCCTTCTCCCCCTCCTCCCTTGTTACAGCTGATTGTAGCTGATATAACGAAACGTAATAACAACTAAGCTACTCTCCTCCAAAACATTCTT